>NC_091438.1:40885730-41185925 GCF_964237555.1 Oryctolagus cuniculus
GCATGAATATAATCATGAGGTAAGTGCTTACAGGAATTGGGGAAACTTAGTTTTAGCTTCCAGACCCAGCCAAAGCCCTTCAAAACATAACAACAACCTAATCTGTAGAATTAAGGAGTTAATACATACAGGGAGTTAAAGCTATAAGTCAGCTGACCTTAAAAATCAAATAAATGTCCTGAATTATTCAAGTGACCTCAGTGTAATCTCAAGGGTGGTTAAAAGGTTAAAAGTACAAAGGTTAAAGATGGCAGCACCAGGATTTAGCCCAACGTTCCTGGTTTTAAAAATGGAAGGAGAGTCATGGGCCAAGAAATGCAAACAGCTTCCTTTAAAAAAATTAATTTATTTGAAGGCTGGCGCCACAGCTCACTAGGCTAATCCTCCGCATTGCGGCGCCGGCACACCGGGTTCTAGTCCCAGTCAGGGCACCGGATTCTGTCCCGGTTGCCCCCCTTCCAGGCCAGCTCTCTGCTGTGGCCAGGGAGTGCAGTGGAGGATGGCCCAAGTGCTTGGGCCCTGCACCCCATGGGAGACCAGGATAAGTACCTGGCTCCTGCCTTCAGATCAGCATGGTGCACCGGCCACGGCAGACATTGGAGGGTGAACCAATGGCAAAGGAAGACCTTTCTCTCTGTCTCTCTCTCTCTCACTGTCCACTCTGCCTGTCAAAAAAAAAATAATTTATTTGAAAGTCAGAGTTACAGAGAGAGAGAGAAATCTCCCATTTGCTAGTTTACTCTCCAAATGGCCACAACAGCCAGGGCTGGGCCAAGCTGAAACCAGAAGCCAGGATCTTCATCCAGCTCTCTCACGTGGGTGGTAAGAGCTATCTTCTGCTACTTTTCCCAGGCCATTAGCAGGGAGCTGGGTCAGAACATGGGCCGCTGGGACACAAACTGACACCCATTTAGCATGCAGTCATCACAGGCCGCATCTTTACCTGCTATGCCACAACACCAGCCCTGCAAACAGTTTCTAAAAGCTAGGAAAAAAACAATTATTCCCTGGTGCTGTTAGAGGGAACACAAACTGCCGGCACCTTGATTTCAGTGCAATGAGACTCATTCCAAGCCTCTAACCTCCTAAACTCAAAAGCGGATAACTTGATTGTTTCAAGTCATTCAGTGCGTGCCTGCCTCCAGTACAGCTGCAGACTATCTCTCCCTACACTTTACAGCCCTTTTTAAGTCATGAACCCAAATCATGTTTCCTAGGTCAGCATCACATTAAAACACATCAACATATGGGAATATAAACTGGTGCAGCCACTGTAGAAGACAGTATGGAGTTATCTCAGAAATCTGAATATAGACCTACCATATGACCCAGCCATTCCACTACTGGGAATCTACCAAACCCAAAGGAAACCAGCATATGAAAGAGTGATCTATACCTCCATGTTCATTGCAGCTCAATTCACAATAACTAAGATATGGACTCAAACCAGATGTCAATCAACTGTTGACTGGATAAAGAAATTATGGTATGTATACACTATGGAATACTACTCAGCTGTTAAAAAATGAAATCTTGTCTTTTACAACAAAAAGAATCCAACTTGAAACCATTATACTTAGTGAAATAAGTCAGTTTCAAATAAACAGATACCATATATTTTCCCTGATCCAAGATAACTTATAGAGTACCTA
This sequence comes from Oryctolagus cuniculus, assembly GCF_964237555.1. NCBI lineage: Eukaryota > Metazoa > Chordata > Mammalia > Lagomorpha > Leporidae > Oryctolagus > Oryctolagus cuniculus. The sequence continues at coordinate 40,887,383 of NC_091438.1, forward strand.
AAATGCAATGTATTGGAGTGAAATAGACATTTTGCGATTTGATGATTTTTTTACAGCCCTTGTGTCTTCTGTTGAGGAACATACTATTTGTTGAACTCTTTTACTTAGTATAGGGTTAACCTTACACTCATTAAGTAAACTAAAAGTAGATCTTTGTAGAAATTAACAGTGGGAGAAGGAGGAGAAAGAAGTGTTGGAGCGTGGACAGGAGGGAGTGTAGAGGGGGAAGTATCACTATGTTCCTAAATATGCATATATGAAATACATGAAATGTATAACTTAAGTAAAAATTTTTTAAAAATCAGCACCTTCACATTATTCACAACCTTTCACCCTCTTTTCCCACTTTCTCTAGATGTGCACAATCAGTAATGGCAGGGTAAAGTTAAATCCTGCAGAGATCTATATCAGCCAGGATGCTGTCCTCACCGTGAAGAAGCCCAGTAGCTGGTTCCCAGGCAACATAATCTTTCAACCACCTCAACTGTGGACAACAAGGCTGCTTCCATCTCAACTACAAGCAATTATCCTTCATTTACTCGAACCCTACTGCTTTATCAACAGTATAGATTCGGTTTTGGCAACTGTACCTCAAGGAGTGAGCTTTAGGTCTTAGGCCATTGTGTGCCTCTCCCTGCAATTTTGATGACATCCCACGTGGGAATGAGAGTTGGAATGTAAGCACCTCCTTAAGCAATTTTCAAGTCTGTTAGCTGTTACCAGATGTTCTGCATTTTCGATGAGGTATTGATTTGCAATGTGATTGATGATCACACATAAATCTGCATTGTTGGAGTCAGGGCATTGTGGTGCAGTGGGTTAAGCAAGCCACCACCTGTGAGGCTGGCATCCCATGGGAGTTTCAGTTTGGGTCCAGTCTGTTCCACTTCTAGTCCAGCTCCCTGCTAATGCACCTGGTAAAGCAACAGAGGAGTACTTGAGTGCTTGGCCCCCTGCCACCCACATGGGAGACCCAGATGGAGTTCCAGGCTCCTAGTATCAGCTGTAGCTTGTGGCCATTTGGGGAGTGCACCAGCAGATGGAAGATTCTCTCTCTCTCTGTCTCTCCATCTCTGTCTCTCCCTTCTTTTCTGAAACTCTGTCATTCAAATAAAATTTTAAAATCTTTATTTTTAAAAAGTCTGCATTGTTTTAAACCTGACTCAACACATGTACTACCTCTATAAGAAAAGTATAAAGCTTGCAAACAAGCTCAGTCTTGCAGAATGGCCAGCTCAAGCAACTGACTATTTGTTTCTTGGTTTAAATCCTCAGTTTGACTAGCTAAATAAATGTTACTGTTAACTTTTCAACCAGACTGCACATGAACTATCGCTAGCCCAAACTGAGATGTGTTCTAAGTGTAGTATATTTGATTTTTAAAAATTAAAACATGTAAAATGTCTCATTAATATTTTTAAAATATTGATTGCAAAAAAAGATCATGTCTGAGATATGTGACATTAAATATATTTTTAAAAGTAATTGTTCCTGATCCTTTGCACTTTATAACACTATTGAGAAAATTTCAGATGTATACATGATGCATGCATTATATTTCTACTTGATAAAGCTATTCTAGACCCATTCTAACTTTTTAAAAGATTTATTTATAAAAAAACTCCCAAAGTGGCAGAGGGGTTGACGGGAGGCACACAGTGAGCGCCGCTCCCCATGCTCGTTCCCAGATCGACACTAACTCCGGCACCACGTTGGCATACCACAAAAGCTGCAATCTGTTTGATGATGATGTCAACGCGGAAGACAGGGGTGCCCGGCTGGCCCCACGGAGGGATGGCCATGGCCTCTCCGACCAGCCCAAGGTACCTATGGATTGGCAGCAATACCTAAAGTAGGAGGTGCCACGCAGGGCCAAGGCCACAGCTGCCAGCACCACTAGGTCCCTGTCCCTCGGGTACAAATCCGAAAAAGTCGGGGTCGCCTCCTCGGAGGAACTCATCTACCAGTGAGGAGTCTTAGAAGGCACAGAGAAGATGGCGGACAAGATGGATCAAGATTTGAAGACCAACCAGAAGCACATCAACTGCATTAAGAGCCTGTTAGGGAGCCTCTTCGGTTACTTCAAATCCAAACCAGCAGACACCCCCTGGACAGAATGGCACCGTCACCACCTCCCAGCCCAACAGCAGATTGAAAGAAGCCATAACACTAGGCTGTCGGAAGGACACACTGAGGAGCAAGATGACATTGTTGACTGGCTGACAACCAAAGTGGACAAATTAGACATCAACATAAAAAACACTGGAAAAAAAAAAAAAAGTTCGACATCTCAAAAGACAAAACAATTTCCACTCCATGCTCCATAGCACAGACTTGTGGGAATTAGTCATGATACTTCAGGCCCAAACTTCTCTGTCCATTGCCCATTGTATCTAACAGCCACTACCAATCAGTTCTCATCAACCAACTGCCTTCCATCCACAAATGGGATTAGTGAGTCCATGGACTTGAAGCCAAGTGAAGTATTTTATGTAACTTGCCTGTCTTTTGTTGGATTGATGAAGCCAATCACCACCTGCACACACACACGCTACACTGTTTTTTATTTTTTATCCTAAGTACACACAAAGAGAATGGCCTCACTTTTCTAGAAGTATATCCCTGAGGCCTATTTTAGAGGGCCTCCAGTGTCTCATCTTTTTGTTCAGACCCTCTGGTTCAAAGGCCTGGGCCGTGGGACTGTTGCTAAGCTGCACAGGGACCAGCTGCTGCCTCTTGCTGGGTCTCCCCCGGTCCACACGCCCACAAACTGGTCGCTGATGCCACTTTATAAAGCAAAGCTGCTTGCACTTCCACCGAGAGAGAAGGAAGACCGGATGACTATCATGAGAGAAAAGACACCCTGCCCTCGAGACGAGACACAGCTCGTGGGCACATGCAGAGGTGCCAGGCTCGGGCGCCACGGACCTTGATACCACAGCTGAGACACTGAACTCCTCATTCTTGCCCCATGGGCTCTGTGAGACAGATTTCGCTTTCCACAGTTGCGCTGGAAACAAACTGTGCCTTTCACGAACAACAAAAAGAAGAAAAAGGCTTCTTTAAAAAAAAAAAAAGACTTATTTGTTTATTTGCAAGTTAGAGTTACACAGAGAGAGGAGAGGCAGACAGAGAGGAGAGAGAGAGAGAGTGAGAGAGGGAGAGGGAAAGGGAGAGGGAGAGAGAGAGAGAGAGGTCTTCCATCCAATGGTTCACTCCCCAATCCGCCACAATGGCCGGAGCTGCGCCAATCTGAAGCCAGGAGCCAGGAGTTTCTTCCGGGTCTCTCACGTGGGTGCAGGGGCCCAAGGACTTGGGCCATCTTCTACTGTTTTCCCAGGCCATAGCAGAGAGCTAGATCGGAAGTGGAGCAGCCAGGACTGGAACTGGCACCCATATGGGATGCTGGAACTACAGGTGGCGGCTTTACCAGTTATGCCACAGCACCGGCCCTGAAAATGGCTTTTCTAACATTAGGTTGGAATATGTTAAAATATGCTAGAAACTTTAAAAACAACTGCATTCTCCTTGGAAGGAAATTTTCTAACATGAATTTGTGACCTAACGGCAGTGGAGTTGCTTTGTGAATGTTTTTTCATTCTGTAGGCATTCTGAATTTAACTTAGGTTGCAAGGAGGAAAAAAAATCAGTGCATTTTAATCTCTCTAATTGCCTCTTATGAACATGTAGTTTTTAAGAGTACACTACACCAATTGACTTAAAATCGTCACACTTTGCCCATATAGGCCTTTTCTGCAGAATGATGTGAAGCATCCTCACCTTGATGAATAACATGTCTTGTGTATGCAGTGATGAGCCAGTCATTAAAACCACTTGTGATGTGGAGGTAGGAGTGGGGTGTAGGGGAGCTCTTGCTCAGAATCTGGATCAGAACAGCTTGTATCCACCATGCTTTCATCCAACAATGACCACAATTCATACAATAAAATGTGAAGTTGTTTTTTAATCAGGAAAAAAAGATTTATTTATTTATTTTGAAAGTCAGAGATACAGAGAGAGGGAGAGAGAGAGAATCTTCCATCCTCCGGTTCACTTCCTAGATGGCCACAATAGCCAGCACTGGGCCAGGCCAAAGCCAGGAGCAAGGAGCAAGGAGCCAGGAGCTTCTTCTAGGTCTTCCATATGGGGGTGGCAGGACCCCCAAACACTTGAGCGATCTTCCACTGCTTTTTGCAGGCTAATAGCAGGGTGCTGGATCAGAAGTAGAGCAACCAGGACACAAACCAGTGCCCATATGGGATGCTGGCATTGCAAACATCCTCTTTACCTGCTACACTACAACACTGGCACCCTTCTAACTTCTAAACTTAGAATTAATCATATGGAGCTAAGCCTCATCAAACTCTCACCTGATGCACTAACGCCTTGCTTCACTTCCTGGTAGCTATTGTCCACCCAGTGCCTGAGATTTAAACACTGCCAACCCTTCAATAAACTCTGCAGTGACAAGAACAGGAAATCTAATTGTGGACAGCAATGCTGCTTCCAGGAAATTATACTTGACTTACTCAAACCCTACTGCTCTATCAATAGTGTAGCCTTACAATTTTAGCAACTTTGTTCTGTTTTATCAGTCCCACTTGACTTTCACTAAGTGTTTTCAGGAGGGAAAAAAAGCAAGCAATGTGATTTGCTCATTTACTATTACACTGTGGTCCTCCCCCACAGCCTTGTTTAAAGCTTTTAAGTTTATAATTTAAAAATTTTTTTTTTGTTTTTTTTTTTTATCTTTTATTTAATGAATATAAATTTCCAAAGTACGACTCATGGGTTACAATGGCTTTCCCCCCCATACCGTCCCTCCCACCCACAACCCTCCCCTTTCCCACTCCCTCTCCCCTTCCATTCACATCAAGATTCATTTTCGATTATCTTAATATACAGAAGATCAGTTTAGCATACATTAAGTAAAGATTTCAACAGTTTGTTCCCACACAGAAACATAAAGTGAAAAATAATAGATGATTTTTTTTAAATCATGATGAAATCAGATCAGACCTATTGTCATGTTTAATCCCAGTGAGAGTCAAGTTGGGAATTGATAATTTCTTTTTTTTTTTTTTTTTAACAGAAGATCAGTTTAGTGTACATTAAGTAAAGATTTCAATCGTTTGCACCCCCATAGAAACACAAAGTGAAATATACTGTTTGAGTACTCGTTATAGCATTAAAAAATATTTTATCAGGACAGGCCTTCAGCCACCATTAAGATGCCACTTGGTTGCCCACAAACCTATCTAGAGTGTCTGGTTGAAGTCCCAGCTCCATTACTGACCCAGCTTCCTGGCAACATGACCAGGATAGTAGTGGTTTAAGTTTGAGTCCCTGTCACTTACGTGGAGTTCCAGACTCCTATCTTAAAGCTGACCCAGCCGCAGCCATTGTAAGCATTTGGAGGGTTAACCAGTGTGTGGAAGATCTCTCTGTATCTCTCTCTCTCTCTCTCTCTCTCATTCTCTCTGTCTGCCTTTCAAATAAAAGTGAAAAAATTAAAGTTTTTTAAAGATTTATTCTAGGTTTTTCTTTTGACAGGCAGAGTTAGACAGTGAGAGAGAGAAACAGAGACAAAGGTCTTCCTTACATTGGTTGGCCGCCACCAAATGGCCGCCACGGCCGGCACGCTGCACCACTCTGAAGCCAGGAGCCAGGTGCTTCCTCCTGGTGTCCCATGCAGGTGCAGGGCCCAAGCACTTGGGTCATCCTCCACTGTCTTCTCTGGGCCATGGCAGAGAGCTGGACTGGAAGAGGAGCAACTAGGACAGAATTTGGCGCCTCAACCGGGACTAGAACCCAGGGTGCCAGCACCGCAGAGGATTAACCTACTGAGCCACAGCACCAGCAATTTATTCTAGTTTTATTTGAAAGGCAGAATGACAGAGAAAGAGGGACAAAAAGAAAGAGATCTGTCCATTTGTCCACTCCCATTTGTTCACAGCCAGGGCTAGGCCAGGCCAAATCCAGGAGCCAGGAACTGCACCCTGGTCTCGCATATGGGTTAGCAGGGTCCAAAGTACTTCAACCATCATCTGCTCCTTTCCCAGGAGCACTGACAAGGAACTGGATTGTAAGTGAAGCTGCCAGAACTCAAACTAACACTACAATACAGAATGCCAGTGTTGTAAGTAGTGGGTTAACCAGCTGCACCACAACACTGGCCCTATTAATATATTTTTTTAAAAAAAGCAACAGGCAGGGCCAGCAATGTGGCACAGCAGGCCTCCAATGCCAGCATTCCATATAGGCGCTGATTGAAGTCCTGACTGCTCCATTTCCAATCCAGCTCCCTAGCTCCCTGCTAATGTTCCTGGGAAAGCAATGGAAGATGGCCCAAACACTGGGGTCCCTGTCACCTAGGTGGGAGACTTGGAAGAAGCTCCTGGCTTTTGGCTTGGACCTGGACCAACCCTGGCCATTGTGGCCATTTAGGGAGTGAACCAGCAGATGGAAGATCTCTCTCTCTCTCTCTCTCTCTGTCTCTCTCTGTCTCTCCCTCTCTGTAACTCTGCCTTTCAAATAAATAATTTCTTTTTCAAAAAAGGCATCCTAGACATTTTTGAGAAAAAACATTTTATCAAACATAGCTGCATATGTTATCTTTTAAATGTTTAATATGTGCAGATCAAAGTATTGAAAGAGAAGCCTCCAAAATGTTAACAGTGTTTTCTGTTGGTAAAAATATAAACAGGAGATTTTTGTTGTTTCATCATTTCATGTTTTCCACAATGTCTGCAATTTACATATACTGCTTTTATAATCAAAGGGAGGAAAAGAAGCTTCCATCTATCACCAGTCAAGCCTGATAATGTACAGCAAGTAAAATCTGTTTCCCATAGCCATGAGAGGAGAAAGAATGAGTTTCCTGTAGGTTTTTACTTTCCTAATCCAACCACCAAATGGAACAAGTCAAACTGCTTGCTGAGGGGTAGACGTTCAGCACAGTTGTTAAGATACTGCTTGAGATGCCCATATCCGTGTCAAAGTGCCTGGGTTTGAATCACAGCCCCACTTCTAATCTAGCTTCCTGCTAACATGCACCCTGGGAAGCAGAAGGTAATGGCTCAAGTACTTGGGTCTCTACCTCCCCCGTGGGAGACCTAGGAATGGCACTGTGGCACAGCAATTAAGCAATTGCCTGTGACACAGGCATTCCATATAAGTGCTACTTTCAAGTCCCAGATGCTCCACTTCCAATTCAGCTCCCTGCTAATGCACCAGGGACGGCAGATGATGGCCCAAGAACTTGGGCCCCTAACACTCACACGGGACACTGGGGTGCAATTCTAGGCTCCTGGTTTCAGTCTGGTCTGGGCTTGGCCATTGCAGTCATTTCAAGAGTGACCCAGTAGATAGAAGATCTCTTCCCCTTCCCCCTCCCCCCGCCACCTTATTTCTCCCTCTCTGTAAACTCTGCCTTGCAAATAACATGCATCTCTAAAAAAGAAGAAAACTAACCCAGAAAATTCCATCTTGGGTAGCACTGTTCTCTTTCTTGCTTCTCCTTCCACTATACAGTCAGCCTCCTTTTCTAACAACTCCTTTCTGCGATGATGCTGTTATATGACTCACTGGGGATGAATCAGAGGAAGATATGGAGTGGAACCCTCAGGGAATTCCCAATACGAAGGTCAAACAAGAGTTAACTGCAGTTACGAAAAAAGCTGGGGGTGACCTCAACTGTCAGCTAGTCCAGTCCTTTCATTTCACAAGTGAAAATGAAATACATAGAGGGAAACTGTTTAGTGATTATCTGAATTCCATCCCTGAATCTCAGAGAAATTTTTCTGACATGAGTGACAAAAGGGAAAAGAAATACCAGTAAAAATTGAAGCCACAGTAGAGAAGGTGGTGTTGCAAAGAATTAGGCAGGTGGATGAGGAGTGTGTGCCTTGCTCCAGGCACCTGCATCTATCAGAGAAGACAAGTCAGAATCAAAAGCTGGAAAGATGGAAGAAATTGAGCACAAAGTGCCACCTAAATTGGGACTTCACACCGTAGTGTCATGATATGCTGGGTTACTGTATGGCTTCCCAAGATGAAATACAATCAAATGAAACAGGGCCCCCAAACTAAAGACACGAGAGCCTCTTCTTAAGCTTCTTCATCTTCTCTTAAGAGTTGATCTCTTTCCAAAAGTTGCTTGTATTTTAATACCAGAAGCAAGCAAGAAACTATTCCAACAGAGAAATTCTATCCATTAATACTAACTCAATACCTAAAGAATTTATATATTTAATTTCATAAAATAAACTCAAGGCTCAAAGAAAAATGTACGGGTATCTCTGGCAGATTTTGGCATAAAAGCAAACATCTATATCTAATACTTTTCCATGTCGTCAGTGACAAGATGGCTAGGTTTAACTCAGTGACGTGTAGACAATTAATGTGTAACTGTGGGAGGGGGGAAGTCAGAGCTATGGAAAAATGATGGGGAAAAGGAGAGCAAGAAGGCCCAAAGAATTAAGGAAGACAGAAGCTTCACATTAACTCACCACTCCATAGAACAAGTATTTCTTGGGGCTGGCACTGTGGCACAGCAGGTTAACATCCTGGCCTGAAGTGCCGGCATCCTGTATGGGTGCCAGTTTTAGTCTTGGCTGCTCCTCTTCCAATCCAGCTCTCTGCTATGGCCTGGGAAAGCAGTAGAAGATGGCCCAAGTCCTTGGGTCCCTGCACCCACGTGGGAGACCCAGAAGAAGCTCCTGGCTCCTGGCTTCAGATCAGTGCAGCTCCAGCCATTGCGGACCTCTCTCTCTTGCTCTCGCCCTCTCTGTAACTCTGACTTGCAAATAAATAAATAAGCCTAAAAAAACCAAGTATCTCTTGAGCATTGATTATATGTTAGGTACTGTGAACACAGTGGTGCTTAGGACATCATTTATGCAAACAAGGCGCTTGCTAGTGAGGTAGATATACAATCTAAACCTGAAGATATAATACAGCATAACTAACTACTAAATTAGGGGCAAACAAGACTGAGGAAAGCTCCCTAACAGAGCCTGGAGTGTGAGAGGTCAGGAGAGGCTTCCCAGCGTGAAGGTGACCAGAAGACAAGGCAAATGCCACAGCAGGAAGGCACTGTGAACCAACACCTTCTCACTCTTGGCTAATGTCTTTTCCACTTTCAAAAGAGGAGGATAAAAGAAACTCAGGTTGAGACAGACTGGGGCCAGGACTATAATCACAAACCTAAGTACATGCAACTATGAGAACACAGGAGAAAGAACTTAACTCAGAAAGTGGCAGAGGTATGTTTAGGCCAAGTAATGGAGGTTGAGAAAAAATAGTGGCCATGAGTGAGCCTTTGGCATAGTGGTCAAGACACTGGTTTTGATGCCTGTATTCCATATCAGAATGCCTGGGTTCGAGTTACAGCTCCCTCCCAATTCCAGCTCCCTTCTGATGCACACTCTGGTAGGAAGCAAGTGATGGCCCAAGTACTTTATTCCCTGCAACCCTTGTGGGAGACCTGCACTGTGTTCCCCACTACCACCTTTGGCCTCTCTCTGCCTTTCATATGAATATATATATATATATATTTTAAATAACTAATAACCCATCTTCAAAAAATTCTTTATAACAAAATTGGTCAGAGGGCTGGAGGAGGACACATTGACGGTATAGTCACAGCTGACGAGTTACTTCAGCTGAGACAGAACCCACACCTGGAGTCCATGGCCCAACTCCTCCCCTGCCATAAACTAGTCGGTATCTACAGAGTCAACTGTCATTCTAGGAGGCCCAAGAATTTCCTCCCCAATAATTTCTTTGATGTTTCCATCTGGTTTCCTTCTCCCTGAAACATGGCAGAAAAACACGTGTTCTCTTTTTTTCAGTCACAACTTTGATAATCCTTTATTCATAAAGAAAAAACACACACACAAAAATTTAAATGCATAAAGGTGAAAACAGACAAAATTAATTTTAAAAGCATGGTTATAAAACATAACACTACCAAAGGAAAAACAGCATTCATAATTTGAAAACAGGGGCCGGCGCCGCGGCTCACTAGGCTAATCCTCCGCCTTGCGGCGCCAGCACACCGGGTTCTAGTCCCAGTCGGGGCGCCGGATTCTGTCCCAGTTGCCCCTCTTCCAGGCCAGCTCTCTGCTGTGGCCCGGGAGGGCAGTGGAGGATGGCCCAAGTGCTTGAGCCCTGCACCTGCATGGGAGACCAGGAGAAGCACCTGGCTCCTGCCATCAGATCAGTGTGGTGCGCCGGCCGCAGCGCGCCAGCCGCAGCGCGCTGGCCGCGGCGGCCATTGGAGGGTGAACCAACGGCAAAGGAAGACCTTTCTCTCTGTCCTTCTCTCTCACTGTCCACTCTGCCTGCCAAAAAAAAAAAAAAATTGAAAACAACAAAGTTTTATTTATAAGTATATATAGAGAAAACAATTAGAATAAAATATCAACATTTCTTTGTCTTCATAGGAAAAGTATTTTTATCAGTATAAACTTAAAACAATTTATTCTAATTGACCTAGTCAGGCAACTTTTCCAAAAATACTTGTTGCATGAAGTCAACTCTGAGTGAAATGAAAATTATTCCTGTCATTACCTACAGTAGTTTCTCCAATGCTGCATAAAGGTAGAGCTGTGCCAAACTTTTCTCAAACTTGGTAAATTCACAGACTTTTCACCAGCAACAGTACTGGTGCTATTGAAGTGAAAAGTGCATTTATCATTTTGACATACATATGGGATTTCTCTTTCAAGTGGATTCTCTTGAGACCAAGAAAGAGGACAGCATGCCAGCTGAAGATTTGCCCACACTCACTGCATCTCCCCTAGGGACAATGATTCCTAGGGACAGTCATGCCTTAGGGGAAGTCTCTGACACACTCTTCTTGGTGAGGTGATGTCTTTATCTTTCATTGCCTTCCTGTTGCTGAACTTTTTCTGGCTTGGAGGCTGTACTGTATCTACTATAACATTTCATACCCTAGAAATTTTCTGCCAGCCAAACCTGAGTTTGAAAAAAAAAATCCCTAAAATACACATTATTACTATAAGAATCCAACATTTTTCACCTAAGAATTCAAACAAAGAAAACCAAAATGAGGAATGGCCAGTCATCACTACACATTTTCGACGGTAGCTTTCACCTATTGTGTCACTAACTACAATTTTCTTCTTTTTCCAGAGAGAAAGAAAAGCGTATTTTTTTGCTTTAAAGGACATAATCAGATTCTGAAAGTCTTTGAAAATACAACCAAGGCTATTGATTTCTAAAATCAGACAGATGTAAGATTTGAACATGAGATACTATTAACCTCTTCTATATCCACTTCAACTGGTGCTTCTTTTTAAGGTTGATTATTTATTTTTATTTGAAAAGCATGGTTGCAGAGAGAAAGGAAAAGCCACAGAGAGAGCAATCTTCTACCCATTGGTTCATTACCCAAATGGCCACAACAGCCAGAGATGGACCAGGCTGAAGCCAGGAGCCAGAACTCCATCTCAGTTTCTTACAGGGGTGTCAGAGGCCCAATCACTTGGGCCACCTTCCATTGCTTTCCCAGGCACATTGGCAGGGAGCTGGATCAGAAATGGAGCAGCCAAGAACCAAAGCAACACTCACAGGGGATACCAAAGTTGTAGCTGGCAGGTTAACTTGCTGTGCCACAGTGCCTGCCCACGATTTGTAGTTTTTTAAGACTTCTGATGTCTCTTATTCTGTTTTGTTCCAAGCAAAGTTAAATGACTCAGTTAAAGTTTCCATAGTATGATTCAAACTAAAAATCTCCTTATATTTAGGATGTCAATTTAATAAGCCACAATCATATTTGGTTGTTTATCTGGACTTTAAGATGGAAGTGTTTAAAACCAAGTAAAAGAAGCTTAAATAGTTCTTTTAGGATTTATTTACTTGAAAGAGTTGGGGGGGGGTGAGGGGGAGAGGTCTTCCATCCGATGGTCCACTCCCAGTTGGCAGCAACGGCCAGAGCTGTGCCCATCCGAAGCCAGGAGCAAGGAGGTACTTCCGGGTCTCCCATGCGGGTGGGATGCAGTGTCCCAAGAGACATCTTCACCTCTAGGACAAACACCTGCCCCTGCCGTGTGTTTAGACAGGGTTTTGAAGATGCACCCCTGGGAATTCCACTCCTCCCAGTCTCTCTCACACCCTTTAAAACCCAATGAGCAGAAAAAGGCTTACAAAGGGGCATTTCAGATGGAAGGAACAGAATGGGCCAAGTCGCAGAAATGGGGAAGCAGCAGGAATGTTGGGACTTTTGTGAGTAAACAGCATTCAGCTGGGCTTCCTGACCCAGTCTCTCCCTGCTCCTAATTCATCAGCTCCACGGACTTTCCAAAGACCTTCCTGGCTTCCTCTTGGTTGAAAATCATTGCCCACCCTGCTCTGCCATTCCAGGCCCTCTGCCCCTGGCTCATCTTTCTCTGAACCCGGTTTCCCATTGTTCCCTGCCCTGGCCTCACTGGTGGTGTGACTGGCTCACTGCTCTGTCATGAGCCCCCTCCACTCTTAGGTCCAGGCTGTTTCTCTAACATTGCACCTGCTTCAGGAAGCCCTGCTTGACTGTTCCAGCCTGTGTGGCCTCCTGGATTCACAATGGCTGGAGCATCCCATCAGAACCTCCTCCTGGGCTCTTCCAGAACACCCTGGTGATACTGTTGGCCCAAGGGAAGCTCCAGGCCCCACCTGCACAGGGTGCTCCCTGAAGGAGGCAGCATTTCACTCCTTTTCCCTGCCGTCTCCCTCTGCTCTCTGTCGCCCACCGATGCCTTGTGAAATTGGTCCTTGATGGCTTGGGAGCAGCAGACCCCTGTGAAGGTGCCAGGGAGCAGTCCTAGGAGACAAGAGAGGCAGACACAGGACTCACCCAGCAGGGAAGTCACTGCTCTCCACCCCCAACTCCAACAAGAGAACACCACAAATGCATGCTAGTGGCATATTAGGGGAAAAAGATTTCTGATAAAGAAGAGCTTCCAGGGCCTGGTGCTGTGGGTAGCAGGTAAAGCTGCTGTCTGCAGTGCCAGCATCCCCTATGAGTGTTGTCCCGGCTGCTACACTTCTGATCTAGCTCTCTGCTATGGCCTAGCAAAGCGTGAAAGATGGCCCAAGTCCTTGGGCCCCCGTACCTGCTTGGGAGACCCAGAAGCAGCCCCAGGGTCCTGGCTTCAGATCAGCACAGCTTCAGCCATTACAGCCATTTGGGGAGTGAACCAGTGGATAGAAGACCTCTCTCTCTCTCTCTCTCTCTCTGTCTGTCTTTCTGTAATTCTGCCACCCATGTAGGAGATCTGGATGAAGTTCCTGGCTTGTAGTTTCAGCCTGGCCCAGCCCCAGCTGTTGTAGGTTATTTGGGGAATGAACCAGAAGGTGACATAGTGGGCAAAGCCACCACCTTATTCTGGCACCCATTTGGGCGCGTTTGGGTCCCAGCTGCTCTCTACTTCCAACTCAGCTTCCTGCTAACGGCCTGGGAAAAGCAGCATAAGATGGCCTGCGTACTTGGGTCCCTGTCACACACATGGGAGACCCAGACGAAGTTCCTGGCTCCTTGCCTCCACTTAGCTCAGCCCTGGCTATTGCGACCATCTGGTGAATGAACCAATGGATGGAAGCGCTCTCTCACACTCACTCTCACTCTGTGTGTCTCCTTCTCTCTAACTTTAACTATCAAATTAATAAATCTATTTTAAAAAGAAAAATAACATAATAATGTATTCAGGAATTGCAAACTTTGTATTTCCAAATCTAGTGAGTAAGGATGTTATGGAATATGAGAATGTTGAGGCAAACAGAAGTGTGATGGGGTGGGGAGAGATGTTTGGAATTCTAAGATAAGGAATTCTCAACTGAAGGGTTTTAAGAAAGAGACATGGTACAGCAGGTGGAGCCGCTGCCTGCGGTGCCAGCATCCCAGTTGGGCACCAGTTTGGGTCCCAGCTGCTCCATTTCTGGTTCAGGTCCTGCCTGAATCTGGGAGGTGCACCTGGGAGGGCGGTGGAGGATGGCCCAGGCCCTTGGGCCCTATGCCCATATGGCAGATAGGGCAGTTGGGGGAGCTCCTGGTTCCTGGCTCCTTGCTCCTGGCTTTGGATCAGCCTGGCTCCAGCCATTGCAGCATTTGGGGAATAGGCTAGCAGATAAAGGATCTCTCTCTATGTATATGTCTCTCTCTTCCTGTAACAAGCAAGAGAGTCTTGGTTATATGTGTGATTAGTGACAATCCCTCAGGCAGCAGTGAACTGGCTGCCTTAGAAGAGAGATGAAAGCAAGATCAGATAGGAACCCAAGCAATAATTTAGAAGAGATATGTAAAAGTCAGGATTAAGGAGGCATCTTAGAATGATTCATTTTGCTATGAATCAACAGGAGCCACAGTAAAGATGAAAGTAGATTTGGGAGTCAGATGAGGAAAGACACACAAAAACAGTAGGACACAATTTGACCAATTGGCTGATAATATATAAAGTGGTCCAAGAGGAAATTGTAAAAAGGGAAGAATCAGGCCAGCACCGTGGCATAGTGGGCTAAGCCTCCACCTGCAGTACCAGCACCCCACATGCCCCCAGTTCTTGTCCGGTTGCTCCTCTTCCAATCCAGCTCTCTGCTATGGCCTGGGAAAGCAGTGGAAGATGACCTAAGTGCTTAGGCCCCTGCACCTGCATGCAGACGCAGAAGCAGCTCCTGACTCCTGGCTTAACATCGACCCAGCTCCAGTTGTTGCAGCCATTTAGGGATTGAACCAGCGAATGGAAGACGTTTCTCTGTCTCTCCCTTTCTCTGTCTGTACTTCTACCTCTCAAATAAACAAAATATTAAAAAAAAAAAAAGAAGAGGGCCAGCGCCGTGGCTCATTAGGCTAATCCTCCGCCTTGCGGCACCAGCACACCGGGTTCTAGTCCCGGTCGGGGCGCCGGATTCTGTCCCTGTTGCTCCTCTTCCAATCCAGCTCTCTGCTGTAGCCTGGGAGTGCAGTGGAGGATGGCCCAAGTGCTTGGGCCCTGCACCTGCATGGGAGACCAGGAGAAGCACCTGGCTCCTGGCTACGAATCAGCGCAGTGTGCCGGCCGCAGCACGCCGGCCGCAGCGGCCACTGGGGGGTGAACCAATGGCAAAGGAAGACCTTTCTCTCTGTCTCTCTCTCTCTCTCACTGTCCACTCTGCCTGTCAAAAAAAAAAAAAAAAAAGGAGGAGGACCAAAAACTAATGAAGGAAAATCTCATGAAGAACACAGTGAATATTGTCAAATCCTAGAAGAGTTCTAAGACAGGACTGAGGAGTACACTGAACTTGACGACTAAATTCAATCAGACCTAAAATTTACCAGGTTACACATGAAGCCATGAACCTGATTACACTGGGTAGACAACAGAAAGGAAAGCAACTCAAGAATTTTGCTTGAGGCAGGCATTGTGGCACAGTGAGTTAAGCTGCTGCTTGGGACATCCACGTCCCATGCTGGAGCATGGGTTCAATTCCCAGCTCCTCTCCTTTCAATCAGCTCCCTGATACCGTGCCTAGGAAGCAGCGGATGATGGCCCAGTGCTCGATCTCCTGTCACCCACATGGGAAGCAGGGATGCAGCTCCTGGCTCCTGGCTTTAGCCTGGCCCAGCCCTGGCTGTTGTGGCCACTTGGGGAGTGAACCAGCAGATGGAAGATCTCTGTTACTAGCTGTCATTCTGCCTTTCAAATAAATGGATAAATCTTCAAACAAATAACAGTTTAGAAAAAAAAAGAATTTTGACTTTAAGGAGTATGGCTGCAAAAAGGCAGGAAAATGCCTGGGTGGTGGGTAATTAGCTCGGGTCCTGCTACCTATAAACACCTGCAAAGCACCATGGGAAGAGCTTTTGTCTTGGCTGACACCTGAGCCTGTTGCGCTGCCTCTGAAAGCCTGGTGCGGAGCCACTCCTCTTCCCAGGTGTGCCTGCCACGACGGTTCTGGCCCAGTTCTGGAGTCACACTGCAGCGCACTCAGACTCTGCCTCCTGGCAGACAGCTGGGCCTCTGGGCAGTAAGTAGGGGGTCACAGCTACCTGGGGCCTCGAAATCAGCTACCTCCAGTTATCAGGACAAGTACGATTCCGGCAGAGGCCATTAGGACTGAGATGCCTGCCGCAGGAAGGGTTCCAAGCCTCAGGTAAGAATGACCTCCCCACCTAAGAACAAGGAACTCCCACTGAGGACTGGAGGACTGGCTTTAACTCCTCAACTGGCTCATTTCCTGTATGACCTGAACCAGTTTTCTGGTTGAGCCCAGGGAAGGCACTTTTGTCAGGTTCAAAGAAGAAAGAATGAACCAAATCAATAGGAAAACACTAGCACATATGTGAGTACATGAATCAATGAGTGAGTGAATTCTATTCACCCTTCGCAGTCTACAAAACAGACAACAAGCACGTTTCCTAATCGGTCTCACCAAAGTTTCGTGCCAGCATCCGTGCTCCCTGCAGGGATGCCGGATGGATAATAACTGTGATTTGGTTACTCCTTGACAACTGTTCTGGTCATCTTCCACATGAGATCCTCATAAAAGGTAATGTTTATGCCACGTATTTTCCTCAAAGTGTGACTTGTTCCAGTCAAATGACCAGGGTTTCCTCAGATCAACAAGGAGTAGATACAAAAATACTTCTTGACCAGCATGCAACAAGCAGTGAACACGGGTGTGGGTGTGGAAAGCTCTCAAAAGGAACTTAGCATGAAGGACGCCATCTATGCTGTTGCCAACAACTGGCACACAGTGACTGAAGACACAGCCGTGCACAACCTCTGGCCTGTGAGTGCATTCAGTGACGATGATGAACAAGTTGGTGATTCTGGCAGATTCCATACATAAAGTGGAAAAAAAATGCTTGACCTCCCCACTACATAGGTCCATCAGTAAACTAGAAGTGGAGAATTCCACAGTTTTTAACACCAGAAACGAGGCTCCAGTTGTTTGTTCACTGACTAATGGTGAAAAGCTGAACCAGTTCTGAATCAAGGCGATCTTGGCAATAGTGACAGTGAAGACCATGTTGCCAACACTGCAGAAGCAGGTTCCTGTAGATGACATGACAACGCTTGTGATGGGGCTTACTCAAAGACTAAAACAGCATGCATTCCTACCAGAGCAAGACATCATGCTAGTTTATAAGATCAAATATTGAGTTATAAGATAAACACCATTATTCATTCATAAGGCAGACGACCCTGAAGGAAACATTTTTTCCTTTTTTTTTTTAAAGATTTATTTATTTATTTCAGAGTCAGAGTTACACAGAGAGAGGAGAGGCAGAGAGAGAGAGAAAGAGGTCTTCCAACCGATGGTTCACTCCCAATTGGCCACAACAGCCAGAGCTGCACCGATCTGAAGCCAGGAGCCAGGAGCCTTCCCGGGGTCTCCCATGTGGGTGCAGGGGCTCAAGCACTTGGGCCATCTTCCACTGCTTTCCCAGACCACAGCAGAGAGCTGGATCGGAAGTGGAGCAGCCGGATCTCAAACCGGCGCCCATATGGGATGCCAGCACTTCAGGCCAGGGTGTTAAACCGCTGTGCCACAGTGCTGGCCCCTGGAGGAAACATTTTTAAAAAGCCATCCAGGAGCCAGCATCATGGTGTAGCAGGTTAGGGGGCTGCCTGTAGTGCTGGCACCCCATCGGGGCACTGGTTCAAGTCCTGGATACTCCACTTCTGATCCAGCTCCCTGCTAATGCACCTGGGAAAGCAGCGGAAGATGACTCAGGTGCTTGGGCCCCCACAACCCATGTGGGAGACCCAGAAGAAGATTCTGGTTCCTGGCTTCAGCTTGGCTCAGCCCCAGCCATTGTGGTTATTTGGGTTGAGAACCAACAGAGGGAAAACCTCACTCTGTCTCTCCGCCCCACCCCCAACTTTACCTTTCAAATTAGTAAAGTAAACCTAAGGGGGAAAATTTAAAAAAAAAAAAAAAAGCCATCCAGCAGATGGCCTCTTCATCCTTATAGGATCCAAGGGCCAGTCCTTCGACTGCTTCCCGTGTATTTTCTCACCGAGAATAAGAACGAGAATGAGACAGAGAAGAGGAGGAGAAATAATACAATGTACAATAAGCTTTTAATCAACACGTCACCAGGGTAGTCTGAAAGCCTGCCATCCTGCCGTTGCTGTCGCTCAGCAGCTGAGAGGGGCATGCTGGTGATGACAATGTGCTGTTGCATGGCTCTGGACACATTGTCTCACTGTGTCCATAGTACCTTATAGTTTTTACTCTTAGACGTACTTGTGTTGGTTTTTCATCACTACAACAAAATATCTGAGGCAACTAATTGTATAAAGGAAGGAGGCTATTTCAGCTCACAGTCTTGGAGGTTCAGTCTAAGACAGGGCAGGCCCCATTCCTTCAGCCTCCATGATGTCATTCTTGCTGGCAAAGTCCCAGGGTGGCACAGAGTATATTGCAAGAGATAGGGTGCATGCTTCTCCCTATGTCCCTGTATAAAGCCACCAGAATTCAAGCATGGGGGCTCCACCCTAGTGACCTAATCTAACCTATCCACCTCCCAAAGACCTCACCTCTAAACACCATAATTGGATTACTTTTTACCCTCTTAGTATCATTAATTTATGACTTTGGCATTTAAATATCTGTATGAGTTCAGAAGCCCAATCTTCAAACCACACCAGTACTTCATCGTGACTAGTGTTAAGAAAATGAGTACCCTGGGGCTGGCAATGTGGCACAGTGGGTTAACGCCCTGGCCTGCAATGCCAGCATCCCATATGGGTGCCGGTTCAAGACCCAGCTGCACTACTTCCAATCCAACTCTGAGAAAGCAGTAGAAGATGGCCCAAGTCCTTGGGCCCCTATACCAACATGGGAGACCTGGAAGAAGCTCCTGGCTCCTGGCTTCGGATCGGCGCAGCTCCAGCTGTTGTGGCCAATTGGGGAGTGAACCATCAGATAGAAGATCTCTCCCTCTCCCTCTCCCTCTCCCTCTCCCTCTCCCTCTCCCTCTCCCTCTCCCTCTCCCTCTCCCTCTCCTTTCTCTGTGTAACTCTGACTTTCAAATAAATCTTAAAAAAAAAGAAAAGAAAGAAAATGAGTACCCAAAGCTAAGTGGTGTGGCACAGTAGGTTAAGCTCTATTTGCAATGCCAGCATCCCATACTGGAGTGCTGGCTTGAGTCCCAGCTACTCTGCTTCCAATTCAGCTTTCTGCTAATGCACCATGGAAAGCAGCAGAAGATGGCCTGGGTACCTGGGTCCCTGCCACCCACATGGGAGACCCTGGAATTCTGGATTCCTGGCTCCAGCCAGGCCAATGTGGCCATTTGGGAAGTGAACCAGTGGATGAAAGATCAATGCCTTTCTCTCTCTCTCTCTCTCTCTCTCTCTCTCTCTCTCGGGTCTGGGTGTGTGTGTGTGTGTGTGTGTCTCTCTGTGTGTCGTTTTACTTTCAAACTAATTAATTAATTGATTTTTTAAAAAGACAGAAGGAAAAAAAAATGAGTACTCATCAGTAGCACAGAAATCCAGAGTCAGAACTGATGGAGACACCGACAACCACAAACTGTCCACACCGATGGCTAAAATAGTGACACTTTGGCTTTTTCACGATTAATGCACACAAACTTTGTTTTGTGCACAAAAATATTAAAAATATAAGATCACCTTAAGGCACTGTATATAAGGTGTATATGAAGCATAAAAATTTTATGCTTAAAAAAGATATCCCATCATGTCTATATAAATATTCCAAAATCTGAAAATCTAAAATTCAAAACTTTAGTTTCAAGCACATCAGATAGGAGATACTCAACCTGCAGTTTTAAGCAGCCAGACCATTCTATGGTTCTTCTAGACAATGGCAGTTAAGGACTACATTGTACGCGTCACTGCAGACTCCAAACTATGTATTAAATGCACAGTGCCTCACACATACTAGGTGCTCTGTAAATGCTAAGAAAAAACCCTTTCATTCTACAAATATTTAGTGAGTGCTTTCTGTAGAGCCTGCTCTAGGGGATATGGAAGCAGTTTAAGATCACATTCTGTGATTGTTTTATAGTTCTGGACACAGACATTATTGTGTCAACTTTTCATCACTACAACAAACATTATTGTCTGTGTCCAGAACTACAAAACAATCTCCACAAGAATGTAAGGAAGTAAGGAAATATGTAATATTTTCAAATTGTTATAATGCCGGGAGAAATTAAGGAAAGCACAGGAATAGAGAGATATAGCTCTGCTTTATATAAGGTAGTTGAGAAGGCCTCTCTGATAAGAACGGTAAAGACTTGAACAGTCTGCCTGGAAAAAGCAGGTCAGACAGAGGGAGAGTGCTTGGCACATTCATGGAAAAGCAATATAGGCAGTGCAGCTAAAGCAGAGCCATCACAGGAAGAGGGCAGGAGACCAGAGACGCTGCTGGGGGGTAAATCTCGTAGAGGCCTGGGGACTCATTCCGAGCATAACCTCAGATACAGTCTCACTTCTTTGTGATTTCATCTCATCCTCAAGGAGTGCAAATGAAGCAGGTATTGGTCATAAGCAATCCTAGAGATGAATCCACTGCCCACAGGTATTGCGAAGCATCCTTACATTAAGTAAGCATGGTTATTAGGGTATCCTCTGGAAGATCTATCTTCCCACTGCGTTCTCCCTAATAAGACAATTTAGAATAGATTGGGGTGGGGAGAAGTTCTGAGTTAACAGTCCAAAAATACCTTTCTAAATGCTAATACTCCTGTTCCAGACTAGTCAGTCCACTAATGTATGCTTTTTTTTTTAAGCCTTGAACTCATCTTCCCAATTCATGAAGGTTTCTATTTCTCCTTACACACTATATGGGTCCTTCCTAATGAATATCTCCACGAGATAAACTTCCCAAGCATCCGGGGAAGTAAGTGATTCTAGTACAAAACCCGTATGAATGCTAAGAGGACGCCTAACCCTGGAGTGAGAAGGTCAGCAGACATTTCTCACAAGGATGAAGGCCGGCAAGGAGCATCAAATGTTACTAAATCCCCAATGGACGTGGCTGTCATGTTTCACAGTCTCATACCAAAGCGACCAAACAAGATATAAAAGAAATGGCTTGAGTCATAAAAAGGCAAGAAGGGCACTTGAGGGTGGAAAGAGAAGTACAAACAGTAGGAGATATGCAAAGGCAAAATACTCTAGAAAGAGAGAGGGAACAGGGCCAGTGCTGTGGCACAGCGGGTTAATGCCCCGGCCTGCAGTGCCCGCATCCCACGTGAGCGCCATTTTGAGCCTCGGCTGCTCCACTTCTGATCCAGCTCTCTGCTATGTCCTGGGAAAGCAGTAGAATATGGCCCAAGT
This sequence comes from Oryctolagus cuniculus, assembly GCF_964237555.1. Lineage (NCBI taxonomy): Eukaryota > Metazoa > Chordata > Mammalia > Lagomorpha > Leporidae > Oryctolagus > Oryctolagus cuniculus. The sequence goes on from NC_091438.1 coordinate 40,908,682, forward strand.
CCTTGGGCCCCTGCACCTGTGTGGGAGACCCTGAAGAAGCTCTGTCGCTCCCCGTCTTCATGGGGGAACGACACTAAGCCCTGCCTAGGCTTCATATCCGAGTCACGGCACCATTATGTCGCTCCCCCTCTTCATGGAGGAACGACACAGGACCCTGCGCTGTTCTTTCGTCTGCTCGGCCCTCCCCGGGTTTGCTGCTGGTTCTTCCCGGGTTGGCTACTGTCCCTTCCACCTCCGTGGAAGGGCGGTTCCCCCTGGCCACTTTCCCCACTTCCGCAGGGGAGCGGCACACCGCCGGCCGGCTCTCTCGGGGGCTGCACAGGTGTTCCCCTTAGATGTTCCCCTTAGATGTTCCTGGTGCATGCCGTCTCTCTCCTCCTTTATAGTCCTCTTCCACCAATCCCAACTCTGCTACCCACACGCCGAGTACGCTGCTCTCCTCCAATCAGGAGCAGGTCCCACAGTTTATTGGTTGAACTGGAGGCAGCTGTGTAGAAGCTGTTTTCTCCTCTCCCAGCACCATATTGTGGGAGAGCAGATGCATAGAATAAGTCTTAATTCCAGTAACTTAGTCTAGTCCGAGTTGCTCCCCACAAAGCTCCTGGCTCCTGGCTTTGGATCAGCTCAGCTGTGGCCATTACAATCATTTGGGGAGTGAACCAAGAGGATGGAAAACACCTCTCTGTCTCAATATCTCTCTGTCTTTCAAATAAATAAAATAAATCTTTTTAAAAGGGGGGGGGGGGATGGCAAGGTGCAGAACACCCAGGAAGGTGGGAGAGACCGATGGCACCATGCACTGTGCTTACCTGTACCTTCGAGTCCGCCCCAGCTGCACACTCAGTGTCTGGGTGGACTTTGGTGAGTGCATTCCCAGCACAGAACCCACAGAGCTCTGCACACAGCCAACACCATCTAGTTTTTGAAAGCACAAGGTTTGCTTTCTTCCCCCTGTCACTGTGAATCTCCCCAACTTCAATCAAACCTGATATAGCAATTACCTCTCCTTTTCTCTCGGGTCTCTTTCATTCCCCCAATTCTTTCCTAGGAGTTAACCCAGGGTTGGGCCCTCTGAGACCAAACCAGCATGCCAAACAGTTACCATCTGTGGCCAAAGATCGCCCACCACACTGAGAAGGAGAGGCTGCACAGAAGCAGAGCCAGGAGAGAGACAAGGATCTGAAGAGAAGCAGAAAGAAAGCGTGCTGATGCAGGACCCAAGCGGACCTTCTAAAGTTCACCGCGGGAGCCCTCTCCTGCGGTCCTTTGCATGACTCCAGATCCGGGCTGAGTGTGGGACTCGGTATAGGACCAAAACCTAAACAGATGCTCACAGGCAGAGAGTACGGAGCAAGACTCCAGGGAGGAGGAGGGGGAGGCTAGCGAGAGATACCGAAGCGGGCCTTCAAAGGAGGGAAGCCGAAAGTATGGGAGGAGCTGAGCGTCCACACCCACGCAGCTTGTCCACACTCGACCCTCCTGTGCAAGCAACTTCCCAGAGCCAGATGGAGACTACCAGCCACAACGATTGTGGTTCTGTAGGCAGGACCGCGGTCCCTAGAACTACAACGCCCATCGTGGCTCCCGCGCAGGCAGGCTGGGGCCCAGCCGCTTCCGATCCCCACCAGCCAAGCGGCCTAAACCAATTCCCGCAGCCTGCATGCGCGCCAAGGCAGAGGTGGGCGCTTCTGCTGCCCTAACTCGTCCACGCAGACTCTCAGAGGACCCCAAAACCGGGACACCGTAGGCATCTGTCCTACATCTAAGGAAAGGCTCACCGAGGCTCAGTTCCACTGACGGGAGACGTAACCGACTTAGACCGGCACAGTACAGACCACCCACTCCTTTTGGGCCCTTTCCCCACCTCTCCTGGGGCCGGCCTCCAGCTAAGAGCTGGGGCACGGGACTTGGTGCACAAGCGCATTTCTCCACCTCCCCGGCCGACCAGCCCCAGTCTGTGACGCATGCGCATCTCCCAAAGCCTGCTAACCGTCCTGTCAGTCCCAGGTTGTTGCTTTGCTAGGCTGGAGACTTTGTGTTTTTGGTCTTGCATCCAATTTTTTTTTTCCCAAAGAAACTTTTTATTTAATGAATACGAATTTCATAAGTACAACTTTAGGAATATAGTTATTCTTCCCACCATACCTGCCCTCCCACTCACACTGCCACCACTCCTCTTCCTATTCCCTCTCCCCTTCCCAGTCCCATTCTCCATTAAGATTAATTTTCAGTTAACTGCGTACACAGAAGACCAATTCTGTACTAAGTAAAGATTTCAACAATTTGCACACACACACATACACACACAAAAACTGAGAAAAAGTTTACAGTAACTCTCATAATAGGACTCATTGAGGACAGAGGTCCTGCATGGGGAGCTGGTGCACAGTGACTCCTGTTGTTAATTTAACAATTAGCATTCTTATGTAAGACCTCAAAAATCACCTGGGGCTCTTGATGTGAGCTGCCTAGGCTATGGAAGCTTTTTGAATCCACAAACTCCATCAGTATTTGGACAAGGCCATAAACAAAGTGGAAGCTCTCTCCTCCCTTTAGAGAAAAGTACATCCTTCTTTGATGGCCCCTTCTTTACAATGGGGTCTCACCCACCGAGGTCCTTCATGTAGGACATTTTTTGCCACAGTGTCTTGACTTTCCATGATTTAAATGCTCTCATGGGCTTTTCAGCCAGATCAGAATGCCTAAAGGGCTGATTCTGAGGTCAGAGTGCTACTTAAATGTGCATCCATTTTTATCTTTATTTTTCCTTCTAACACACCCACTGCAGGGTCTTGGACAAGTCTCTCAAACGTCGACCTGTGCTAGTCGGCAGTGGAACCTCCTCACTCTGCTGGCAGCACTGTGTGGAATCTGCACTGGTGGTGCCCACAGCATGGTGAACCCCTGTGGAATGGCAGTCTCCAGGTCAAGCTGCCTTCTCAAGAGCAATACCCCAGAAAACCAAAAGGGGAAGCTGAGTGTTGGTCCAGCATTGAATGAAGTGAAGGCAGGTACTGGAAACAGAAGAGCACTTCTAGGGTCAGCCAGAATGAGAGGCAGGAAAAAAAGCTTTGTTGGCATTTTCCTTGGGCCTATGTCTCATTAATCAGAGATTCCTGATGATCACCCATAAATCATATCACATTTCTCCATCCCACTGCCATTTTGTAGATAACCCTCATCGCAATGACTTCACCATCTCCAGTTCCCACCCCACCTGGTGTTGGATTGTTCTGAGATGCAAATGTGGTCATTAAAATATTGCATGATGGGTGGGGCCTGCGTTGTGGCTACTCAGGCATCCCATATGGACACCAGCTTGAGTCTTGGCTACTCGACTCCCAATCCAACACCCTACAAATGGCATAGGAGAGCAGCAGCAGATGAACCAAGTGCTTGGGCCGCTGCACCAATGTGGGAGACCTGGATGAAGCTCCTGGCTCCTGGCTTCCACCTGGCCCAGCCCCAGCCACTGTGGCCACTTGAGTAGTGAACCATCAGATGGAATATTCTCTTTTTCTCTCTCTCTCTCTTTCTCTCATACACACACACACACACACACAACACACACTCTGTAATTCTAACTTAAATAAGTAAATCTTTTTTAAAAACACACACACATTGAATGACCTCCCTTGCCCCCAGAATAGGAGCGAAACACCTTGACAAGGTGGTCATCACCTTCCTTCTCTCCTGCGTTCCAGTCGTCTTCAGATACTATCAGTTCCTTCATCACACCACGCTGCCTCTTCCCTCACAGGCTTTTTGCATATAGAAACAGTTTTAATGAACCCTGAATTCTGATGAGCACAATCTGCCTTCCACAGTGCTCTCGGCTCTCCAGTTCCTGCCCTGACAATGTGGTTTTCTGCTCATTTACTTATTAGTGTATCCACTTTAAAACTTCAATCTCACATCAGGTTTTACACACTTTCTTTCCTCTCTCACCAGCCAGACTTCAGAGTGGAGCCTGGCTTGGAGACATGGTATATTCTGCCCTTTAACAGAAGTCTTCTCTTCCCTGAAATAGTTATTGTGTTTGGACCAGAGGAAGAGTTTGAAAGACGTGGGAATGAGGACAGAAAGTCCTTTTGCCTCCCTGGGCATGTAATTGCAGTCATCACTTGGTTGTCTCTGCCTCTCAGGTAAGGTCTGAATGGTCATGGATACCCTCCATTTGGAAGGTACTCCAATGCTAATTCTTATGGGCCCATGAATTTGTTTCCTGAGAACTCCTGGTATGCAAATCTCCTTTTCAGAAGTCAGGTCGAGCTCCAGTGTTTCCCGCAACCCCTCAATTTCTGCCCTGATGAGGCGTCCCAGGTTGGCCACCCGTTCTCTGGGGAGGAAAACCAGCAAGATGGCTCAAGCCCTGCTGAATTTCTGGCTGCTCATTTAATTCACAGGAAACTCACACTGGTTTCTACACTATGCATTTACCTAACCAAATGGTAAGAGTGGCAGCTCTATTCCTGTCAACATCCTCCACTGCAATGATCACAGAGATCAACAAACTCATCAGCAGATACCCAACCAGAGATGGAGACGCCTGCCTTTCCTTCTTGACAGCCATCAGTCTTGGTAAATGATTCTCTGGGAGACCCCTCACTTGGGGGAAGTGAGCATAAAAAAGACAGCCTTTGATCCCTGTCTGGGGCCCTATGACTCTGTAATGTCCTTTCTCTTTTCACCTCCAAACCATTTTCCACTTAAACCCTTGGGGAAGGGGCATGGAGTACTGGGGTACAGTTTAGGGTAGCAAACTACCCTTAAACTACTCTTAATTGTAGCTCTAGAATATCACTGGAGGATAGTTCTTCAGTTCATCTTGGACCAACACAATTCTCCCCTTTCTTGTTTGTGGTTTTCAAGAATAACTGTAGAATGTGCTGGGAATGTGTTTCTAGAGTCAGGAAGGAACTTCTCAGCATATCTCAGGCGTTGTCCCTCTTGCCCAGGAAATCAAGAAGTCCTTAAAAGCTTAGCCAAGTCATTCACATGGCTCCTGAGTAGAACCCAGGGAAGCCTGCTTTTTTATGTCCTTTAGCTGCAGTGAAAGTCAGGCCAAGACTCCGTGCACAATGAAGACTCCATCTGCCCCAGTGGTTTCCTAGAGCCTTGGCAGTCCAGCTTTCATTAGATGCTAGTCTTCTTTTGTCCTTTGCTGCCTATCTATAAATAATAAACCCATTTCATATAACTTGTTACGTGGGGGTATGCTCTGTGTCACTGGGCTCACAGAGTAGTAACACTTCAGTTCAGGATGCAGTAGGTAGAACTACTTGGTCTCCTACTCCACGTAGCTGTTACAGTAATAGTCTCTGCTATCTTTCACACAGTGGGAATCCTCCTAAAACTGGTTATTAAGGAAAGTGCTTCACAAAATTGGCACTGTGATCAGAGTCTAGTTTCACAGAACTGGGTTTCTGGTAAAGTGAGCTATATAATAACCCCAAGTGCTTAGCTCAGGGCAGAGACTTCAGTCTCTGGACATGTGGCTGGATGAGTTATAGAGAAGGAGAGAAAATAGGTGAGACATAGCTCTCCCTGCACACTTACACCAATGTGAATGAGTTGGCTGCAGGGACTGAGACAGAGAGAACAGAATGTGGAAAAAGAAAGATACACAATTTCCTATTTGTTGATACTTAACATGATGACTCACTCTGGGACCAGAGAGCTCAGGCTCCTGAGAGAGATAAGGGGAGACACATTCACAGATGGGAAGACTCACCATCTAAAGGATAGATGTGAAGGAAGGCCAGGGAAGTACCATGCAGCCCAGGTGGTGTGTTTGTTTGATAAAGGGACATCACAGACCCAAATGTTTCAGGCTGAATAGTGCAGTTGGAAATGGGCCCAACGGGGGAAAAAAATCAAAAGAAAGAAAGAGAGGAAGGGAGGGAGAAAGAAAGAAATGGACCCAACGGAATGAGCACTGTGGCACAGTGGGTTAAACTGCCATTTGAAGCAACCATATCCCATATCAGAGTGCTGGTTCAAGTCCCAGCTGTGCTGCTTCCACTCAAGCTTACTGCTAATGTTGTTCCTATGAATGCAGTGGATGCTGGCACAAATAATTAGGTTTTTGTCACCCACTTGAGAGACCTGGATGGAGTTCTTGGCCATGGGCTTCAGTCTGACCCAGCCCAGGGTGTTGTGGGCATTTGAGGAATGAACCCAGCAGATGGAAGCTATACCTCTCCCTCTCCCTCTCCCTCTCCCTCTCCCTCTCCCTCTCCCTCTCCCTCTCCCTCTCCCTCTCCATCACTTTGCCTTTCAAATAAACAAACAAATATTTTTTTTAATAAGAAAGAAATGGAGCCAAGGTCTCCAGGTTCCACCTGTCTATATTCCCTTAAAGATAAAGGAAAAAAGAAGGGAATTTGGACTTTTCTGGGGCTGTTGGAACCCCACATAGCAATATTTTAGGTCCTCTTTGGGGAAAAAGTTTAAACTTGTGATCTCTGAAGATTTGTGAACCTAATGCACATAAGCTTGTCTGCTTTGGTGTTTATCTGCCTGTGGTTAGGGCCTTGGACACTGAGGTGCTGGTAACTGTGGTTCCTAGTGCATCATACGTATTCTCATTCTGGCTGCTTACGGCAATGTTATTGCTACCTGAAAGAGAAAGCCCCCTCACATATAAGAATTCAAGCCACAGGGTTGGTGTTCAGGCACAGCAAGTTAAGCCATCACTTAGGATGCATACTTCCCATGTTGGAAGTATCTGGGACCTAGGCCAGCCTCAGCTTCCAATCCAGCTTCCTGTTTACACTTAGCAGTCAGTCAGTCATCCCAGTGGAGTTACAGGCTTCTTGCTACACCCTAGCCCAGCTCTGACATTTGAGGACATCTGGTGAATGAACCAACACACGGAAGAGCTCTATCTCTCCCTCTCTGTCACTCTGCCTTTCAAATAAATAAAGTTTTTAAAGGAAGAACTCAAGACATAATTACTACTGCCTCCCACCTAAGCTACCCAGCCCTAGGGGCATCTTGAGCAAAAGCAGTATTACAAGAGGAGAACAGGACATTAATTGGTTAATTCAAAACTTGCTGTAGATTAAAATATTATAAGCCATCCTGCCACAATGTAATGACAAGTCAAAAAAAAAAAAAAGCCTTCAAGGCATGGGGACTAACAATACACTACAGAATGCTGAATGACAAGATCACTTGGGCTGCAAGCCAAAAAAAAAAAAAAAAAAATCCTGGGTTCAGCTGAGTAAAATCACTTAACCTTTGGGTGGGAATTTGGCACAGCAGTTAAAACACTGCTTGGGACACCCACATCCCTTATGGGAGTGCCTGGATTTGAACCTTGGCTCTGCTCCCAATTCCAGATTTCTGCTAATATACAATGTAGGGAAAGCAGACGATAGTTCCAGTATTTGAGTCCCTACACCCGTGTGGGAAAACCAAATGGAATTTCAGACTCCTGACTTGGGCCTGGTCCGGGCTCAGCTGTTGCCAGAATATGGGTATTGCACCATTGGATGGAAGGCATCTCTGTCTCTCTGCCTTTCTAATAATTTTTATAATGTTAAATCCTGAAGCATTTTCTAATAAAAAGGCAACCCAACATCTGGTAGGCTTCTTTGTATATTGGAGACTGTGTGTTTCCAACCTGGATAGTCTTTTGCCATCTCCTCTGTCCAGCCAAGGTGACCAACAAAACTATCAGCTTTGAATAGGATCCTTTGCAACATCAGGTCCTGGAAGCCATTCAACAAGTGGCCTAGGCACTACTTTTGGAACTTTCAGAGTCTGCTAGCCCAGTGGAACTATTGGTGCCCACAATCCACACACCTACTGATTGGATTCTATTGCAACAGAAAACTGCTACCAGGATGCAACTGCCTCTCCGACTTGGGGCATATAAGTTTTTGCCTGAGGCAGCCATCAGATATGACTCTTTTGAGTGTCAGCTTCTTGCTTGTTTTTGGGCAATGATGGAAACTGAGCATTGGCCAGAGTACCACATGTGACACTGCAAACTGAATGGTCCATTCTCACTTGGGCACTCACAAAGTCCTCTGGTAAAATCAAACAAGCTCAACAAAGTTCAATTATCACATGGAAATGGCACATTTAAGATCAGGCTCAGCCAGGACCCCAAGAGAAAAATAGCCTCCATATATATATATATATATATATATATATATATATACACACGGCTGGCTTATCAGAAGGGAACAAGCAACCCACAGAGGGTGTGTTAATTCTCCTTGAAGCTATGTAGGGCCCAACTCAGTGACTACAGATATGCCTACTGATGATTTAGCAGTTGTATGTGTTTGGTTTGTGTGTGTGTGTGTGTGTGCACTATCATAGAATGCCTAAATCTGCGTACTTTATAAAGAAAAGAGGCTTGAGTGGACATTTAGCCTAGTGCTCAAGAGGCCCACATACCATATTGAAGTGCCTGGATTTGATAATGTCTCTAACTTCTAACTCTAGTTTCCTATAATACAGACCCTGGGAGACAGTGATGCTGCCTCAAGTAATTGGGTTCCTTCCACACATGTGGGAGACATGGATTGAGTTCCAGGCTCCTGGCTTTAGCTTGGCCCAATCCCAGCTTTTGCAGGCATTTGGGGAGTGAACCAGCAGATAGGAATGTTTATCTATCTGTCTATCTGCCTGTCACTATCTCTCAAATAAATAAATACAAAAGAAAAGAGGTTTATTTCGTTCATAGTTCTGGTTAACTCAAGAGCATAGCATTATCGTCTGTTGGGCTATGGCGGAGGCCTCATGTCATATGGCATCACAGTGGCAGAAGCACATACAGAGATCACATGGTGGGACAGGAAGAAAGAGCTGAGACAACTTAACTTGCTTGATAGCAACTCATTCTCATGAGAACTACTTCACTCCACAAGACCAGCATTAATGCCTTCCCAGGGAAGCACCCTTATGATCTCATTTTCTTCCAACAGGCCCCACCGCCTGAGGTTACACCATCTCAACACCACCACTTTGGAGATCAAATTTTCAACACAGGAACCTTTGGGGGATACATTCAAGCCACATGCAAACCATAGCTCAGGGCCTAGTGAAAGCTCTGCAAAACAACAGCCTTCAGGGGCCACCAGGATGCGGCTGTCATCTGGCCATGATATGGCCACCTTTTTATTGAGAATAGACGTGTACATTCTTCCCAATGGGCCAATCTATGTGCAGTGATGATGGCCATCCAGGCTACTTCTACCATCTTAAGTTGCTCTTTTTTTTTTTTTTTTAATTTTTTTGACAGGCAGAGTGGATAGTGAGAGAGAGAGAGAGAGACAGAGAGAAAGGTCTTCCTTTGCCGTTAGTTCACCCTCCAATGGCCACCACACTGATCCAATGGCAGGAGCCAGGAGCCAGGTGCTTTTCCTGGTCTCCCATGGGGTGCAGGGCCCAAGCACTTGGGCCATCCTCCACTGCACTCCCTGGCCACAGCAGAGAGCTGGCCTGGAAGAGGGGCAACCGGGACAGAATCCAGCGCCCCAACCGGGACTAGAACCCTGTGTGCCGGCGCCGCTAGGCGGAGGATTAGCCTAGTGAGCCGTGGCGCCGGCCTTAAATTGCTCTTAAAACCTAGATATAATTTGATTGTGTCCCCAAAGAGCTCATGCATTGGTGGCTTGATCTCTAGCATGGCAGTATGAGAGGTGGCAGAAACCATAAGAGGTGGAGTCTAGTGAGAGACAGTTGTGGACATCACCTTGAAAGATATTAAGTTGGTTCTTGTGGGACCCTGGTTAGTTCTCATGAGAGGATTTTTACAAAGGAGCAAGCCTGACCCCTTCCTGCTCTTTGCTTCCTATTTCACCATGATCGCTCCTGCTTGTACACCCCCCTGCCATAATGCCATGTGCTGTTAGGTCCTTACCAGAGCAAAACTGACATAGGTGCCATGTCCTTGAGCATACAAGATTGTGAACTAAATAAATCTCTTTTCTTTAGGAATTATCCATTCTCAGTTACTTTGTTACAGTAATGGAAAACAAATGAGCACACTTTTTTTTTTTCATGAACTCATAGGCTTTAGCTAACAACCTAGTCATTTGGTTAAGAGAATGGCAACAACAAAGTGAATGGAGTATTAATAATCCGCTTATAGGGACAGGGATTATGACAATAGTTCTCTGCCTTGAGGGACAAATATATGCCACACATGTGCATGCTGAGACCACCATAGCTTCCCTTGAGAGTAACTTATGTCAGAGGTTTGGATACTCCTTGAGCACTTAGTCTGACCATAGAACATCTTTCACACCCAAGGAACATGATGAACACAACTCTCATGGAATACAATAGACTTCCCATGGACCCTGTCATCCCTGGGCCAATAGAGTCCTTGAACATGAAACATCCAACTCACATGGTAGCTGAAAAAAGGACGTCAAGATGATCTGATAGAAACCAAGAGGAGGGCTGGCTCTGTGGCATAGTGGGTAAAGTCACCATCTGCAGTGTTGGCATCCCATTTGGGTGCCAGTTTGAGTTCCAGCTGCTGCACTTCCAATCCAGCTCTCTGCTGTGGCCTGGGAAAGCAGTATAAGATGGCCCAAGTCCTCAGGCCCCTACACCCATATGGGAGACCTAGAGGAAGCTCCTGGCTCCTGACTTCGGACTGGTGCAGCTCCAGGTGTTGCGGCCAATTAGGGAGTGAACCAGCGGATGGAAGACCTTTCTCTCTCTCTCTCTCTCTCTCTCTGCCTCTGCCTCTCCTTCTCTCTCTGTGTAACTCTTTCAAATAAATAAGTAAATCTTGGAAGGAAGGAAGGAAGGAAGGAAGGAAGGAAGGAAGGAAACCAGGAGGAGGAAAAGGAGCGAGCTAGGCAGCAGGAGCAATGTAAAGAAAGGTGGGTGGCTAATTAATGGCTACTTTACACAGTGATCTGCCATCAAGGAGACACAACAGTCCAGTCTACCACAGATGGCTTTGGTTCTTGATGTGCAAAGCCAGGGCTTCAGCAGAAGTCAGCTTATGAGGAACCGTGGCATCTCTGCCAGCCAAGAGCTGGGACACTGGAAACCGAACTGCCCTAGGGGCTGAAGGACTCCTGGGTCAGAGCCACAGACCCCGTGGGCTCTAAACTGAAAAAAGCTCTTCACTTGGCCCAGCTTCCAAAGTAACCATCACTGATGAGGGGATGACCAAGTAGGGTCAGTAACATTGCAGGCAGAAATGTAAATTTCCTTTTAAAGATGCCACCTGTCCTATTCAGAACAGCTCCCCTCCCAGGTCAGCTAGCTAACAGAAGTCAATAGGGTGCCTTCCCTCAGGAGGTTCACCCCTCCTTTATAATGTCTCTTCCAATAACCATGTGACATAGATAGGTCTGGGCCTCCTACCTGGCCAGGCCTTAATTATCAGGCCCCCTTCTGTCAGTTTATATTTGCCTCTCAATGGGAAAACTTGCTCATGGTTTAGACACCTCCTTTCTTAGGTGTTCTAACAAGGACTCTGTCCTTTGTTTTAGATTCTGTGAGTTTAATCTGCCTGTTAGATTCATTTTCTCCAGACTTGAAACAGTGAAAGTCTAGATGGCCATGCACATGCAACCTCAGACGGAAGCAGCCTCTGCAAGCTGGCACTGCATTTCCATTGAGAGGCCACCTCCTGCTGGAACCCTGTCTTGACCTCCTTTCCCAGCAATACCCCAGTTGTCATCGCCCAGTTCCCCTAAGAGAACTTAGGGTCCATTGTTCTGGGGGAGGAAATGAGAGGAGTCAGACGGGGTGATCTTTACCATGATGGAAAGTGCCTGCCCTACTTCCTTAGGAAGCTCCAATCTTAACATCAGAATAGCAAGGGAGTGGTGACTCCACCCTCTGAGCTCCCGGTTTACTGCAAAACAAATTAGGCCTCCCACCCTTCTGATGGCTCTTGTTTTATCTTGAGCAAGCCAAAAAGACTGCAAATCAGGTCTTTTGATGGGTTTTGTCTCCACCTTGTTTCTGAATGTCGAGCTGATAAGTTTTTTTTTCTTCCCCAAAATTGTGTTTAAAATCCCCAGTACCCAGTCCCTTCAGGTTTTGCCTCTCGGAGCCGCCCTCCATGCCACACTCACTGGAGGTCTCTGACTCTGATAAATCTCTCCCCACCTCCCATTTCTTGCTTCTAGTTCTCAAGAATAACCAAGGAAATGTAATATCCTGAGATAAGCAGGAACTGCCTGAAGCAGCCCAGGTTTTGCTATTGTCCACCCTAAGATACGTAGTATTTTGAGTTAGGGAGTAGCTGCCTGGGATCACCTGCACTTGGTCACATGGAGCCTGAGCCAGTGTAGGCTTCCTTTCAGGATCCGTAGGCTGGAGTACAAGTGAGACATGTTCAAAGACTTCACCCTCCCCGCCCCAGCAGCTTTCTGGAGCCTTGGGGAACCAGGTCTCATTGGATACTAGGCTTCTTTTGCCCCTTGCTGACCGTCTGCAAATAGTAAAGTCACTTCATTTAATTTGTTGCAGATGAGTGTTCTGTGTCACCCAGATCTGGCATTAGTAACACTTCAGCCAAGGATGGAGTGGGCAGAAGTGCTTGATCTCCTACCCATAGTGGTTGTTATGGTGATGATCACTGCTATCCACACCGGGGTGAGAACGCTCACATGGGATTGGTTATTAGTGAACTTGCTTCACAGATAGGTGCATGATCCCATTGCTCCTCAGTGGGGTCTCCGTCCTACTTAACATCCTGCTGTGCAGTGCTGTTTCCTTTGCTGGTACACTAATCATCCACTTCAGTACCTGCTTTTCTCCTCTCTGTCTTTCTCCAGCTGTCTTCTCATCCTTTGGGTCTCAGCATTATCTCAATATTAGCTTGAAGGTGTCCTTTTAGATGGAGGCAGAATGTTTGCCTGAAGAATCAAGAATCTGGATTAGCTAAAACATTAACTCATCCAGAATAGTGCATTCCCTGGTCACACAACAACTACATTGTGTTACCTGAGACTTGTGGTTGATGTTCTGTAAAGATGCCTGGGGGGAAGCATGGCAGGGAGAGACCCGGCTGGCAGACAGGACAGGACTTCATAAATGTAGAGTTTATACACAATATGATGACATTTAGATTTTGTCTTTGCTTTTTTTATTTCAGGTATGGCTGATGCTTCTTTACATTCCTAGTTTACTCTTCTGAATCACTATTTTTATTTGTAAAATTTATAAAATTCTGGGTTGCTTTTATTTATAATGCTAATATTCAACAACCTAGGGAGAAAAAAATTAATGAACTAATATCCATAAAGAGTTCCAACTCCAGGCTTCCTGTTGCCTTTAGGATATGGTGATTTTTCCATTTTATACTCTTTTGTTCTTTTTTATTACTATTTAATTTTAAAATTTTTTTAATATTTATTTATTTGTTTGAAAGTCAGAGTTACACAGAGTGAGGAGAGGCAGAGAGAGAGAGAGAGAAAGAGAGGTTTTCCATCCACTGGTTCACTCCCCAACTAACCCCAACGGCCGGAGCTGTGCCAATCCGAAGTCAGGAGCCAGGAGCCCTCTCCGGGTCTCTCATGCAGGTGCAGGGGCCCAAGGACTAGGGCCCTCCTCCACTGCTTTCCCAGGCCATAGCAGAGAGCTGGATGGGAAGTGGAGCAGCCAGGTCTCAAATCGGCGCCCATATGGGTCACTAGCGCTTCAGGCCAGGGTGTTAACCTGCTGTGCCATAGCGCCGGCCCCTTAAATCTATTTTTCAAGGAATACAAATTTCATACATACAACTTTTTTTTAAAGATTTATTTATTTATTTGAAAGAGTTACACAGAGAGAGACGAGAGAGAGAGAGAGAGAGAGAGAGAGAGAGAAAGAGAGAGGTCTTCCATCCACTGATTCACTCCCCAGTTGGCCGCAATGGCCAGAGCTGCGCCGAACTGAAGACAGGAGCCAGGAGCTTCTTCTGGGTCTCCCATGTGGGTGCAGGGGCCCAAGGACTCAGGTCATCTTCCACTGCTTTCCCAGGCCACAACAGAAAGCTGGAAGTGGAGTAACCTGGTTTCGAACCGACATCCATGTGGGATGCCAGTGCTTCAGGCCAGGGAGTTAACCCACTGTACCACAGCGCCAACACCATACATACAACTTTAAGAATATAGATATTCTGGGGGCCGGTGCTATGGCATAGCGAGTAAAGCTGCCGCCTGCAGTGCCAGCATCCCATACGGGTGCTGGTTTGAGGCCCAGCTGCTTCACTTCCAATCCAGCTCTCTTCTGTGGCCTGGGAAAGCAGTATAAGATGGCCTGAGTCCTTGGGCCCCTGCACCCACATGGGAGACCCAGAAGAAGCTCCTGGCTCCTGGCTTTGGATAGGCACAGCTCCAGCCATTGCGGCCATCTGGGGAGTGAACCAGCGGATAGAAGACCTCTCTCTCTTTGCCTCTCCTTATTTCACTGTATAACTCTTACTTTCAAATAAATAAATAAATCTTTTAAAAAAAATAGTTATTCTTCTCACCATACCAGCCCTCCCATTCACATGGAATGGCCCAAGTCCTTGGGCCCCTGCACCTGTGTGGCTCCTGGCTTCGGATCAGCCCAGCTCCAGAAGTCTCTCCCTCTCTCTATCTGCATCTCCACTTCTCAAATAAATAAATAAATTTTTAAAAAAAAAAAAAAAGTGAGTTTAGAAACAAATGGGAGGGAGAGACAGCATTTTTCAGGAGGCTGAGTTTTGTGTGTGTGTGTGTGTGTTTAGGATTTATTTATTTATTTGAAAGAGTTACACAGAAAGAGAAGGAGAGGCAGAGAAAGAGAGTCTTCCATCCGCTGGTTCACTCCCCAATTAGCCATAACATCTCGAGCTGTGCCGATCCGAAGCCAGGAGCCAGGAGCTTCTTCTGGGTCTCCCACGCAGGTGCAGGGGCCCAAGGACGCAGGCCATCTTCTACTGCTTTCCCAGGCCATAGCAGAGAGCTGGATTGGAAGTGGAGCTGCTGGGACTCGAACCAGTGCCCATATGGGATGCCGGCACTGCAGGCGCCAGCTGTACCCGCTATGCTGCAGCACCAGCCCCAGGAGGCTGGGTTTTGATGCAAAGGCTGAAAGAACACAGGGTCAATGGAAGGTTCTTGTTTGTTTTTTAGACAAAAGGAGCTTACCACGGGGTACTCAACCACCTATGTTACCCCCCTGAAGCTTAATTACTGCTCAAAACTTAGTATTTCTATTCTGAGGAGAAAGAATTGTCACAAAGAACATTTGCAAAAGTGGTATGGGGGGAGAGGGGGACACAAAGAGAGCCGCTTAGACCACATGGAATGAGACCCAGAACACAGCTAGAAGAAGACACATTCTTCCCCTAGATACTGAGATATTCTGCACACTGAAGACAAAAATTTTGTTAAGGATTTACTTATTTATTTGAAAGGCAGAGTGAGACAGAATGAAAGAGAAAGAGAGACTATTTTCCATCCGCTGGTTGTTGTCATCACTGGGGAGTGAGCCAGCTGATAGAAGATCTCTCTCTATGTCTCTCCCTCTCTTGGGTTGCTCTGACATTCAAATGAATAAGTAAATTTTTTTTAATAGCACTACAGTAGAAAGAGCATTGGGAATAAAAAGAGCACTGTGTTGGAAATTCTTTGTAAATCCTAAGTTAAACGCCTGATTCTAGAACTAATTTCTGCATGACCTTGAGCAAATTACTCAATAGCTCTGCGCTTCAGTTACTTGAGAAAATAAAGTGAGCTGATATGGGTAAAGCACTTAGCTCAGTAGCTGGCATAATGAAATAAAAAATGCAACAAATTATTACTGTTACTATCTCTCAGGGTTGCTGTTATAACAAATAGCATGCCAAAGCACCTAGGATAGCATCTTAATATGGGCTTGGTAAACTGTGATCTCCTCTCTTCCACACTGGATATTTAGGCTAAAGCTCCCAGAGCATGAGAGACACTGGAAGCTGGAGGCTCTGGAGACTGTGGTGCCATCACCTAGGTGAGAAGACGCAGGCCTGGCACAGAGTCCCGGATGTTTGAGATTTAGATGATTAATATCTTTTCCTAAAGATTTACTTATTTACTTTCTTGTTCGAAAGGCAAAGCTACAGAGAGAAGGAGGAAGGAAGAGAGAATTTCCGTCTGCTGGTTCACTCCTCAAATGCCCTCAATAGTCATGTCTGGGCCAGGCTGAAGCCAGGAGCCAGGAACTCCATCCGGGTCTCCCATGTGGGTGTCAGGGACCCAGACACTCAGGCCATCCTCCAATGCCTTTCCAGGCACACCAACAGGGAGCTGAATCGGAAGTGGACTTGAACTACACCCCAACGTGGGATACCAGCAGGGGCTCCACCTGCTGTGCCACAGTACCACCCCCCAGTGATTTCTAACACCTGTCTTTTCCCATGCAAACACCACTGAGCTTCAGAAAGTTCATGCGGAAATGGAATTAAAACATACGTTTATTTTGGCGCAAAATAATTTTGAAATTCATGTATAGTTTCCTCCTAGCACATGTGAATTTTCTGAAGCTCCCTGCTATACAACTGTTCTCATTTCTTCATCCAAATTCTGAGCCAGTGGAGAGCGAGAGAGAAGAGGCAGATGGCAAAACCCACCTTTATAAGTGATAAAGACCATATTGGAAGACAAGGCTTTGGTGGGTTAGATTGACTCACTACCCAGTCACAGTCAACAATGGAAAACTAGGTTTCTCACAAATATGCACAAGCCCCTGTAACACTTAGAGGAAGAAACACGTTCAAGTGGGTGCTTTTCCACCCTGGGTGAGGGAGTAAAAGTCACAGTGAAGGTGGTCCAGGAATGTTAGCTTACTAAGATTTCTGTCCCAAGGGAAAAAAAAAAAAACAGCAAGATGGAAAAGTACTTCTCCAGTGCCTTGTTATTTTTTCCTACTTAGGTTTCCAGGACACACAGAGATGGTAGCCCTGGCCCTAGGAAAAATCTTGCTCCATGGGGTGGTGCGCAGGTCAGTGGAGTTTGTCCCAGCAAGGGTACAAGGAGTGTCAGCTGTCCGACACTGCAATGGGCCTCAGTTTCTGGGCCCTGCCTCTCTAAAGAAATGAAGAACGATTGAGTTTTGATATTTTTGACAGTTCAGGAGATGATGAGCTGCTTGGTTACTTTCTACAGGTCAGCAACCTAACCTGGGCACACCAAGGAAGCCACAGGTCCAGAGACCCAGCAAAGACTCCCCAGGAGCAGCTGGAAAGGACGTGAACTCCTCGTCTGCAACGAGACGAGCCGGGGAAACCCATCAAACCACAGCCTAGTGTGAAGCACTGGACTAGGGAGCAGAAGCAGATGACAAAAGGTAAGGGTTGAGAAGCCAGGCCTGGCTGGGAGATGAAATCAATATGCCTGAGACAAGGAGCCATGAAACACACAGAAAAAAACTACAAAAGGGTACAGAGTTTCTTTGGGGGAGCAGATGAAAATTCTAAAACAAAATTACAGTGATGTTTGAACCAGACTAAAAAAAAATTGAAATACACACTTTGTATTTTTAAGAATTATTTATTTGAAAGGCAGACAGGGAGAGAAGGAGAGACAGAAAGAAAGATATCTTTCATCCACTGGCTCACCACCCAGAAGGTCCCCCCACAACAGCTAGGGTTGGGCCAGGCTGAAACCAAGAGCCAGGAACTCCATCCGGGTCTCCCATCTGGGTGACAGGGACCCAAGGACTTGGGCCAACATCCACTGCCTCACAAGCGCATTAGCAGAAAGCTGATCAGAAGCAGAGGGCCGGCGCCGCAGCTCACTAGGCTAATCCTCCGTCTAGCGGCGCCGGCACACCAGGTTCTAGTCCCGGTCGGGGTTCCGGATTCTGTCCCGGTTGCCCCTCTTCCAGGCCAGCTCTCTGCTATGGCCCGGGAGTGCAGTGGAGGATGGCCCAAGTGCTTGGGCCCTGCACCCCATGGGAGACCAGGAGAAGCACCTGGCTCCTGCTATCAGATCAGCGCGGTGTGCAGGCCGCAGCACGCCGGCAGCAGCAGCCATTGGAGGGTGAACCACTGGCAAGGGAAGACCTTTCTCTCTGTCTCTCTCTCTCACTGTCCACTCTGCCTGTCAAAAAAAAAAAAAAAAAAAAAAAAAAAGAAGAAGAAGCAGAGTAGCCAGAACTCATCCAGACACTCCAATATAGGGTGCAGGCAACCCAAGCAGTGGCATAACCTACTGCACCACAATGCCTATCCCCAAAATGTACACTTTAAATGGGTGAATTGTAAGGTACGTAAATTATAACCCAGTAAAGATGCTAGGAAAAGAAGGCACACATAGTGGTTTTCAGTTTATTAGGAATCAGAGAATTCCAGTCCCCAATGTATTGTGCTGGTAACCATGACTTCGGTCTCTTCTCCCTTTTACACTTCGACTATTAGGGGAAGGGACTAGACTAGATGACCTGTAAGGTTTCTATATTATTGTCATGCAACTGTTGTGCCACTTTACTAGAAACTTGGTGGCTCAAAGCAACCTCTATTCATTCTGGCCAGAAGTTTGACATTGGAGCGCTAATCCCACACTTCTCTGGAGACAGTCAGGGCACCGCCATTTTTCTTGTCTTCCAGATTCCAGTGGCTGCGTCTCTCCCTGCTCGGCCTTTACATCTCGTCCTCTGGTTGTCTGTCTCTCTCAAAACTCCTTTCTTCTCTCTCTTGGAAGGATACATGTGACTGCATTTAGAAACCCACTTTGGGAGCTAGTACCGTGGCGCAGTAGGTTAATCCTCTGCCTGCGGCACCAGCATCCTATATGGGCACCAGTTCTAGTCCCAGCTGCTCCTCTTCCAATCCAGCTCTCTGCTATGGCCTGAGAAAGCAGAAGAAGATGGCCCAAGTCCTTGGGCCTCTGCACCTAGGTGGGAGACCAGGAAGAAGCACCTGGCTCCTGGCTTCAGATCGGCGCAGCTCCAGCCATTGTGGCCATTTGGAAAGTGAACCAACGGACAGGAAGATCTTTCTCTGTCTCTTCCTCTCACTGTAACTCTACCTCCCAAATAAATAAATAAAATCTTTAAAAATATAAAAGAAACCCACTTGGATAATCTAGGACAAACTTTCTCTCGAGATCTTTGTCTTAATCCCATCTTTCGCCGCATGAAGTAACATTCCCATGTTCCAGGGAATTTACCGGAGGACAGTTCATTGACAGATCTGCTCCAGTTTACACAAGAGTTGGGAGGACAACTTGAAGGGATGGAGCTGTTTTACTTTTTTCCAGACATCCCCACTGCAGTTCCCTTCCATTCTAGTGCTTATTTAAAATAACTTCCTCTGTATGGAGTTTTATGACTTGAAAAGTTATTATGCATTTATCAGCTCATTTCATTCTCATAAAACATATACATCTTGTATTATCGCCACAACTCCCTTTCTGATGAGTAAATGGAGGCTGAGAGAGATTAAGTGTCCCAACCAAGGTCATCAGCATGGAAAATACTAGTGCCTAGGCTCTAACCTGAATCACTGGGCTCCGCCTTCCTGAATCTTGGTATAGCACAAAGAGATTTTACCACAGGATGGCCTAGAAGCACTTGGAGTAGATTCACTTCTCCCTATTCCTCCTGCTGTGCACAGCTAGGACCCCTGGACATTGTATGGGAAGTCAACATAAGAAAACTTGGAAGGCAGGGCAAAGAAGGTGGATCAACCAGGGACTGAGAACTCGAGGGTCGAAATGGCAGTGAACTCGAGGGTTCTCCTGGGCCAGGTTCTAGAGAACCAGAGATGGCAGTGGCCACAGACAAAATAATGGCCCAAGAAATGTCTTGCCGTGCTCTCCAGTCAAAAATGTACTAGAGCTTAAATAAACCAAGTTGCAATTAAAAAAAAAAAGTACCAGAAAAAAAGACAACCCAGCAAGACACAAAATATTAGAAAGCAACTGCCCTGCTCCAGCACACACCAAGGAAACAGCCACAGCTGTAACCCACTTCTGTTGGCAAAGGCCAAGTGGGAAGCTGACTCCCACCTTTCCCCAGCTGTCATGAGGTTCTCCTCCCCACACCCCACCCTACACCAGGACGTTATCAGAGAAGAGGGAGTGGGAAGCTGAGACTGACATCCCTGCCCCGAGATACCCAGATGCTCATCCATCAGGACCAAGGTGCCCTCCTGACTCAGTGAGGGTAGAGGCAGAGGAGGCCACCTGCAGTCTGAGCTCTCACATCCACCTGGTGTAAACAGGTGCCTACCTCTGCCCCTCCCAGGTTACCCAAGGAAACTGAGAAGAAGCTGAGAGAGTTAGTAAGGTGACTCCCCGCCCCAAACTGGCATGCTGTCTGGGGAAGTCTGCTAAATCAGATTCAAATGCTGCCCAGTGTCTCCTAACACCAGGAAAAACACACATCATACCACGCAACAAGAAAACCTCCACTGGAATGAAAAAGAACAATCCACAGAGGGTTAGGGTTAGGGTTAGGGTTAGGGTTAGGGTTAGGGTTAGGGTTAGGGTTAGGGTTAGATGCCACAAATACTGAAATCATCCAACAAGGATTTCAAAGAATCACAAAAATGCTTAAATGAGCAATTTGAACACATGAAACAAAAAAAAATAGAAAATTTTACTTAGCAGATGGCATAAAGAAGGACCAAGTGGAAATTTTATGACTGAAAAACACAACAAACAAAATTAAAATATCAGTGGGTGGGCTCACCAGCAGAATGGAGGGGACAGAAGAAGGAACACTGAACCTGAAGATAGAACAATGTGAAGGATCCACCCTGCACAAGTGTACATTTGGTATAGCCGAGGGGACTCCAAAAAGCTCATGGAAATGCACATTATGGTAAAACAAAACAAAACAAAAAGACTGTGAATGACTTTCAAAATATTTTTTGCACTGAAACCAATCTATGTTTTAATTCTGTTCTCCACAAACTTTTTTTAAAAGGGTTATTTATTTATTTTTCTCTTATCTGCTTATTTATTTTGAAAGGCAGAGTGACAGAGAAAGGTCTTGCATTCCTCGGTTCCCTCCCCAAATGGCTGCAACAGCCAGGCTTAGGACAGACAGGAGCCAAGAGCCAGGAACTCCAGAAGCCAGGTCTCTTGCGTGAGCAGCAGGGTCCCGGGTACTCAGACCACCTTCCACTGCCTTCCCAGGCACATTACCAGGAAGCTGGATCCGCAGCAGGAGTAAGTGGGACTTGAACTGGCTCTCCTATATGGAATGTTAGCGTCACAAGCTACAGCTAAACCCACTGCACCACAACGCTGGCCCCTTCATAAACTTTTGGAAGTGCCTCCTATAATAAGCTCTCTTTTTCTTCTTGAGTTTTCAAAATGATTTTTAACAGTTGAAACAAAAACTGTAAGATGTCTGAATGTGGCTCTCAATGTATATAGAGGAAATACTTATATAGTTATATTGTAAATGAGGAGGTAACATTTTTTAAAAGATTTATTTATTGGGGCCGGCGCCATGGCGCAGTAGGTTAATCCTCTACCTGTGGCGCTGGCATCCCATATGGGCGCCAGTTCTAGTCCCGGCTGCTCCTCTTCCTATCTAGCTCTCTGCTATGGCCTGGGAAAGCAGTAGAAGATGGCCCAAGTGCTTGGGTCCCTGCACC
Source organism: Oryctolagus cuniculus (assembly GCF_964237555.1). NCBI lineage: Eukaryota > Metazoa > Chordata > Mammalia > Lagomorpha > Leporidae > Oryctolagus > Oryctolagus cuniculus. The sequence goes on from NC_091438.1 coordinate 40,930,220, forward strand.
CATGGGGGAGACCTGGAAGAAGCTCCTGGCTTCTGGCTTCGGATCAGCATGGCACTCGCCATTGTGGCCATTTGAGAAGTGAACCAACAGAAGGAAGACCTTTCTCTCTGTCTCTCCCTCTCACTGTCTGTAACTCTACCTCTCAAATAAATTTAAAAAAAGATTTATTGGCCGGCACCGCGGCTCAATAGGCTAATCCTCCGCCTAGCGGCGCCGGCACACCAGGTTCTAGTCCCGGTCGGGGTGCCAGATTCTTTCTTGGTTGCCCCTCTTCCAGGCCAGCTCTCTGCTGTGGCCAGGGAGTGCAGTGGAGGATGGCCCAAGTGCTTGGGCCCTGCACCCCATGGGAGACCAGGAGAAGCACCTGGCTCCTGCCATCGGATCAGTGTGGTGCGTCGGCCGCAGCGCGCCGGCCGCAGCAGCCATTGGAGGGTGAACCAACGGCAAAAAGGAAGACCTTTCTCTCTGTCTCTCTCTCTCTCACTATCCACTCTGTCTGTCAAAAAAAAAAAAGGGTTATTTATTTATTTGAAAGTCAGAGTAACAGAGATGGGGGAGGGAGGGAGGGAAGGAGGGAAGGAGAGAGAGAGAGAGAGAGAGAGAGAGAGAGAGAGAGAAGAGAGAAACTCTTCCATCTGGCTCTCCAGCTGGTCACAACAGCCCCAGGGCTGGGTCAGGCCAAAGCCAGGAGCCAGGAGCTTCATCTGTGTCTCCCACAGTGCATGCAGGGGCCCAAGGACTTGGGCCATCTGCTGGTGCTTTTCCCAGGCCATCTGCAGGGATCTGGATAGGAAGTGGAGCAGCTGAAACTCAAACAGGCACCGATATGGGATGCCAGCACTGCAGGTGGAGGCTTTACCCACTTACACCACAATGCTGGCCCCCTGGAAGGGTTAACTTAAAAGGAAATAAAAGTTTTGACTTTTGCCACGTAGCAGGTGGGGCCGCCATCTGCAGTGCCGGCATAACATGGGCGCCGGTTCAAGTCCCTGCTGTTCTACTTCCCATCCAGCTCTCTGCTATGGCCTGGGAAAGCAGTGGAAGATGGTCCAAGTCCTTGAGCCCCTGCACCCGAGTGGGAGGCCCAGAAGAAGCTCCTGGATCCTGGCGTGGGATCAGCCCAGCTCCAGCTGTTGCAACCATTTGAGGAGTGAACCAGCAGATAAAAGACTCTCTCTCTCTCTCTCTCTCTCTCCCCCCTCTGCCTCTCTGTAACTCTGCCTTCCAAATAAATAAATAAATAAGTCTTAAAAAAAAAAAAAAAGAGGCTTGAAGGGACATCTTCACAAGCAAGGAGAAACCCACTTCATACTTCATACTGGAGGCCACGCTGACAGGCAGTGGCACACGGAGGGCAGAGGCTTCTGGACTGGAATTTCTAGCGCAGACCCCAGCCTCACACTCAAGTGACATCACAAAGCTCAGAATCCCTCCGGCACCCAGGACTTTGCCAACTGAACCCTCATGATGGCAGGACCATGTTGGCACTGGGAGCAGTTGTCGAACCTTGCTGAGCGACCGTCTCTGCCTTCCCCACTACAGCCAGTGGAAAACGGCCTTGGTGAAGAGCGGTAGATGGTTGGTCACAGCTCCACTCTCGCTCCTAGGATACAGCAAAGAGCGAGCCCAGTTCTCCTGGTGAGTTCTCGGTCGTGTGAGGAGTCGTCCGTCACGATGCCTCTCCGCTCTCCTTGAGAAGCCTGTCTCCCGCCCATTTCCAGCCTTCTTATGGAACAACAGTATGTTCACCACGGCCGTATCTGATCATGCCTACCTGGCAAAGGTTCTCTTCCTTCTACTCCTGATAACCCTGGTCACTCTGGTCTGGAAAGTCACCAAAGAAAAAGGTGACAAGAACAGAGCGCCAGACGCGAGAAAGGAGGCGACACTGCTGGGGTGCAGATCCGCATCTCCTGATGGAGCCCCACTGGGGTGAGCTCCCGGAAACCCAAGGCAGGAGGTATTTGGAGCTGCCCTGGAGCCTGGTGCCCGGTAAGGGGGAGTTGCTCCAGGCAGCCCCGTTCCTGCAATGCCAGACGTTCCCCCAGACCTCGCACCCCTCCTCTGCCATCACCACCCTTGTAATGCACGCTCACTCTGCTCTTTAAGGTGTCCTGGCTTCGGAATTTGAATGTCTTCTCTCGCTGGATCTTCTAGGCTGAAATGATAGATGCTTCTTAGTTCCCTCATTCACACAGGAAAGGAATGAGTACAGAGGGAATTAAAAATAGGTTACAAAGTCCAAATTCCCCTTTTTAAATGGACTATGTGTTGAGTATGGAATATTGAAATTATGGGGAGCTCGCAGGATCTCAAATCACAGAATGAAGCTATCTTGGAAGATCCTTAAAATGCAACCGCTCTCCCTGCCCTGTATTCTAGATAAACTCCTTCCTCCCCTCCACCTACTGCTGGAAATAAAAGGTCTTTATTCTCAAAAAATGATTCAAAGCACCAAGTACTTTTCTCTCTTCACATCATTCCCCAACTTAGTGGGTTGGCAAAATTTAAAAATATCATATTCAAAAGTGATCATTTTTTCTTTTTTTGTCTTTTCTGTATTTGGAACAAATTAACTCTCTTTTCAAATGAAATCCAAATTAAAAGAGGCAGTTTCATGAAAAACCATACCCTCATCCAGTTGGGTTTGGGTTGCCATCAAGAACATTTGAACATTCGCCCAAAAAGAGGGAGCATTTTTCTACGAGAAAAATCTCTTTGCCCAACCTCATTGTTAACTTTTCCTCCTGGAAACGTCAAGTAAGGTGTCCCCTGGCCTCTGTCCTCACATGCACTTGACCCTGGAAGTCTCAAATCTCTCCCCCAAAAGCTCTTCCCATTCATTAGAATCGTGACACTGTGTCCAGCCCACTGGGAGCATGCGTCCTCCCTGGTGTCTGGGCTGAGCACTATGCATCTCAGACCATGGGTCACCCTCTCACTGGAATCCGCAGGAATTGAGGAGCATGGACCCTTGGGGTGCTGTGGAGGGGCTGGAGTTGCGACAAGACCCTGGTCCACGCCAGGCAGACCTCCCACCGCCTCCTCCAGTGCCTGTTGTGGGGACAAGAGCTGCTTATATTTGTGGTTGACCAGTTTCAGCAGAGACAGACCCCAGGTAGCTGGCAGATGGGGACAGAAAGCCCCTGGGCAAGGGAGACATTGACCTCCTCACTTTTGGCCATTTGGATCCCTTTAATCAGGAACCTGCTGGAGTTGCTCTCGAGCCAGCTTTCAGCCCCTTTCCAAACCATCATGCCTACTTGGGAAAGAGGGGCAGGCGGAGGGGATGGGGCATGGTTTCCCCTCACCTCTGTGTGGGCGAGGAGTTCCACCAAAGCTCTGTGCATGCCTCCTGGCACTCTCTCAGTCTATCCTAATCTGCAAACACCTCTGTCCACCCTACAAATACTCACTGAGCTCCTTCTGTGCAGCTGGGGGCTGGGGGGTACAAGAGAAGCAGAAAGAGGCCCCCATCTTCTCACTCCTAGATGCTGTACAACACAGTGGAAGAGAAAGATGTTAATTAAACCATTCCAGAGATGAACGCTTAATGTTAAACTGAGAAAAGAATTTGGCTCTAGGAGAGTGTGTGTCCAAGGAAAATGAACTAATTATGGCCAGCGCCACGGCTCACTAGGCTAATCCTTTGCCTGCGGCTCCCGCACACCGGGTTCTAATCCTGGTTGGGGCGCCGGTTCTGTCCCGGTTGCTCCTCTTCCAGTTTAGCTCTCTGCTGTGGCCTGGGAGTGCAGTGGAGGATGGCCCAAGTGCTTGGGTCCTGCACCCCATGGGAGACCAGGAGGAAGCGCCCAGCTCCTGGCTTCAGATCGGCGCACACCAACCGTAGCGGCCATTAGGGGAGTGAACCAACAAAAGGAAGACCTTTCTCTCTGTCTCTCTCTCTCTCTCACTGTCTAACTCTGCCTGTCAAAAAAAAAAAAAGAAAAGAAAAGAAAAGAAAGAAAAAGAAAATTACCTAATTAGAGAAAGTTAGACAGAACTCATGCGAGGGCTGAGAGCTGAAGAAGAGCGGATGGGACCATGCTGGGATGGCAGGAGAAGGGCAAAGCACCCCAGACAGAGAACCAGCAAGTGCAAAGCCCTGTCAAGGGAGGTGGCTGTGGCACTGACAGGATGGATGGGTTCTGCGGTGTAGGGCACATGGTGAACACAAGCACGAAGAATGTAGGCTAGAGACAGGGGCGGAACCTCACTAACCCTGGTGGGCAGTAATAATCAGAGATGCAGCAGTGGATGGGGATGGGGGCAGATCTCTGGGACCCCTTCCAGTTAGTACAGTCCCTGCCCTAAACCTCTCGGCAAGCCATATTTTGCTCAGTTTCTGTTATGCACAATTGAATGGCAAACCAGCCAGCATGCACCACAAGCAGATGACCACCAGATGGCAGCAAAAGGTCATCAAACCTGGTCCTCGTAACAACCCGGTAGGCAAAGGAACTGATAGACCAGCTGCTCTCTCCTTCCAGCCCTATGAACATATGAGATCATCCATATAATGAAATTCTCTTGTCCAGATTATCTGGAATGGAAATTTGGAGATTTTTAGAACATGTCTTCTATCTTGAGTGTCAGTTCTATGCTGGCTGTTGTATGTAGTGTCACTGCCTCGCTTGGCCTATGAAAAGAACATCATCCCTCCCATGATGGCAGGTTGAGCTCAGAGCAGCAGAGAGGCTGCCCATGTCTCACAGCAGAGCCCAGGTTTCTTTCCCTTGCCTCCTCCTGCATCCATTGTGGAAAAAGACAGACTTGCTTTAAGGAAGCTCTTTTTAAAAAAATATTTATTTATTTATTTGAAAGGCAGAATTACAGAAAAGCAGAGAGAAAGAGAGGTCTTCTGTCCACTGGTTCACTCCCCAAATGGCTGTAATGGCCAGAGCTGTGCCGATCTGAAGCCAGGACCCCGGGGCTGCTTCTAGGTCTCCCATGCAGATACGGGGGCCCAAGGACTTGGGCCATCTTTCATGCTTTGCCAGGCCATAGCAGAGAGCTGGATCAGAAGTGGAGCAGCCGGGACAACACTCATAGGGGATGCTGGCACTGCAGACAGCAGCTTTACCTGTTACCCACAGCACCGGGCCCCGGAAGCTCTTCTTTATCAGAAATCTTTTCCCCCTAATATGCCACTAGTATGCATTTGTGGTGTTCTCTTGTTGGGGGAGTGGGGGTGGGGGTGGGGGTGGAGAGCAGTGACTTCCCTGCTGGGCGAGTCCTGTGTCTGCCTCTCTTGTCTCCTAGGACTGCTCCTTGGCACCTTCACAGGGGTCTGCTGCTCCCAAGCCATCAAGGACCGATTTCATAAGGCATCGGTGGGCGACAGAGAGCAGAGGGAGATGGCAGGGAAAAGGAGTGAAATGCTGCCTCCTTCAGGAAGCACCCTGTGCAGGTGGGGCCTGGAGCTTCCCTTGGGCCAACAGTATCACCAGGGTGTTCTGGAAGAGCCCAGGAGGAGGTTCTGATGGGATGCTCCAGCCATTGTGAATCCAGGAGGCCACACAGGCTGGAACAGTCAAGCAGGGCTTCCTGAAGCCGGTGCAATGTTAGGGAAACAGCCTGGACCTAAGAGTGGAGGGGGCTCGTGACGGAGCAGTGAGCCAGTCACACCACCAGTGAGGCCAGGGAAGGGAACAATGGGAAACCGGGTTCAGAGAATGATGAGCCAAGGGGCAGAGGGCCTGGAATGCAGAGCAGGGTGGGCAATGATTTTCAACCAAGAGGAAGCCAGGAAGGTCTTTGCAAAGTCCGTGGACCTGATGAATTAGGAGCAGGGAGAGACTGGGTCAGGAAGCCCAGCTGAATGCTGTTTACTCACAAAACGTCCCAACATTCCTGCTGCTTCCCCATTTCTGTGACTTGGCCCATTCTGTTCCTTCCATCTGAAATGCCCTTTTGTAAGCCTTTTTCTGCTCAGTGGGTTTTAAAGGGCGTGAGAGAGACTGTAGGAGGAGTAGAATTCCAAGGGGTGCATCTTCAAAACTCTGTCTAAACACACGGCAGGGGCAGGTGTTTGTCCTAGAGGAGAAGATGTCTCTTGGTACACTGCATCGTTTGTGGGCGTGCCTGGCTTCATGTCAGTGCCAGAAGGGTCTCGGACCGCCAGAACGGCACTGCCATCCCACAGAGGAAGGTGCTGATGACCACAGAGACTGAGTGAGGGCAGCAGCTCGGGGACACACAGGAGGCCAGACCAGCCTGTGCAGGAATGCTGGCCCCACGACATCACACCACCGTGCATCCACAGGCAACTTATCTCAGCCAGTGGTGCTGAATATGTAGTCCTGAGACCCCTGGGGATCCCCAAGACCCTTCCAGGGGATCCCCAAGATTGCAACTGTCTTCAAAAAACACTCAGGGGCCGGTGCTGTGGCGTAGCAGGTAAAGCTGCAGTCTGCAGTGCCGGCATCCCACATGGGTGCTGGTTCAAGTCCCAGCTACTCCACTTCCTATATAGCTCTCTGCTTTGGCCTGGGAAAGTAGTAGAAAGATGGCCCAAGTCTCCCGCGTGGGAGACCTGGAGGAAGCTCCTGGTTCCTGGCTTCGGATAGGCGCAGCTCCAGCCATTGAGGCCATCCGGGGAGTGAACCAGCAGATGGAAGACCTCTCTGTTTCTCTGCCTCTGCCTCTCTGTAACTCTGACTTTCAGATAAATAAAATAAATACTCAAGTAGTTGGGCCATAATTTGCTGTTTCCCAGCTGCATTAACAGGAAATTAGATCAGAAGCAAGAGTAGTCAGGACTCAATACTGGCCCTGTGATACAGGATGTGGGGGTCCCAAGCAGTGGCTTAACCTGAGGCACCACAATGGCTGCCCCTAGTGTTTGTTTCTAACTCTGTAAATAGGTATAAAAATAATTCACTGGGCAGGTGCTGTGGCGTAGTGGGTGAGGCCATCACCTGCAGTCTCAGCATCCCATATGTGCACTGGTTCTAGTCCCGGCTGCTCCATTTGCCATCCTGCTCTCTGCTGTAGCCTGGGAAAGCAGTAGAAGATGGCCCAAGTCCTTGGGCCCCTGCACTCACATGGGAGACCTGGAAGAAGCTCCTGGCTCCTGGTTTCCAATTGGCCCAGCTCTGGCCATTGCAGCCATCTGGGAAGTGAACCAGTGGATGGAAGACCTCTCTCTCTCTCTACCTCTGCCTCTCTGTGAATCTTCCTTTCAAATAAAATAAATCTTTAAAAAAAAATAATTCACACAAGCCAAAGCTCCTTGGTATCCCGAAGGAGCTTGGAGACTGTAAAGGGATATTGAGGCCGGCGCCGCGGCTCACTAGGCTAATCCTCCGCCTTGCGGCGCCCGCACACCGGTTCTAGTCCCGGTCGGGGCGCCGGATTCTTTCCCGGTTGCCCCTCTTCCAGGCCAGCTCTCTGCTGTGGCCAGGGAGTGCAGTGGAGGATGGCCCAAGTGCTTGGGCCCTGCACCCCATGGGAGACCAGGAGAAGTACCTGGCTCCTGCCTTCGGATCAGCGCGGTGCGCCGGCCGCAGCACGTCAGCCACTGCGGCCATTGGAGAGTGAACCAGCGGCAAAAAGGAAGACCTTTCTCTCTGTCTCTCTCTCTCACTGTCCACTCTGCCTGTCAAAAAAAAAAATTTTTTTAAAAAGGGATATTGAAAGCACAAAGTTTAAAACCACAGACTTAAACTCACTAAACCTCCTCCATGTCCTTATTTGTAAAATAGGTGCATAACACTTATTTCACAGAATAGTTTGAGACCCCTTTAAAAAGCTGGGTGTTTAACCTAGCTTAAGAGGCTGCTTGGAGTGCCTGGTTTCAAGTCCTGGCTCTACTGCAAGTTCCAGTTTCCTGCTAAAACTCAACACTAGGAGGCAGCAGGTGATGGCTCAAGTATTTGAGGCCCTGCCACCCACCTAGGAGACCCAGTTTGATTCCTGGTTCCCAGCTCCAGCCTAGCCCAGGCCCAGGAATTGCAAGCATGTGGGGAGCCACCCAGCTGATAGAAGTACCTCCATCAGCGGAGTGCCTGCAACTGCTGGGGCTGAGAAAGCCTGAAACCAGGTCTCCATCATGAATGGCAGGGACCCAACATTTACGCCATCACCCATCACCTCCCAGGGTGTGCACTGTAGGGTCTGGAACAGCGAGCACAGTCAGGACTCCAATATTCCAACCAAACTGTGCCAAAGGCCAGCCCAGGGTCCTGTTTCTCCCCCCCCCTTTTTTTTGAGATTCATTTATTTTACTTGAAAGTCAGAGTTACATGGAGAGAGGAGAGGCAAAGAGAGAGAGGGAGGGAGAGGGAGAAGAAGAGGGAGAGGGAGAAGAAGAGGGAGAAGAAGAGGGAGAGGGAGAGGTCTTCTATTTACTGATTTACTCCCCAGTTGGCTGTGATGGCCAGAGCTGAGCTGATCCAAAGCCAGGAGCCAGGAGCCAGGAGCTTCTTCCAGGTCTCCCACATGGGTGCAGGGTCCAAGGACTTGGGCCATCTTCCACTGTTTTCCCAGGCCATAACAGAGAGCTGGATGGGAAGTGAAGCAGCTGGGACTCGAACTGGAGCCCACATGGGATGCTGGTATTGCAGGCGGCAGCTTTACCTGCTATGCTACAGCACCGGCCCCAGGATCCTGTTTCTTAAGCCAGACCCTGTGACATCACGTCCGGGCAACTCTGGGCTTTCTCTGAGGCTGCACGAGGTGACTGAGGGAGCAGCAGAGTGAGGCACTTGGAGTGCAAAGCTGCTTTTTCCTGTTGGAAGCCCAGGTCTGTGTGCACAAGTCCTACCCAGCCTGTGCCTGGCACAAGTCCTCTGACCCGCACCCAGGGCACTGAAGAGTGAGAGGCAATCTTACCCGATGAGCTTGCTGGTTACAGCCGAGGGCCCCAGAAATCTGTTCGCACACCTGCAGCTCACCTTTCTCACCACCAGAGGGCAGAAAGTCCCCACAAGTGGACAGGCAGAACCAAAAAGAAAACCAGGAAAAGTCGCTTCAGAGACTGTGTTGGGTAGCTGTTCGGGACCCGTGACAACCACGACCCAGCAGTAGGGGTAATGAATCCCCATCCTTTAAGCGGGAAGGATTTCAACACTGTATGACCGCCCCAGGCGTTTGCATCCGGGTTGTCTCTTGCCCTGGAGTGAATTTGCCTGGACTCTGATTAAGCTCTGGAGGGAGGTGGGTGAGGGATTCCTGGACCCACGTGGCCACTAAGCCCCTGTGTTAATGAGCCTCAGTTTTCTCCTGGGTAAAATGGAGAGAGAAAAAAAAATTAAAAGCACCCAGCTCGTAGGATTGTGAGAAGCTAAGGAGAAAGATACAGAGTCCTTGTGAATCCCAGGTGGCACAGGTCCTGTAGTAACTCTTGCTGTTGTTCTCCTGGACAGGAAAAGCCAATCATGTGGCTCCTTTTAATATACAGGTAGATCTTTCATAGTGCATGCAGAATACATACATAGAATCATTCAAGAAGTTTGTGAGAAAATGAAATTCAAAAGTTTATTTTAGTGTAAAACACATTGAAATTGTGCATAGTTTTTTCATACTATATGCTTTCCATGAAATGTGTGAAGAGCCTTTGTATGGATAGATCTCAAAATTTTTTTCACCGAAATATCCATTATAATTCCATTTCCTCCTATGTTAGCTCGGATTCAGAAAGGAGCAGTGACTGAGCAAGTTCCTTGCGGTTCTGTGCGTCTCCTTGATTGAACCAAGGCTCAGTCCAAGTGAGACGGCACAAAAGACAATTATGCAGAAGTGACTTGGGAAGAATGGCTTTCCTGTTACCAACAGCTGACACCGCTACAGCACTTCAGAGTTTTGGGGTTTTTTAAAAGATATTTATTTATTTATTTATTTGGCAGAGCAACAGAGAGAGAGAGGGAAAGACACAGAGAAAAAAAATTCTGTCTGCTGGTTCACTCCCCAAATGGCCGCAACAGCCTCGGCTGGGCCAGGCCTGAGCCAGGAGCCTGGAACTCCATCCAGGTCTCCCAAGTGGGTGACAGGGCCCCAAGGGTTTGGACCATCTTCTGCTCTCCCAGAAGCATTAGCAAGAAGCTGAATTGGAAGTGGAGTAGCCAGCACTCCCAGTCAGGGTGCTGGCATTCCAAGCAGCTACTCAACACTCTGGGCCACAACGCCAGCCCCCACTTTAGAATTTACAAACTGATTTCACCAATGTTTTCCTCTGACTCCTCCTGCAAAGATAGATAAATATCAATAGTTTTCTTTCAAAAAAAAAAAAAAAAAAAAACAGGCTCAGAGCAGTAAAGGAACTTGCTCAAGGTCTCAAAAGTGTGTCAAGGTCTGGCCACACTTGAGTCTAAAGTTTGCACTTTCCCCAATATGCAATTCTTTTTTTTTTTTTTTTTTTACAAGCAGAGTGGACAGTGAGAGAGAGAGATAGAGAGAAAGGTCTTCCTTTGCCGTTGGTTCACCCTCCAATGGCCGCCGCGGCCGGCGCGCTGCGGCCGGCGCACAGCGCTGATCCGATGGCAGGAGCCAGGAGCCAGGTGCTTTTTCCTGGTCTCCCATGGGGTGCAGGGCCCAAGCACCTGGGCCATCCTCCACTGCACTGCACTCCCTGGCCACAGCAGAGAGCTGGCCTGGAAGAGGGGCAACCGGGACAGAATCCGGCACCCCAACCGGGACTAGAACCTGGTGTGCCGGGGCCGCTAGGTGGAGGATTAGCCTAGTGAGCCGCGGCGCCGGCTTCCCAATATGCAATTCTAAAAGACCCTACAACTCCCAGGAAGATGATGCGGGCAGCTCTATATGTATCTATGGAACAATGTACCCACCCTCAAGGAGCACCAAGAGGGTTGCTGGCCCCCGCTCCCTTGCCCCCAGTAAACGCACGACTGCACGATGAACCAGCATCTTTGTGGTGAAGGGACTGCCCCACTCCTCCGAGTCTGGCTCTCTCCTGCCACTCAGTCGAACTCTCCCACGTCAGTTTCCTCACAGCTGTGTCACAGAGAGCCACAGGGGAATCACACAGCAGTGTGGAGAGACCAGGGGGACACGGCTCAACAGCAGAGGGAGGAGGAAATGGAGGGGAGGGGAGTAGCGGCTGGAGACACCTGCCCAATGAGTTAACATTGCATAGGATCAGAGTCGCCGGCGCTGAAGAGCTGGAGCCCTGCCTGTGCTGTTTATGCCTTAGAGCTCTCAGGAGGTCACTCCACCATGCTGGTTCTCGGTTGCTTCACCCTTTAAGCACCTGGTATCCCAGGAAGCCCTCCTGGGTAGACACAGACCCTGTCTACAGGAAGGCTGCATTTGATGTTGCCAATTGTTCACCCCCAAAACTGCCTGTCCTCAGTTCCAATTAGTCTGCATGTCAGATGCTCTTAGCTGAGGATCCACAGCTACATATTTTGGGAGAGCTGAGAATTCTCTAAGTAAATTTTAATATTTCTTTATTACAAGCCCCAGTAGTATCAGCAACACCTGTGTCTCTGTCACTCATGGAAATCAAGATGTTTTGCTACACTATCGGTTGTTGAAATATTGTTTGCACTCATCACAATGTGAAAGTAGTTATTAGATCTGTCGCTACATATAGTTATTGAATGCGTTGTTAAAGAAGGTGGTAGATTACTGTGTCACAAATTTGGTTTTTGATTGTTTCATTAAAATTGGCTTCCTTTGCAAGACTTTGTGTTTTCATTTATGTGTTGGGGAAAATCGTGAGTCCATAGGGTTCACTAGACTGTCAAGAGGGACCTGGGTCAGAAAGCGTCTGGGACCAGCACTGTGGAGCAGTGGGCCAAGCCTCTGCCTGCAGCACCAGCATCCCATATGGGCGCCAGTTCAAGTCCTCGCTGCTCCACTTCCAATCTAGCTCCCTGTTAACACGCTGGGAAAGCAGCAAAGGATGGCCCAAGTGCTTAGGTTCCTGCACTCATGTGGGAGCCCCAGAAGGACCTCCTGGCTCCTGGCTTCTGGCTTCTGGCTTCTGGCTTCTGGTTTCAGCCTGGCCCAGCCCAGAACCGCTGTGGCCATTTGGATGGAAGTCCTCTCTCTGTGTCTCTCCCTCTCTCCTTTCTCTCTTTGTAACTCTGCCTTTCAAATAAATAAAGGATCAGGATTCCCTGACCCAAAATGCTCCCCTGGAACCTCAACGGTGCCTATACCCAACCAACCTCGCAGCACCAAGCCCCTGTGTGTTCAGAGGGACCCTGAAGAGGAGGCTGAAAGGTGACATACCCAATTTCTGAGCCCCAACAAGTTCCAAGAGTTGCTCTCTCATTTAATTCTCAGAGACCCAAGGAAGATGATTGTGGAATCTGTATTTTAAGAGGAAGAAACAAAGGCTCATAAAGAAGTGATCCACAGGCACCCTTGTCCCTCCGAGGTCAAGGGCAGGGCCCTACATTGTCTCCTCAGAGCAACCAGTAACAGAGAGAGGTGGGAGTAAGGGGTGGGTACAACCAGCTGTGTGTCTAGGGGTAGGTCACTCAACTTCTCTGAGTCCCTAAGTCCTCATCACCACAGTGAGGATAAATAGGCGAGTGTCACAGTTTTTGTCGTGTGGGTTCGGTGAGAAAACACCTGTGCAGAGCTTAGCATGGTGCCTGGGACCCGCTGGCTGGCTGCCTGCTAAACCGTGGCTGTCACCGTTACAGGCAAGGGGCTCAGCACACTGCCTTTGGAGTTGCAGTCCAGTCCATGTTAGAAATTACAGGCAACACTAAGGCCTCTCTCCCACCTCCAACAGCTCTGTTTGTTTTCTTTCTTTTTGGGCATCCAAGACTTTTTCAAAGCCAAATGGACTTTTCTCCTCCAGTGAGGAACACAGGCTGAAAGATGAAAGCTTCAATGCCAGGGCCGGGCGGAGGGGAGGAGGGGAGGATGGGTGGCCGACTGCTTTGGCCGAGCTGGGCTGCTGGGGAAGATCGTGCATCCGTGTCTGTGTGTGTGCATGTGTAATTTATTTCTGGCATGGCTGGGGGAGGTGGCAGAAGGATCACAGGCTGTACCTGACAGATAATTACACAGAGACAAATTGCGCCCTGCTTTCCCCTTCTCCCAGTGTGGCAACCTGCAAGCTCTGGATGTGTGTATTTGTGTGTGGAGGGGGGTGATATGTGAGATGGCAGGGTGTAGAACAGCTGGAGCAGATGTGCTGGGCCCCGACCCCTGGCTCACCTATATGCCAGGGTGGACAGCGGAACTGGGAAGAATGGGGCGGACTCTGATGGAAACATAAACGCGTTTCTGGGTCAGGTAGTGGCTTCCCTTAAAGAACGACACACACGGAGCACCAGGCGACCTCTCCGTGCCCATCCGAGGTTGGCTGCTGTCTGTGTGGCCAGACGCCAGACCATCCAGAGCTGTGCTGACACACAGGATGACCTTTAGTGGCCCCCCGGGGCAGAAGCCACCCAGAGCCTGGTGGGGGCCCAACCTCCACTCCTGGCTCTGATTTGGAAGCAGAAGGGACTGCTAGTTTCTCCAGGGCTTTCTCTTCCTCTCCTACATTTCTGACCATTCCCTCTCTCCATTCTCACTCTCTTCTCCATCTTTTCCTTCCTTCTCCTTTTAAAACCTTTTCCGATACATGAAAGGATTTTTTTTAATGTTCTTCACAAGCGAAAACCTGGATGACAGTGTATATATAGCCTCCAAGCTTTCTACACCTTTTTTCAGTTAAAATGGTAGTAATTTTCAAAGTATTCCTGAATGTATAATTATGTTGACCAGCAAAGAAGCTAATAAAAATAAATCAAGCCTGTAGACACATTAAGCTTTCTCAAGAAAGGAACACAGACAGCCCGAGCCTAGGGATGCTACGCCTTTCATCTAAAGCCTCCCATAGCTGCAGGAGAGCCTCAATGTCCTCATCAGCGAAAGGGGAACTTGCTTGGTGCAAGCAGACTTCACCTAGTTATTGTCCATGGAGCATCTGTTGAGCCCCGTGGAACGTCGGGCCCTTGGCACGGCACAGTTCCGCTTGTATCAACAAAGAGGAGCTGAGTGTGTGAGGTCCTCTGGGGGGAGGGGGCACTGAGCAGGAAGAACTGATGTCCTCCACCAGGAACACGGGAGAGAGCTTCGGAGGAGAGGCGCTGGGATCAGCAGTTATCTCCTGGGCCATTTCTTCAGCACAGAGCATGGCCTTGTACAGGTCCCCCAAACAGATTACTGCCTGCAAGACTGCCTCTCTTGCAGCATCTAAGTAGTGCATCTCCACCTCTTGCTCATCTTCCTTCTGGACCCAAGGGGCCTCTTCCACCCCAGCCACCAGCCTCACATGGCACAGAGCAGGTGCACGGTCCCTGCTGTGCCAACCGGCCTCTCCTCCATCCACTCTGGGCCCCCTGCTTTCTGCCCTCCTCTGTCTCCATTTGGCTTCAGCTCCTCCTCCTCCCCACTCCTTTGTTTTCTCTCCTGAGATCTGTAACTGAGGAAAGATTCCTCATCCCTGCCAGGCCCATCCATTCTCCTCCCTCCCTGAGCTGGCTCTGCTTCTAACACTCAGCTCCCCGAGGTTCCCTGCCTACCTTGGCTCCTCCTCTTTCCCCAGGGCTGGGGGCTGAGCTCACACAGGTGCTCCCAAGTCACCCCACCCCCACCATGCCTACACAGGGACCCCTATCCACACATTCTTAGGAAGCCCCACTCCGGTCCACACACACACACACCCATTCTCTGCGCACACATTGCTTGCATGCACACATGCACCCACGCAAACACACACAGCCCAGGCCTCTTCCAGCCATTTCTTGGGGAGCCGCTTTTCCCTTCCTGGAAACAGGGAGAGGATGCCTTGAGAGTAAATCCTCAGGTCTTTCCAAGGGCACCCCTCCGTGCTACTGGAAGCTCCAGCCAACACCCCGGGGCAGGATCTTCCAACAACGACAACCGGCTCCGAGGAGGCTACAACCCAGCTCCTCCCCCCATTCTATGCCACACCACCTCTGGGCTTCTGGACCAGGTCAGGTCTGGCCTGGGTACCACTCCTCAGACATCTTCCTGCTAGCGGGCCGGCCCTGTCGCTCCTCCCTGAGAGCCCTTCAGACCCCTCCACTGAGGCCATCACCTCTCCGCGCTCCGCACCTCACCCCTGCTTTGCTTTCTGATCCCCACCCCTCCCCGTGGCTCCACCTGTACCTCAGCCCAGCCCCTCCTCCCTGGCTTCTTTTGCACACACCCCTTCCCTGCCCCTGGTCTACTCAGCCCCTCCTCCTCCTACCGGGGAGCCCCAGACTTGGGAGCGCACTCAGCGCGTCCTCCTTAATTTGCAGATGAAAGCGGGGAGGTGAAGTGGCCAAGGGCACCCGGCTCCGTCCTCTCTGCTCATTGCCGCTACTGCGGCGTCTACATCTTGCATGGACCCTGGTCCCGTGGCCTAATGCGATGGTGCTGGCGGTGAGCGAGAGGGTGGAGGAAATGAGAGCTGGGAGTTACTCCACATGGGGGCCCCGGGCCAGGCAGGCTCCTCCACTCTGGGGAACCTCACAGCGGGGAAGATGGACAACAGGCAGAGTCCTCAGCGACCTTCCTCACTGCCTCCCGCCGTCCGTCCGTCCCCTCCTTGAGCTCGAGGAAGGGAAACACTGCCAGTGACCGCGGAGGCAACAGGAGAGTCCTAGAGATCCGTTTCGGAGGTTTCGGTCACTTGGTAATGACGGCAGGCGTCCAGGGAACGAGGTCAGGGCAGCTCAGGATGAGGCGATCAGAAGGGCCGAGACACCGGCATGGCCTAGGACGGAGCGGGCTGAGCTCCACGCGGGGAGCGAGGACGGTTGCACCGCGCTGGTGTCTCCAACCGCCTCCCTCACCCTCGGGTGACAGGGAGCAGAGCGGAGAGGGCTCGGCCCGCCTGGCGGCAGCCGCTCTGCTCCCACACCGGCCTCGGCTCCGGGTGGCCGGCCGCAGGGGGGCGCCGCGCGCCTGGCCGCCCGCCCGCCCGCCGGCTCCGCGCCCCCGCTCGCGCCCGGCCCCGCCACACTCCGGCAGAAGCCATTACAGAGAACAAACTACCTTCTTGTCTCCGAGATGGGTCCCCGGGGCAAGAGGCAAATTGCCTGCCTCGTGCATAATAAACCAGGCGTGGAGGAGGCCGCGGCCGCCGCAGGGCCCCTGAGCCCCTGCCGTGGGGGCGGCTCCCGGGTCCCGGGTCGCAAACCGCCGCCGGACCCGCGTCCCCGCGCCAGTCCGCACGCAAGTTTGTGACGGGGCTCATCCCAGGAGGGCCACGCCGAACCCCGGCGCCCCTGCGCCCCTGCGCGCTGCGTGGCCTCGGCCGGAATGCCTTTCTTCCGCGTGAGAACGCTCATCCTTCCAGTCCCTGCTCCTCCCTTTGAACTCTCAGCGGTCAAAGGCAATGGCTTTCTCTTCCTGCTCCCCTGGCGCGTGGCTCAGACTCTGAGTAAGTGGCCATTACGTCACATACACAGCTGGCTGCGCGCAGGCACCTCCGCCGCTGCACGGCGCATTCCCAGGGTCAGGAACCATAGCTTACTTCTACGCCTACACCCAGACACAGCACAGCGGCCCATACTGAATGAACGAGTTTTAAAAGACAATGCTGGGGCCAGCCTTGTGGCACAGAGGGTTAAGCCACTGCCTGCAGTGCCGGCGTCCCCCGTGGGCTTCGGTTCCAGTCGTGGATGCTCTAGTCCTGAGCCAGCTCCTTGCTAATGTGCCTGCGAAGACAGCTGAATATGGCCCCAAGTGCCTAGGGCCCTGACACCCAGATGGAGTTCCTGACTCTTGGCTTTGGCCTGGCCCATCCCCTGACAGGGCCATCTGGGCAGTGAACCAGCAGATGGAAGATAACTGTCTCTCCCTCTCTCTCACTTTGTAACTCTGCCTTTCAAATACACAAATAAATTTCAAATAAATAAGTAAAAGATACAACAAGAGCCCGGGATCACCATTCCAACCACATCTTGTCCCTCATTTACTATGCTTGTCTTGCATTGCCTGCCCTCCCCCAAGATGCTATGTAGAGGTGAGATGCTATGCAGGGGTGAACCCTCCTCTATGCTAAGGGCAGAGAGAGAGAGAAGCAGAGACCACAGCTTTTCCCATGTGGGAGTCCCAGAGGCAGTTTCCAGCTCCTGGCTTTGGCCTGGCCCAGTCCAGGACATTGTGGCCATTTGGGGAGTAAATCAGCAGATGGAAGATCTCTCTCTCTCTTTCTTTCTCTCTTTCTCTTCCCCGCCACCCCTTTTGGAATAAATCTTGAAAGAAAAAAAAATGATCAGATAGGAAGTACTGGTCTTAATCCAGAGAAGAAGTGAAGAAAGCCTGAACCAAGGTAGGCCTGATATCAGGTAGTGGTGTTGAGGAACTGTCAGGAACGCTTATCTGGAAGACTTGAAAGTGGCAAGAAAAGGTTCCTGGGTGTCCTAACTGACCCACCAGAATTACCTCTGCCCTACCTTGTTTACCAGATGTTTTACGGTTCTGTATTTGCAGGAAACTGATAAAAATGCAGACAATTCTTACCAGTAGAAATGCAAATTAATGTGTCTAGTGGGGTGCAATTGATTAGTGTCCTGTGGATAAACCAGTTTTATACCTATTTGTAAATTTGTTTTAGAATTCCCCTTTGACCTATATACATTTGTCCCCTTAAGTTTTTCTTTGAACAAGTTAAAATATCTTCCAGGATCCTTCATTTGTTAATGGATTAGAGATAATCTTTGACATGTGTTCATTTTATATTTGTATGAAAGTGATGATTTAAACTTAATTTTTAAAAAGTATCCTATAATGAAGAAAAGCACTTAGATGTGACCATGGATTCAATGACTGGAACCAGATCTGTTTGGGTTTAGGAGGCTTAGCAGGTGCAGAAGACAGAGAATAATGTGTTGGGGTGAGACTGTGAGGTGAGGAACTAAATAAAATGGATTTCAAGAAACTTGACTGTCAAGGGAAAAGGAGTTTTGGGTATTATCTATCTGTAAGGCACCATATCATGGAAAGAGGGAAAAGTTGTTTTTAAAAAAACTGAGCATGACATCACCATGTAGATAATAGCTGGGACCACAATTTCTCTTTATATTGTCAATGCCTTGGTCAGCTTTCCTGGGTGTAAAAATGATTGTAAGGGGCAGGTTTTGTGGCACAGAGGGTTGAGCCATTACTTGAGATACCTACATCCCGTATCAGAGTGCCAGTTCAAGTCCCAGCTACTCTGCTTCCAATCCAATTCCACTTATGCACCTGGGCAGGCAGCAGAGATGACCCAAGTGCTTGTAGTGTCCCTGACGCCAACGTGGGCAACATGGATGGGGTTCCAGGCACCTGGCTTCCACCCGGCCCAGTCCCGGCTGTTGTGCCATTCAGGGAGTAAGCCTGCAGATGGAAGATATCTCTGTCTCTCTCCCTCCCTCCCTCTCTGCCACTCTGCTTTTAAATAAATAAATAAATCTCTTTTTTTAAAGCTATAATAATGACTGGGCTGGCACATGGGCAGTGACTAAGTCACCACTTTGGGCGCCAGTATCCCATATCAGAGTGCCTGGTTCCAGTTCTGACGACTCCACTCACTTCCAATCTGACTTTCTGCTAACGTGGATCCTGGGAGGCAGCAGATAATGAATGGTTCTAGTACTTGAGTCCCTTCCAGCCACATGGGAGACCCAGATGGAGTTCTAGGCTCCTGGCTTTGGCCTAGCCTAGCCCTGGCTTTTGCAGATGTATAAGGGGAGTGAACCAGTGGATGCATTGATTACTTTGTGTCTTTCTGTATCTCTCTGCCTTCACATAAAATGAAAATAAATTTTAAAATAATGACAGAGGCACAGAAGGCAGGAGTAGGAGGAGGCGTGGTGCAGTGACAAAGAAGAGGGGGCTGCTAACTTGGCAGGGGAGGGTAGAGACCTCCGTGAGGAGCTAACTCCTGACTTGAGTCTTTTTTTTTTTTTTTTTTTTTTTTTTTTTTGGACAGGCAAAGTTAGTGAGAGAGAGACAGAGAAAAGTCTTCCTTCCGTTGGTTTATCCCTCAAATAGCCTCTACGGCCGGAGCTACGCCAATCCGAAGCCAGGAGCCAGATACTTCTTCCTGGTCTCCCACACGGGTGCACACGCCCAAGCACTTGGGCCATCCTCCACTGCCTTCCCGGGCCACAGCAGAGAGCTGGACTGGAAGAGGAGCATCTGGGACTAGAACCGGCACCTATATGGGATGCCAGCGCCACAGGCGGAGGATTAACCAAGTGAGCCACGGCGCCGGCTCCATGACTTGAATCTCTAAATAAGAGTGAGCCAAGTCTTTTCTGCTAAGGTAGTTATGGAGACTCAGAAAGAGCCAAAGATATTGCACCAAGTCAATACCAGTCTGATGGAGGAAGCAAGTTGTACAGAAAAGCTTTGGAGTCAAAAGACTTAGATCCTTGCTGTTCGCTGCTGATTTTTTGTTTTTGTTGTTGTTGTTGTTGTTGTTGTTTTTTAAAATTTTTTTGACAGGCAGAGTGGACAGTGAGAGAGAGAGACAGAGAGAAAGGTCTTCCTTTGCCGTTGGTTCACCCTCCAATGGCTGCCGTGGCCGGTGCACTGCTGCCGGCGCACCGCGCTGATCCGATGGCGGGAGCCAGGTACTCATCTTGGTCTCCCATGGGGTGCAGGGCCCAAGCACTTGGGCCATCCTCCACTGCACTCCCTGGCCACAGCAGAGAGCTGGCCTGGAAGAGGGGCAACTGGGACAGAATCCGGCGCCCCGACCGGGACTAGAACCCGGTGTGCCGGCGCCGCAAGGTGGAGGATTAGCCTAGTGAGCCGCGGCGCCGGCCTCGCTGCTGATTTTTATAGCTATAGAAGCTGTGTGTTCTGAATGGAAAATTGGTGCCAGGCATTTGAAATTGTCCTTTCCTGGAAATCCAGGCTGCTTAGTTGCCATCCGTTTGACATCCCTAAAAGATATCAGAATCATAGAACCCTAGATATGAGTACTCAGAGGGAAACTCCCAGCTCATTGATCCAATTCCCCTGCCTTTTCTTTTTTTTTTTTTTTTTTTTTACAGGCAGAGTGGACAGTGAGTGAGTGAGAGACAGAGAGAAGGTCTTCCTTTGAAGTTGGTTCACCCTCCAATGGCCGCTGCGGCCGGCGCACCGCGCTGAAGCCAGGAGCCAGGTGCTTCTCCTGGTCTCCCAGAGAGACTGCACTCCCGGGCCACAGCAGAGAGCTGGCCTGGAAGAGGGGCAAACGGGACAGAATCCTGACGGGACAGAATCCTGTGCCCCGACTGGGACTAGAACCCTGTGTGCCGGCGCCGCAGGCAGAGGATTAGCCTATTGAGCCGCAGAGCCAGCCCTCCCCTGCCTTTTCAAAAGCCAGCCTGGTCCTTTAAATTTCAAGCCCCTAATTTTTTGTTAACGAGTAAAAAAGCCGCGAAAGTGTTTCCCTGCCCTGAGGGTGCTTCAGCACTATTGATATTCAGATACCTGAATCAGATCTGCACAACCAGCCCATGGGCTTAAACTGAAATGCAAGGCTTTTTCTCCTCAATCTACCACAATCCCAAGGGGCCCACATTTGCCTGCAGGTTCTTTTATATCTGTAGAGATCTGAAATGCAAGAAAAGCCGTGTCCAAGGGTAGGGGCCCGGATCCCCCAACAGAAATGGACCGATTGTCGAGAAATGAGGTCAGTTTTCCTTTTCCTGGCCCGCTAAGGAGGCTGCCCCTTGGGGAGTCCAGCTTCTTTCTTTGGCACATAGCCAGGACCAAAGGGATCGACATCAAAAAAATTGTTTTAATAAGTGAAGCGTCTGTTAATAGCCCTTTAGCTTCTCAGAAGGAGCGAGCTGGAGCCTGGGGGCTCTGAGCTGGGAAGCTTCTCGAAGTTTATTTGTTGAGCTTTCCTCCAAGAGGGGCCGCTGGGTGTCAGGAGTGGGAGAACTGGGGAATTCCCTTTAAGGTCCAACTGCAGAGCCCATGATTCCGTTTCCTGTGGCAGACCCATGTGGCAGACCTAGAAGAAGCTCCTGGCTCCTGACTTCAGCCTGGCTGAGCCCCAACCCCAGCCATTGTGGCCGTCTGAGGAGTGAACAAGTGGACAGAATTCTGTGTGTGTGTGTGTCCCTCTCTCTCTGCCTTTCAAATAAATAAATAAATCTTTTAAAAAATAGTTCCAGTAATGTGTCCAAGGTTACATGATTAATAAGTGGACCTTAGACTAGAACTCATATCTCAATTCTAAAGCCAGAGAGAAATCAGACCTAGACTCTGAGAGCAGGAAGGATCTGGGTCAGTGTGATGCTCGCCACACCCTTAAAACATTTCAACTAAGGGCTGGTGTTGTGGCGCAGCAAATTAAGCCACTGCCTACAATGCTGACATCCCACATGGGTGCTGGATCAAGTCCTAGCAGCTCCACTTCAGATCCAGCTCCCTGATAATGTCTCTGGGAAAGCTGCAGAAGGCTGCCCAAGTGCTTGGGCCCCTGACACCCATGTAGTAGACCTGGATTGAGTTCCAGGCTTCTGGTTCAAGGCTGTTGTGGCCACTGGGGGAGTGAACCAGGGGATGGATGATATCTCTCTCTTTCTCTCTCTCTCTCTTTCTCTCTCTCTCTTATTCTGTGTGTGTGTGTGTGTGTGTGTGTAACTCTACCTTTCAAATAAATAAATAAGTCTTTTAAAAAAATCCCAATTAGGCCCCTCACACAGAGCTTGGGAAACTCTAAGTCTTGGAACATCTCAAAGAACTCAGGTTGTGGTGCCTGTCATGGCCCTTGCTGAGCTGCTAGACCTGGGAACCCCTCTTACTCAGCTCTTTGGGATTTTTGCCTGAGAATTGGGAAGCAGCTTCTACTCCAATGGACTTTTCAGAGGTGAAGAAGCCACACTGCCTCCAAGAAGAGCCAGAAGACGGCGCTCATGTTTACTAAAGGAGGTAAAGGGCTAAGATGAGGAATTCTTCTTGAGACTAATGGGTGCAGAGAGATCCTGAATCTCCCAGTGTGTTCAAACCTCACCCAGAAGGCAAGTTCAGCAGGGTGAGGAAGAGTCAGGACATCCTGTCCTAAGAGAAATGGCCTGATATTCCAGAAATATTTAACCAAGAAGAGACTTCTCAGAAGAGACAGGACAGGGACCAGTATGTGCCAAGATGGGAAAGGTGCCGGCACCGCGGCTCAATAGGCTAATCCTCCACCTTGCGGCGCCAGCACACCGGGTTCTAGTCCCGGTCGGGACGCCGGATTCTGTCCCGGTTGCCCCTCTTCCAGGCCAGCTCTCTGCTGTGGCCAGGGAGTGCAGTGGAGGATGGCCCAGGTGCTTGGGCCCTGCACCCCATGGGAGACCAGGATAAGTACCTGGCTCCCGCCATCGGATCAGTGCGGTACACCGGCCACAGCGCGCCGGCCGCGGCGGCCATTGGAGGGTGAACCAACGGCAAAGGAAGACCTTTCTCTCTGTCCTTCTCTCTCACTGTCCACTCTGCCTGTCAAAAAAAAAAAAAAAAAAAAAAAAAAAAAAAAAAAAAAAAAAAAAAAAAAAGATGGGAAAGGCCTGCTTGTGGAAGTGGGGGCAGGCGACCCAGACTGCACGGTCCTAAAGGCAGAACCACAGCCCCTGGGTAAAGTGTGGACAGAGATGATTCAGGCTCACTGCAGGAAAGAAGCGCCTTCCCATCAACCCTGCAAAAATAATAGCAAAACCCATTTTTCTTTTTTGACAGGCAGAGTGGACAGTGAGAGAGAGAGACAGAGAAAGGTCTTCCTTTGCCGTTGGTTCACCCTCCAATGGCCGCCGCAGCCGGCGCGCTGTGGCCGGCGTACCGCGCTGATCCGATGGCGGGAGCCAGGTACTTATCCTGGTCTCCCATGGGGTGTAGGGCCCAAGTACTTGGGTCATCCTCCACTGCACTCCCTGGCCACAGCAGAGAGCTGGCCTGGAAGAGGGGCAACCGGGGCAGAATCCGGCGCCCCGACCGGGACTAGAACCTGGTGTGCCGGCGCCGCTAGGCGGAAGATTAGCCTAGTGAGCTGCGGCACCAGCCAGCAAAGCCCGTTTTTCTACAGGTGCTAATAATCAGTCAACAGCACTGCAAGTTTATGGGTATGAGGTCAAACCATGTATGATTCCTGCTGTCCGGCCATTTTTGACCCACAAAAACAGTGCTTTTCTATGACTTGACTTAAAACCTCTTCCCATCCCAGAATACTTTCCAGTGTTCTTTCAGGGGCCTACAGCGTCCTCACAGGATCTGTTGAACTCACTTCTAGCAGGATTTCCTATCACTCTTCTCTGCTCTTTCTGGGCCCACCCCCACATCTCTTTGTTGGTCCTTGGGCACTGGGAACTCACATCTGCCTCAGGGCCTTTGCAGTTGCTATTCCTCTGCTAGAACATTCCTCTCTGTAGACTTGAGCCCAGTTTACTTTTCCTCTTACTCAACATAAAATAGCCTTCCCTCTCTTCCTACTGCCCCTCTCTGGCCCACTTGCTCTGTCCTTTGTGTCTCCTTAGCACTTGCTGCCATCTGACATCCATTTGTCTGCTTATTGTCTATCTCCCACCAGTACAGCATTGGTTCCATGAGAGCAGGGACTTTGTTTTGTTCCCTGCTTTTTCCCCAGGGTTTGGAATTGTGTCAAACACATGGTAAGTGTTCGATAAATATTTATGGCATCAATGAATGATTTTATGGAGAGGAAACCCAGGCTCAGAGGAGTCACATGACTCTCCCAAAGGCACACAGCTGTGGTCTGGGGAAACTGGAGGTGGGAACAAAGCTCCAAAATTCAGATTGCAAAGTCTAGACCCCATACAAAGCCCCTGAGAGATGGAGTCCATGTGTCTGTGGGGCTAACTCAAGGCTCCTGCCCTGGATGCAAAGCTGCACCAGATGACTCCAGGGATTTCTTAAACTTTTTAGATTCTATTATACACAGTTGATATCTATTTTAGTGAGAGAATCATCGGGGCTCTGAGAAAAGCAAGGTTTGGTCACCCCTCGGGCTATAGCGTGACTCTGGGGAGCCAGCCTCTGCTCAGAGCATTGGCAGGATACTGTTTGAAAAGAAGTCTCAAGCAGTGTCTCTTTTGGAGAGAGGGAACATGAGTCTCAAAATATGAAATATCCCCCGTTTGCAAATGAATGCAGCCTGTGTTTGCATAGCGACCACCAAGAGAGCAGTATTGTGTGGAGAGGAGCACACAGAGCTCCCCAGTTCAATTCTGGGAGCTGATGGCAGTGCTCTCCCCAGGAGGCTGCCTGTGTGCAGCTAATTACAATGAGTAAAGGAAATGGGGAAATGAGGGCCACCACGGATGAACTGATCTTTCTCCTCCCCCAGGTTCCTGCTTGGCAAGGAGCTGGGCTTTGGGTTTCAGAAACCTGGGGGCTGGCAGGAGGGGCTCTCTCAGGCTCAGCTGGGGGAAGGGGACACAATCTCCTAAGATCAGTCACCGCCGCAGCAGTGTTGGTGGCATGGGATGGGTGCTACAGAGTGAAGATGGGGTAGGGTGGGATACCATAGTGTTAACAGACCAAAGTACTCACTTTCGAACAGCGTTTAGCCATTTACAAGAGGCTTTTGTACATCTCACCTCATTGAATGCTCATAACATTTCACAGATGAGGAAATGGGAGCCCAGAAAGGTGTGCGTTGGCCTGGCATGCATTGCAGAGTCAGGGAGGCTTTGCTGGGATTTTAACCTAAATCTTCTCATTCCAGAGTCTAAGCTATACTCATAACCCCTGGGCTGGTGCTGACATCTATCCTGACATCTCTAAGGAAAGAGGCACTGGAGAGAGAGGGACACAGACCCACTGCTCCCCCTCCCTTCTCTAGGTAATAAGAGCTACTGTTCACTGAGTCCCGGTGTTCTGGAACCCTGTTAAGCACATTCAAGGGGGATAGGAACCATTCATGACCAGTCCATTTCACAGGGAAACTGAGAGCTGCAGAGAAGTCACATAACTCACCCCAGGAGGGAATGGTGAGGGTAGGATTTTAACCCTCTGTTAACCAGGATGGGACATGCAGTGTTCCAATAACAAACAGCTATACAATTTCAACATCTTAAGCCAAAAAAAGAGGTTCATTTCTCTCCCAAACAACAAGGATTGGCAAAAGAGCTCTGCTTCAGACCCACTCAGTAACCCAGGCAGAGAATTCACTGTCACCGAGCTGCACCACCTGGGACACCCAGCTCCTGCCCCTACGGCAGGGGATTAAAAAAAAACAAAACAAAACAGAGGGTCTCATACTAGCAATTAAGTGTTTTGGTCTTAAATGACATCTCTCTTCTATAGCACCTTGTCTACAACTAGTCAGGCTGGCCTTTCCCAACAGCCAGGGGACTCAGAGAGAGAGAAAGAGAGAGAGAGAGAGAGAGAACCCAGAATCAGAGGTACTGGTGATGTCTACCTCCATGGCACACTGACTTAAGAGTACATGCTGGGGCCGGCGCTGTGGTGTAGCAGATACAGTCGCCGCCTGCAGTGCTAGCATCCCATATGGACACCGGTTCTAGTCCTGGCTGCTCCACTTCCAATCCAGCTCCCTGCTAATGCACCTGGGAAAGCGGTAGAGGATGGCCCAAGTCCTTGGGCCCCTGCACCCACGTGGGAGACCCGGAAGAAGCACCTGGCTTCAGATGGGTGCAGCTCTAGCCATTGTGGCCAACTGGGGAGTGAACCAGCAGATGGAAGACCTCCCTCTCTCTCTCTCTCTCTCTCTCTCTCTCTGCCTCACCTCTCTCTCTGTGTAACTCGTTCAAATACATAAATAAATCTTTAAAAAAAAGAGAGAGAGAGAGAGTCCATGCTTTTAATTAGCCTGCTGTCTGAGCTCCTGCAGTCTCCTTTCCCTTTTCGCGTTGTCTGTGGGTTTGTCTCACATCCCTCTTGCCTCCGCTCCTCCCTGCTTTCCTCCAGCAGCAACTGAGCAACTGCATGGCCAGAACCCTAGAGGGCAGTGGGGGTCCTAAGGTAAAAGATCCCTGGTCGCCACCTGCAAGCGCCCTCATTCCAAGAGGAGCGTGCTCATGCGTCATACACAAAACGCTGTGATCGAGGCCGGACAACTGCTCAGAGGCAGGAACTTGTAGCAGCACACTGCAAACACGGTGAATCCCATTTGGTTGTGTTGAAACGTAGGAAAGGGAGGGCTGACTCAATCTTTGGGAGAGTGCTTGGAGCCCTGTCACGGAGGACTTCATTCACACTTTGGTGTGCAAGTGCACATCAGAGCCTAGAAATCTGCTTCCTAGGCCAAGAGCTCCTGTTGTGAGCCAGAGGATTTCACAGGAGGGCAGTGGCTTTCAAAACTTCCCCTGGCGCAAAGCAGGTAGAGCCACCTCCTCCAGCATTGGTTTGCATCCTGGCTGCTCCATTTCCTACCCAGCTCCCTGCTGGTGTGCCTGGGAAGGCAGCTGAGGATGGCCTAGGAGCTTGGGCCCCTGCACCCACTTGGGAGACCCAGAAGCTCCTGGTTTCGCACCCACCCAGCTCTGGCCTTTGTGGCCATTTTGGGGAGTGAACCAGTGGATGGAAGATATCTCTCTGTCTCTTCTTTCCCTCTGTAACTCACAAATAAATAAATAAATGTTTTGGGGAAAAAAGAAAACTTCCCCAAAGCTTGGCCACAAAGGGGCTGTGTCCTTATTACTTGTCCTCAGGCTGGAGGGGACTTCAAGGGGCTGAGGTCCCTGCCACAGGAAAAGCCTGGCAGGGAACAGAAAAGCTCCTGTGGCTAACTGGGTGTAGGCATCTGGAGCCTCAGGTGGGGCCCTATCCACCAGTGTGTCCCATAGTGCCTGGCGGGCTGTGGGGACGCAGAGGTGAATAAAATGTATCGCAAGGGAAGGCCCAGCAAAGGGAGTGCCCCAACCACCTCTGCCTAGCGAAACAAAATTGACCTGGGCCTCCAGGTTTGCACAACTTTGTATTCTCCTCTCCACCAACCCCTGCTGTCCTGCCCTTTGGTTGCTTCTGGATCCTGACTATGTATGATAGTTTTTACCTGTTAGTGCAACTCACCTGACTGCAGCCTCTCACTTCACCCTGTACCTGGGCCTCTCATTCCCAGCCAGGCTGTCCCCACCGTAACCCACTGACAAGTCCTTGGTCCTCCAAATGGTGCGCCCTCTGCTCCCTGTCCCCTGCCTCAGCTGGCCCCAGCTTCTGGGTTGCAACCTCCACCCTCTTGGAAATGGATTACGTTCTCTCTCACGTATTTCTTCTTAGCTTTTATATCCTATCTCTGCCTCGCCGTATTCTGTGTCCCTTGTGCACAAACAAGCTGCTGTGAGCCACTTTGAGTCTGCTTGGTTGTTAACTGGATAGCAAAAACAATAAACCCTTGTATTTCTCCTAATGATTGACAGCCTTCCAAAACATTATCTGAAAACAATTTCAGGTGTCCTCAAACACTGCTGGGAAATGAGCTCAGCGGAATCCTTGCCAGTGCCACCCGACGGAGAGCATTTGGGATTCTCGGCAGGATGGTCTCTGTGTGGGCAGGGCTGCAACACCTGCTCTTCCCTGCTGCTTTACAACAGGTTCAAAAGCGTGCAGGTCTGACAACTTCGTTTTTAACCCAAACCAAATGAAACAAACCGGACTGTGTACCCACTCCCAATTCCTTTGGGATCCCAATCCCAAACTCAAGAGTCTCCCCTCTTTTCCTCCCCATAATCAGATTTGGCACACATGCCGATGCTATATTCCAAAAACAGGGAGCTTCTAGCTGTTTGTCCCTGGACTGCTACAACTGGCCTCAGGGTTCTGCAAGGCACAAACTGGTGAATAAAATGGTGTTTATCACACAGCCTGGAGGTGACACAGATTCCAGTTTCTGCAACCTTAACCCAAAATCTTTCCCCCAAACGTGGCCTGGTTTACTCAGAACCAGGCAGGCTTTTTTTAAAGCTGCTTATGCACCAAATAACACAAAACAGAGTAATTTTTAAAACATTTATATTTATATATATATAAAAATTAAATATATATAATATATAGTGTGTTTGAGACTAAAAATATAGTACATAATATTTAAAAAAAAGAAAAAAAAAGGCAGAATAGGAAAAGGTGTGAGGGACACACAGATACACATTGCTAAAAATCTACGATGGTTTGTCCTAACAAAAATAATATTTTTCTTCTCTCCTCTTATCGTCATGGATTCATTTATTATTGGGGTTTGGGTGCAGAAAAATTCAACTGGAGCCAGAAATAGAGGTTGTAATTCCAAAAGTGGCTGGGACAGAGAAGGCGACCACAGGGAGCTCTGGGCCTGCCTGGCGGAGCTGGAGGCAACAGCTAGCTGGCTCACAGCTGCTGACAGGCCTGTGCCGACACAGATTCGATCAGCGACTAGGGAATTCTGGGGGTAGCATCTGAAGAGTTCCAGAAGCTAACAGAAGAGCCTGGGGACCACCAACACTCGCAGAGGCCAGTGGCTGGGGACAGCAGAGAGGAAAAGGAGGGCAGGAAACAGCTGGTAGAAATGAGTGATCGTTCAATGCAGATGAAGTTATTATTATCATGACTCTGGTTTTTCAGGGCAGGCGAGTGCCAGAACTGCCCAGTATGGCCTGTGACTTCTGTGCAGCAATGATTTCTCCAGGGACAGGGCCTGGAGCTCCCTCACAGTGATGCAATAAAATGGGATTCTCCACACCCTCCCCCTCCAATCTCCCAAGTCCTCTCCACCAGCCGGGGTGGTGTCAGGACCAAGCCAATGCCTTTCACAGTCTGGCCTGCAGGAGACAGGGAGAAATACGGAAGTGGGGATTAAGGGAGGCAGAAGGGAATGGGATATTTAAATGCTAATTTTAAAGCCTCTTCACAAAAATAAATGCTTTGCCAGTGACATCCCTTGGTCTGTGCACTTGTGTTCCCATTTTCCTCCTTGCCAGGGCTTGGCAGGGCTCAGGGCTTCCCTGTTCCTTCCAGCGACTATCTCATACGGGGAACACAGAGCAGTGATGCGGCTTGGGTCACCTGCACCAGGACCAGAGAAGCCAGGGTGGCCCTGGAGCCCAGCCATGGGGACAGGAGAATGAGGCAGTGTGTCAGTCAGTTCACTCCACTGGGCTTTAACGTGGGTCTTTGAAACCCAGAGGGCTCAACATTGCCACATATGTGGGTGAAATCTACAGATTCTGAGACTGGGAGCCCAGCCCCCAGCTCCACTTCTAACCTGTCCCTTCATGGAAGGATCGGCTGTGTTCTCTCCCGGTCCTCTGGTTCAGTCACCCTGGACTGCAGGCTTCATGGTGCAATAATGAGGATGGTGGCCCTGGAGACCCGGGTAAGGGACAGCTGCTTCTATTTCCCACACACAGAAGCGGCTGCCTAAAACCTCAGCACTCGGTGAGACTCACCCAGCCCTGCCTGGGCCTGCGCCATGGATCGCTTTGCAAACCTGCCTGACCTGAGCAGGAGCAGCACAGATAACCCGATTGCCAAAGGATGACCCCGCATCAGTTCCATTCTGAGGTCTTGGGTGTGCATTTGTTGCTGTCTGGGATAAAAGGGTTCCTGATGGAAATTCACTCACAACACTTCTGACAGAATAGTGAAGCCCAGATTATTTCAACAGTTACCCAGCTCCCCACCCCAGCCTCAGCAAAATAACACAGCCAAAGCAGGAGAGCTCTGGGTCTGTGAAACCCTTCCCAGGCCACAGATCCGGGGGGCAGTGAGCGTATGGTTAAGTCAAGCCACTCAGCAAATGGCAGCTTCAGAACTGGGTTCCGGGTCTCCTGACCTCCAGGCCCTTGCTCTTCCTACTGAAACAAGAAAAGTCAAGATGACCAGGATCATCAAGGACAGACTGGGGCTCCAGCCTTAAACACAGCTCTGCAGCCAAACCACCTTCTGTGCCCTGGGAAAGAAAGCTGTTCCGTATGGCCTGGCCTCGGGTCCCGATCCAGATTCCAAACATACCAGAGTGCAAGCTGCAGACAGCACAGACTGTCTGGGCTGCAGATGCCTCCCTGTCCCCTGCCTGGCGCTTGTGACACCCAAGAGGTCCCAGCTAATCAGCTAAGGAGCTTCCTTTCTCTGCAAGTCTCCGCATTAGCTGAGTTACCTTGTGACCCTGGGTCCGTCCCCTCCATCCGCTCAACAGAAAGGACCTGATACTTAACCAGAAAGAGAGAAGTAAGAGAATCTGGCCAAACCCAAAATACAAACGAGTGTGTTTTGGAATATTCCTGTTTAAAAAGTTACCACCTTTAGGCTGTACCGGGATTACCCATGGCTTCCGGTTTTTGCGCAAACAATCAAAATTTGTATGAATTTGTCTGCACAGGGACCTGCTCTCTTAGCAGACCTTCCCAGGGCAAGCTCATGAAGGACTCTGCAGGAAGTCTGGGCTTCCAGGGGTGGAAGGCAGCTGGGAACAGCCTGAAATGCCCCCAGTAGGGCCGCTTCCACAGGGCTGCCCCAGAGGCTGGAGGCGGAGCTGCTTGCTCCCTGGGCATTATCCGCGGATCACCCGCAAGAGGATGGCTGAGAATGTCACCCCACAGGCCCATCCGTAAGGATGGTGATGGCCCGTGGCTGATGAGCATGTAACTCATTAAAGTGAACATGACTAATGAATGGTGACCACCGAGAAAGGGCAAGGAGCATTCTGGGAATTGCACCGCAGGCGCCCCCCTCCTCCCACTGGGCTGGCGGGCTGCACAGCCGGGGAGACGAAGAGACTCCAGGCGCTGCTTCCTCGGAAGCGAGGCAGGGGCAGCAGGCCAGGTTCTTTCAGAAGCCCGCGTTCTCTTTGGTCGGGTGGAATGTGTGCGGGCGCGCATGTGCAGAGGGCACGGACTGTGGGGCGCCTGCTTGCCCTTCCGCAGTGCCTTCTCCCCGTCAGCACGAGGTCCCCCCGCAGCAGGGCCATTTCCCGGCCCACTTCCTCTCCAGGCCCCCGCGCCGTGAGTCTCTCCCCTAACCCTATTAACGTCCCTGCTCCCCGCACACCTGCCCACACAGGGCCGGTCAGCCAAAGCTGGACACTCAAGGCACTGACAGTGGAAGAAGGAATCTGATTGGTCCAAGAAGACAACATAAAACACAAAGACATTAAACCAAAACCTGTCTCAAGAGAACATCTCCCATGTCCCCTGGAGGGTGGTCTCTGACCAGCTGGTGGGGTCTCAGGGAGGGCGGCAGAGCCGGAGACCCAGGGCCCCTCCCTCACCCGAGCCTCCACCTGAATGTATAAAAATGCAATCAAAGTGCTTGGAGACGGAAAGAGCAATGGAGGGAATTAGGAGCCTGGTGGAGAACAGGTGCCCCCCTTTCCTTTCCACTGGGACTTGTATTTTGGGTGGGGAAATCCCTACAGGTTTTTTTTTTTTTTTTTTTTTTTTTTTTCCCAAATGAGGTTTTCATCGTTCAGTTTTCCAAATGAGGTTGTCTTTGCAAAATACCCTATAGCACAGCACGCCACCCCACACAAGCTCAAGAGTTAAAGCCAGGAAGTGGGGCAGAGAAGAGGGCTCCCCTAGGGTTGGTGCCACAAACCGCCGTGCAAGCCACAGCCGTCCCTGGCTGGCCAATCAGGTCCTGATCCTGACCTTTCTCTCTTCATGAAGATGCAGATGGGTCTGGTTGTCCCCAGCACAGCGCGGGAAGAAAAGGGGGCAGTGTGACTGGGGGCTCCTGGATCCACAGTGGGCAGCCAGGTTATTCTGCACTTTGGCCTCAGCTGCATGAGGGCTAGACTTGAACTCAGTACCAGGGCTGTTCTGCAGACAAGAGCTAAGTAAATCCAAGGTCCCTTCTGCAGTCTCCTAAAGAGGGCAAGATGCACTCTGGGCATGAATGCAAACAGGACTGGCCGGGGCATCGTACGTTCCACCTGTCTGTGCCCAAGCCACCCACTCCCCATACTTCATGTCTTCCCCGCCGAAGCCTGACCCCCCTTTCCCACTCACAGACGACCAGAGGGGTGGGACGGAAAAGGAATGCTAAAAAGTGCCCCCTCTGCTCTCCCCAACCTTCTCCTTCCCTGTCCCCATGCTGGCGTCAGGCAAGAGCACAGTTCAGAAGAGATACGTCCTCCCGAGGAAAAGGGAAGGGCAGGCCCAGGAGGCTGGGGCATGCACGGAGCACCATCCTCGGGACGTGGTGTTTCTGGGAGACCTGCTCCCCACCTGCCACGCGGGAGGAGGAAGGCTGGTCCGAGCAGGGAGCAACGAGCAATGCCCCTGAATATCAGGGAACAGCTGTGAAGCCTCCTCTGCCCCGCAGAGACGCCCCAGCCGGGCTCGGGCCCCTACACGTGAGTCTGCATGCGCTGCTGGAATCGCTGCCCGTAGTCCGAGTGCTGGGAGGTGTAGGAGAACCGAGTGGCCGTGGCGTACTTGCCAATGGGGTCGTACGCCTCATACGGGGTCCGCTCCAAGCCGGAGGTGGGGGCCTGGGGATAGCCCAGCCGGTAGGTGGGGTACCCGGCTGCCCCAGGGAAGGGGTGGGAGTTGAACTTCTCATAGTTCTCAAAGGACAGCTGGCTGGCTGTGTCGGTGCCCGCTGGGGCAGCAGGGCCAGCGGCGGTGGGCTCAGGGCCGTAGTCAGAGGCAGGGGCCCGGCTGTAGGTGTTGAGCTGGGCATAGCCGCTGGAGTGGGAGAGACGGGACGAGGGGCGGCCATCGAAGCGGGCAGGGCCAGGGGCACGGTAGTCAGCATAGAGCACCGCCCTGGAAGATGGGCGGTCCTCGTGGGCACGCACGTTGTAGTAGCCGTTGGTGGGGTCCTGGGGGCACAAGGAGAGAGGAGGATGGAGACAGAAGTTCCCTCTCAGGGGATCAGGTCTCCCTGTGGCTGTCCAGCTGCCTCCTCTTGTTCTCCCCATGTTTCCTTCTGGTACCCACCCATGCCCCTGTTCCTTCAGTCACCCTCTGGACCCCTCCTCCCTGCCCTGTCCTCCCCTCCACCCCCAGGCCACGCACACGGCCCCACCTTCATCTCATACTCCTCCCGGGTGTCGATGGTGTCGCAGCGCAGGTCCTGCTTCAGGTCCACATCATCCTTAAAGGACTGCACAGCAGCAGGGGTGAGGGGTCAGAAGACAGGGCCTGTTGTTATCCCCCTCGCCAACCTCCTCCCCGTGCCCAGAGGCCTCCTGCTAACAGCAAGGGTCTGGGGTCAAGGGCACACTTGAGTTCTGCATCCCCCCGGCAGAGGCTCCGGGATGTGATGGAAGGGGCCAGGGACTGGGTTCTAGCGCTAAATCTGTTGCTAAAGGGCAGTGTGGCCTTGGGTCTGTCTCTGCCCTCTGTGGGTTGGTTTGTTCATCTCAGCGAAGAGGCGTTTACGTCAGGAACACAAGTCCTATCTCCGACTCTGCGATGGAAAGGATGGATGTAGGGGCTGGCTCTGGGGCAGGGTGGGCTAAGCCTCCACCTGCAGTGCCAGCATCCTGTATGGACACCAGTTTGAGTCCTGGCTGTTCTACTTCCGATCCAGCTCCCTGTTAATGCACCTGGGAAAGCAGCTGAAGACAGCCCAAGTGTTTGGGCTCCTGCACCCATGTGGGAGACCTAGAAGAAGCTCCTGGCTTTGGATCAGCCCAGCTCTGACTGTTGCAGCCATTTGGGGAGTGAACTAGCCGATGGAAGACTTTGTCTCTCCCTGGGGTGCGGTGTGCATGTGTGCATGTGTGCGTGTGTGTGTGGCAGGACCAGGGAGAAGAGAATAACAGCAGTGGTTAAGAGAGCTGGGGTGCAGCTGGTCCTAACAGCCTGAGGGAGGAGACCCTCACCGAGTAGATGGCCTTCATGACCCGGGTGGCTGTGGAGACGCTGGCCGTGTCGTCCTCCCGATCAGAATGCATCGTGAGTGGCTCTCGGTTCACCGTCTCTACCTTGATATCCAGCTTCCTCAAGGTCACGTCCTTGCGACCTGGAACAGGTGGGGGCAGCCTGGACTAGTCGCTTTCTGCTGGCCTCGGGGCTGGGGAGCTCAGCTACATTCCTACCCAACCCCACCCTGGGAGGCGCTGCCTGCTGTGTGCCCTGGGACGGGAGGGGAGGGCCGCGGCCGCGTGGGGCCCACACTCACTGCCTTTGCGGCGCCGGTAGAGGAAGAACACCAAGGCGATGAAGAAGAAGATGAGCAGGATGCCCGCGCCGATGGTGGCCCCAGCGATGATGCCTACAGGCAGCACCTCTTCCGGTGGGGGAATGAAAGGAGGAGGGGTCATGCAGAGGCTCATGGGGACACGAGCTTCGGGCTCTGCACGGCGGACGGGGCTAAGGTTTCCTGATTTTGTGAGCCGTGTTAGGTTTAAATCAAGGCTGGATTTGAGAAGAAGGGGACGGATGTGTTTGCATTTGGGTCTGTGCTTCAGCTTGATGAGAGCTGAGCTCACTGTCTCATCCCTGCAGGGGAGGCATCCACGTGACCCTGGCCTCAGACCATTCCTCTTCTTCAGCCCACCTGCCGCGAGGGGCGGTCCCTCCTTCCCGGACGGGGCCTGTGTTTCAGCTGCAAACCATCTGTGCTCCGACCCCCTTGCCCACTTCCCCATCTGCACCTGTTCAGCCAAGGCCCAGCCTTCCTTAATTCCCCGGGCTTCCCAGAGCTGAGCGGGAGCTCAGGAGTCCTGACTTCAGCCTCTGTGGGCCGGGCTCCACAGCCTGTCTTCCTCGCAGTCCTCATGGGGCCCAGAGCCTGCCTACAGTTCTTCCCCTCTGGGACCCCTCCCTGA
Organism: Oryctolagus cuniculus; assembly: GCF_964237555.1. NCBI lineage: Eukaryota > Metazoa > Chordata > Mammalia > Lagomorpha > Leporidae > Oryctolagus > Oryctolagus cuniculus. The sequence continues at coordinate 40,964,844 of NC_091438.1, forward strand.
GGAGCCCCCCATTGCTCTTCCACTCTGTCCTCCTGGTTCACCCTGCAGATCTCCAGCCATTTCCCACAAGGCTCCCCAGCTCCTATGTCAGGTGGCTAGCTCTCAAGACATAAATGAACAAACCAAAGCTATCCCTCCCTCATCAGACCCGGGAGCTTCCAAAGGTTAAAGTAATAACACCTCCGTTGGGCTTCAAGTGCCCGGGGAGAGGGGGTCACGTCTCTCCCATCAGACTAAGAATTCCTGGAGCTGCAAGGGAATGAAAATGAGCACCTATCCTGCCCTGGGCACTGGGGCACCCTCAGCAACCCGGTGAGACGGGCAGTGGTACTCCCTTGGTCCGTCTGGGTTCATTTGTTGCAAGTTCCTCCTCCACACTGGACGCTTCTTGAGTGCAGGGGCTCGGTCTTGCTCTCAGCTGCCCCCTGCAGCCCCTGGTGTGGAGCCCGGCCCACAGAGACGCTCAAGAAACGTCCATGGAGTGAGCAACCCTGCAGACCACTAAGAGTTCTTGCCCTTGGAGAACCGCCCTGTCCCCACCCCGACCACCAGGCTGCCCTGCACCCTGGCGGACACCGGCACAGCCAGTCACCTCGCTCCTCTAGCTGGATGATGGCCGTGCCAGGCCCGAAGCTGTTCCAGGCCGTGCAGTTGTAGTGTGTCTGGAAGTCGGCCTCCATGACGTTGTTGATGGTGAGTGTGGACAGCACGCCGCTGCCTGAGTTGGTCCTCTCCACCGTGTAGCGCTCCAGGGTCCCCACCTCCAGGAAGTTCTCCTTCCATGCCCAGGCCTGCGGTGGGGAGCACACAGAGGAGTTAAGGGGGCAGGTGGCAGAAGCACATGTCTAAGGCGTCACCCTCAAGGCACCCTCACTCTCCAGTGCCGTGTGGGTCTTCAGCTCGACCCAACACTCACCCTGGAAGGAGTCTGTCATATCTACCGCCTCAAACCCTCGGCACCCAGCCTCACTTGGGGGAGCAGTGGCTCCCACACGTGGCTGACGTCACACCTCCTAGGGAGATTCAAACGGGAACCGCCGGGGAAAGGCCGAGGACCGCTGTCTTTCTAATGACCCCATGTGATGTGGGTGCAGCTGGTCCAACGATCCGACGTCTGGGACCCCCTGGGTCTCCCTCCAAGTCCCTGTGGGGCCTCCCTCTCCTCTCCCTCTCTAGGCCGCCATTCCTTTATCTGTGATATGAGAGAACCAGGCGAGTACTGGACACTGCTCAAGGTTTCTTCTAGTTCATCCGCTCTGTGATTGTAACTAAACACAACCCAACTCTTAGCCGCGCCTTAACCAATGCACAGGAACCTGCTAGCTGGCTCTGAAGACTCATCCAAGGCTCTCAGGATGGCAGGGCCCAGAGAAGAGCCCCCTGGACCCACCCCTCCTCCCTGACTTCCCACTGCAGGACCCCCCACAGGGGCCCCCCTCCGAGTGTAGCCTAAGGGAGGGGAGCAGCTGAGAGCTGGCTCCTTTCCAGAGATCAATCTTCCCGCTCTGCGAGGAGAGCCCCCGGGGAGCCCAGCCGCCCGCTGCCCGGGCGGCCGTGGTAATGGAGTGTCCCTGGGCAGCCCTGGAGTTAGCCAAATGGTCATTAAATGTGATGAGGGGTTTGACGGTTAATGGTCACGGAAGGAATTAATGGCTCATGGTGTGGGGGAGAGGAGGGAGGAGGGAGGTGGTGGCGAGCGGGCTGGTAGGAAGGAGGAAGGCAGGAGGAAGGAGGGAAGAGCAGGGCAGGGTGGGGAGCGGGAACGGATGGGGGGAGCAGGCCGAGGTGGGGGGGGAGAGGAGGGATCAGGGGAAGGGTCAGGGGTAACCGAGTCAGGGAGGCGGGAGCAGAAGGAGCATTTCCAAGGGCGGCAGGGAGGAGCAGTGACAAGGAACCGAGTGCCAGGTGCCACACCTGTTGCTACAGGGACTTCTCAGCAACCCCGTCAGGCAGGGGTTACGGCCTCGGTTTTGCAAAAGAGGAAAATGAGGCTCATCACGCTAAGTCAAGTGCTCAAGGTCACACAAGGTGTGAGAGAGGAGGCGGGATCCGAGCAGGTAAAGGGACACAGGGGACGAAGGTGGAGGATTAGAAGTACAGACAAGGGATGTGGAAATCGGAGGTGTGAAGCCAGAGGAAGGGAGAGGCGGCTGGGCAGGAGTGGAGAGTCGATGGTGGGGGGGTGGGGTGGGGGGTTGCCAGCACTCACGATGCGGTCCGGGGGTGGGGTGCTCCCGATGAAACACTCCACCTTGCCGCCGTCACCCCTAACAGCGTACTGCACCGCCTCGCTGGAGATGATGGGGGGCCCTGCGAGCGAGAAGACCCAGCAGGCCAGTCAGAGCCTGCAGCGCCACCCACCCAGGCCTCAGGGCCGCTCGGGCTACTCACCATTCACGTAAAGTGGCACCTCTCGCTCAGCCACGCCGATCCGAGGCACGATGGCCCGGCAGGTGTAGGTGCCAGCGTCCGCCTGGGTCACGGACTTCAGCAGCAGCTGGTTGCTGTTACTCAGGACCTGGGCAGAGAGAGCAGCCTCGGGTGGGGAGCCAGGAGGCCTGGGCCCCTAGGTCGGTGAGGGCCCCCGCATTGGAGGCATTGGAAAGAAAGCAGGAAGGACCACACGTGAATTTCCAGAAGGGAAATGGGGTTCCCGAGTCTGTTCAGTCCCCGCCCTGCCCCTCAACAGTTTGCAAGAATGGACAGGGGTGGCGTGGAGGCCGCAGTGGGCAGGGGAAGGCTGCAGTGTTTGTACAAGGACACGGCCTCCTCCAACCTGCTCTCCCGTTTCCACTGTCTAACGAGGCAGGGCACTTTCCCCTGAAATTTCTTCGTGTAACCCCGGACCACACTGACTCCGAGGGTCTCTCTCGAGCTACAGAATCCAAGCTCCTCGAGGGGATCGCCCCAGCTGCCTGCCTGTCCTGTGCAGCGTTCATGTGCGTTTCACCCTGCAGCAGCCTCCCTGCAGCCTGCCCCTCCCACGGCCTCTGAACTGGCCTGCAGTCCTGTGACAAGGGGCGGAGCTGCCTGCAAGCACTGTCCTTGCCCTCAAAATCCCAAGATGCGAAAAAGATCCCAGGTTCTACCTGAAGAGGACGGACCGACCCCCGCCCAGCCCCTTAGCCGCCCCCACCCCGTCCCCGACACCCACTCCGCTTCCGCCCAGCACTCGGGAAGAGCAGGACGAGTCTCACCATGTTGGAGTCCTTCTTGGTCCAGGTGAGGGTGAGCGGGGGATTCCCAACCCACACACAGGTGAGGGTCACGTCGGAGCCGATGTCTGTGGTTGTAGGCTTGGGGTCCACTACGATCCGGGGAGCAACTGAGGTGGACAGAGGCAACTTGTCAGGGCCTCAAGCTCACCGGGGGTCTCTGGCAGTCAGGGTCCTCCTCCTGCTCTGTGAGCCCCTCAAGTCCACTCCTGTCTCCTCTTGCTACACAGGCCCCCCGCCACGTCCCCCCCAAGGCCCTGCTCCCTGCTCAGCCCTGCCGTCCAGCCACTCACAGTGGACGTTCACCAAGGTGCTGACGTTGGTGCTTCCCACTTTGTTGTGGACCTCACAAGACACGGGCTCCGTGAAGAAGGAATAATCGACATTCGTCTCGTAGCGACTCTCGTGGGCGTCCTCGATCAGGAAGCCCCCCTTGGCCCACCTGGGGAGGACAATGCCCAGAGGTGGGATCAGGGCTCCAAGCCACCCCCACCACCACCATCCTGGCCTCCCTGAAGCACTCCCACCCAGCCCCTTCTTCACCTGTAGCCCAGGATCTCAGGGTTGGCAGTGGCCTGGCACGTGAAGATGACACGCTCACCCTCCTGCACTGTCTGGGGCTCGATGGACAAGGTCACTGTAGGAGGATCTGCAAAGCAGGCCACAGGAAGTCAGAGTCCTCCGTCCCTCCCTTGCACACTCAGACCTCATCACTTGGGGTGATCTAGGAATCTGAGTTTGCAGATCAGCTCCAACAACTAAGCTGTCTTCCCTGCCTTTCCATGTGGAGCCTCTAGGGAGCCTCAAGGTAGGGGTGACCACCAAGGATGGTTCTGAAGTCATCAACTGATCAACCGATGTAATGACCTGCTGTGGCCACTAGGCGTCAGTGTGGGCTCGCTGCGCTCAAGGAAAGCATCTTCAATTGCCCCCCACCCCTACATTTGTTTCCCTGTGTTTTCGGAGAGTGTTGTTGAGCCCCTACACAGTAAGCACACTCCATGCTGAGTGCTCTTAGGCTGTTTAATGCTCACAGCCTCAGGAAGCAGGGACAGGTCCACAATCCCTTACTTTCTTTTTTGATTTTTAAAATTTTTAAAATTTATTTTTTATTTATTTGACAGGCAGAGTTATAGACAATGGAGAGACAGAGAGAAAAGTCTTCCTTCCATTGGTTCACCCCCAAAATGGCTGCTACGGCCGGCGCTGCACCAATCCGAAGCCAGGAGCCAGGTGCTTCCTCCTGGTCTCCCATGAGGGTGCAGGGCCCAAGCACTCGGGCCATCCTCCACTGTCTTCCTGGGCCACAGCAGAGAGCTGGACTGGAAGAGGAGCAACCGGGACTAGAACCGGCACCCAAATGGGATGCCAGCGCTGCAGGCGGAAGATTAACCTAGTGCGCCATGGCACCGGCCCCCTCATAATCCCTTACTTTCAACCCTTGGAATTGGACATGTTTCAGAATTTGGAATTTTTCAAATTTTACAAAGAAAATGCTATGCATAAGGCCACAGACACCCCCCCCGAGGTGTCTGGGGACACCCCACAGTCACACACATTAATGCATCTGCAGTGACACATACGGCCACTATGCCAAGACTATGAAGAGCCCCAGCTCAGGTCTGCCCAGCACATCACTTTAACTATTATTATTTTTAAGAGATTTATTTATTAATTTGAAAAGCAGAGTGACAGATCTTCCATCCACCGGTTCACTCCCCAAATGCCCTTAACAGCCAGGGCTGGGCCAGGCCAAAGCCAGGAGTCAGCAACTCCATCCCTGCCTCCCACCTGGGTGACAGGAACCCATGTACTTGGGCCATCACCTGCTGCCTCTGAGACACATCAGCAGGAGCTAGACTCGATCCCAAGCACTCTGAGATGGAGATGGGGATGTCGGGGTCCCTGAGGGGGCCCAATCCTCTGTGCCACAACGCCCAATTCCCAAATCGCTTTTTCTTTGGAACCATGGATCAGAGATTACAGGTCCATATTATACTTTCTCCAGGTAAGCTGAGTTGGAAACCGAGGCTGAGAGAGATTAAACCATTGCCCCAAATGACACAGTGGCTCAGAACCGGGGACCACCAGACTCCACGGCCGATGCCCCTTCTACCAGCCCTCAGCGTCCAGGGGGACGGCAGCCTTTGTCTTGGGGTCTCTGGCTTCTCACGAGGCCGCCGCGTTCCCTCCTCACCACCCCGCGCCCGCCTGCTCCTGGACCCCACTCACGGTGCACGTCGAGCTCCACAGACGTCTCCCTGCCACTTGGGATGGCCTCATTCACGCTGCGGCAGGTGAAGACGCGCCCGATGTCCAGGTCTGTGGGGTTAATGAGCAGCTGGCTGATGGTGGTCTCCCTCTTCCCATCCTTCAGCAGCTCCTGGGGCGGGACGAGGCGGACAGACAAGGTCAAGCTAAAAGCCCCCTCCCCTGCTGCCCAGGTGAGCTGACTCGGAGTGGGGCTCTGGCTACAGGAATACTGTAACCTCAAGTTCAGCTGCCTCTGCTCCCCAACCTCTGCCCTGTGTGCACCTATTTTTTTTAAAAGATTTTATTTATTTATTTATTTGACAGGTAGAGTTACAGACAGTGAGAGGGAGTGACAGAGAGAAAGGTCTTCTTTTCTCTGGTTCACTCCCCAAATGGCCGCAATGGCCAGAGCTGTGCCAATCCAAAGCTAGGAGCCAGGTGCTTCTTTCCAGTCTCCCACACGGGTGCAGGGGCCCAAGGACTTGGGCCATCTTCTACTGCTTTCCCAGGCCATAGCAGAGAGCTGGATTGGAAGATGAGCAACTGGGACTAGAACCGGTACCCATATGGGATACCTGCACCACAGGCAGAGGATTAACCTAGCGCATCTTGGCGCCGGCCCCATGCCTGACTATTTTTTAGAGCAGTTTAAAAAGTATACAGAAAAACTGAACAGAAAGTATGGAGAGTTTCCATATTTTCTCCTCTCAGGCTCACCACTCCCAGCAGTACTGGTATCTTGCATTAGATAACTTTGTTACAACTGGCAGACCAAGGCTGGTATACTGTTACTAGCTAAAGCCCAGAATTGGCCTTAGAGTTCCCTGTTTGTGTTACAGTTTTCCCTCTGGATCTGAGTCTCATTCTTGGAATTCTCTGAGTCCAGTACAAGCCCCTCCTCTTCTGCAAAGACTTTCAGGGCTGAACCAGGCCTCATCACGACTCTCCCAGCCTGAACCTGAACTGGTACCCTTTGCAACCTGTTCTGGGCACAGCTCTCAGCACATCCAGCTGTGTTTGCTGTCCTGTGTGAAGGATTCAGTGTTTATATATAGAGAAAAGATTTACTTGATTATTTGAAAGTCACAGTTACAGAGAGGGAGAGAAAGAGAGAGGTCTTCCATCCACTGGTTCACTTTCCAGATGGTTGCAACAGCCAGGGCTGAGGCAAGCCAAAGCCAGAAGCCAGGAACTTCACCCGGGTCTCCCGGTGGGTGCAGGGGCCTGAACACTTGGGCCATCGTCCACTGCTTTCCCAGGCTATTAGCAGGGAGCTGGATTGGAAGTGGAGCAGCCAGGACTCGAACCAGCACTGTGATGCTGGCATCACAGGCAGTGGCCTCACCAGCTATGCCACAAAGCCAGCTCCAGGGGGTTTCAATGTTGAATCACAATCTCCTTGAGGGCGGGGAAGGGGCTCAGAGGCTCCAACTCTCTCACTCGATGCCGTCCAACCCAAGGTCCCTGAATACAGTCCCAGGAACCTTCCGGTTGTTTCACATATTGCAAACCGCCCAGGAGAACTATGCTGTGAACCAAAGTCAGGTCTGTGGCCTCATCACAGAGACGGGTGCATCTCTTCTGGGCCTGGAACAGGACCTGGCCATGCAGTAGCCCTGTCTCCCCCGTGCCACCCTGAACCTTTACTGTCTCAAATGGGCATGAAAAGGGGGGGGGCATGCCTGCAGCAGAATCACGGGGCCTCTGTCCATCCGAGTGTCTGGCAGGACTGTGGGGGACAGCGGGCCCAAGTTTCCTCCTCTCCGTGAGCTGGAAGTAACACCTACTCTATGGGACTCTGGTGAGGATTAAGGGAGTCCCTCCCTAAGGTGCTCGTGCACAGCTAAGTAGGTTACTGTTATTACTTATTATTACTGTTATTCCTTAGTCTCTGCGTAGGGACAGAATGGTGGCGAGCCCAGGAACCAGTTCCCTGCTCTATGCCTCACGATGCCCAATGGTCTATTGGGAGGGTCGCCCCAGGCACCCTCTAAGACCCCTCCTCACGTCTGTGTCCCCCGAGCCGTGGTGGAACCCCTGTGGGAAAGAAAGGCAACTACAGGCTGGGCGGAGAGGAGCAGGGGGAGCGGGCAGAGTCCTCACCGTGCTGGCCACGGCGCCCTCCTGCTGCGTCCCGTCCCGGAACCAGATGATGGTTGCGGCAGGCTTGGCGTTGAAGGCGCGGCACGTGAGGTTGTGGGGGGTGCCTGCCTGCAGCAGAATCACAGGGCCTCCGTCAATCCGGGTGTCCTCCGGCGGGACTGCGGGGGACAGAGTGGCCAAGTCAGCCCAGGGTGTGGGCGGGGCGGTGCCACCCAGGCCTGCCTGCAGCCACTCTACTACTGCTCCCATGGTGGATTCACCCAAGGTCCTGGGCTCACACAGCTCCCCAGGCCCTCAGGTTTTCCTGTCTTAGCTTGCTCTGTTTCCTGGTACTACACTCCCAACCACTGCTCAAGCCTCCTACTGACAGATGGGGTTCTGCGCTATCTCAGTATTTGGGCTCTAGGTGGCTGCCTCCACAGGTCTCTTAACGCCCATCCCTTCCTGTCTGCCTCTCTGCTCGCGGGCAGCCAGACGGGCGGGCCTGTTACAGCAGCTCCACTGTGCCACTGCCAGCACGTCATTTGCCTACAGCTCTGCTACGACTGGGCCACTCCTTCGCTCAGACACCTTCAGTGGCTACAGCTGCCTCAGGCATGAGTTCTGAGTGTTTGTACAAGGGTCCTGGAGCTCAGTCCTGCAGTTCCTGGCCTCCTCATCCTTGCGGATGCTGGCGTTTGCACATGACGTGCCCTTCCCCATAGCTCCTGCTGAAGAGCCACCCACCTGCCCAAGACCCAGTGATGCACTAAGGCTTTCCGGGCCGTGTCCCCCCTCCCCATCATGCTGGTCCCAGCCAGTCACTCAGCACTCTTTACACTATCCCCTGGGGATCTGATGACTATCTGTCCCTGCCCCAACCAGAACTGTTCCCACTGGACCTGTCTCACTACTGATGGTCTCCAGTGCCTGCAGTGTGGCCAATGTGAGCCCTTGCTAAATGCTGACGCTACAAGCAGGTGGTGGGGGGTGTTTCACCTGCCCCACAGGTGAATCAGATGGGAAGTTTCCGGAGGGCAGGGGCTGCCTACTCTCAACCCCAGTGTTGCCTTGACAGCAAGGGTATCTGCTGAATGAATGAATGGTGATGGGTGGGATAAAGGCAGAAGGATTTTGATCACAATCTTTCTTACCCACTCAGTGTTCATCAGCCAGAAAGGAGAAAGGATTTTGTTTGCTCCTTTCTGGGAAAGACAAAAAAAAAACTCGGAGGGAGTTTTCCAGGAGGAACCCTTGAGAGTGGGTAGTGAGAGGCCCTGGGAGCCCTGGGGGCGGGCAGGGCTGTCCTGCAGTTATTGGATTAAGGGGTTGCATGCTTGGGTTTCCAGTTAAAACAAACCCCCTGCAGCCTGGCCCCGGGATCTGTTCAACCCCCGTGTGCTAAGCCATCTCCTGGATGAGGTGCACAGAGTTTACAGCCCTGGTTTCAAATCCTATTAACTTCCCGTTGGCCTGCCCAGGGATCTTGGGTGAGTCACTAAAGTCACTGAATTGCAGGGGTTGTTAGTTTTGTCTTTGTTTAGACCAGAGAACAGTGCCTCCTCACTGCACCCCCGTGAAGGTCAGGGTGAGGCACTGCCCCTGGGCTGGGAGGTGCAGGCCCTGTGCAGTGGGTGGGGTGTGTTAGCTTCCTTGCCTGGACGCGGCCAGCACCACAGCCGACCCCTGGCAGGTTAATCATCCTCTGAATCCCTTGTGCCTCCTCCTTACTCCCTGCTGTATCTGGTTCCAATGCCAGATGGGTGCAGGTTTAGGGGTGGGGGAGGGAAGTAGCGAAGGAGACAAGGAGCTGCCACCCCAGGTCCCTGGGTCAGTGGGGGGTGGGACGGACCTCTGTAAGGCCATACCTTGCTGCCACGCCCAGGAGCCAGGGCCCGGAGGAGCGGAGTGCTGAGTGTCCTTGCCCAGAGACTCCGCCCACACCCAGGTGCCCAGGTGTGTGGAGTCCCCCGGGAGGGAAGGGAAGGCGTCTCCTGCCTGCCCCTGTCATGTTCCCTTTGCTCTGTTCAGGCAGAACACGTCCATCTGTCTCCTCTGCCACCAGCCCACCTTTCTCTAGAATTTCCCCACCATCATCGCCATCTGCACCTGGGGCGAAGGACGGCAAGGCTGCTGGGGCGTCTGCTCAGCCCGCAGGGAGAACGCCCGGGCAGGCCCACAACAAGTCCACGTGCTGATGGGCAAGCTTTTACCACCTGTGCCTTAATCGTGGATGTCCACATGCCCGTGTCTGTGGCCTCAGTTTCCACGTGTATAAAGTTTCAGCGTTGACACCGGCTCCCCGAGAGGTGTTACTGCGGTGGGGAACAGGATCGCATGGACGAGAAGTCAGCTGCAAACTGTAACGTGAGAGGCAGCCATTTCCACGTCCGCCCAGCTCAGCTGAAGCGCTCGTGTCTATGATTTCATTTAATCCTCACCACCAAGTGCATCTCATTAACCCCTTCACGGTAAATATCATTAACCTCAATTTACAGATAAGGAGCCCAGGCTCGGGGAGGTGACGCCCATCGCTCGGGGACAGCAGAGTGAGTGAAAAGGCAGAGCCGGGCCAGGAACCAGGCCGGCCTGACCCTAAAGCCCAGCTCCTCTATGCTGCACCCCAGGTGTTACTGCAGTGAGTAGTGAGGGCGCTGTGCACTCCACGTCTGCGGGGACCGGAAGTCGTGGTGGGCTGCACTCACAGTTCAGCTGTATTGGAAGCTGTTCAGGCAAGAGCCAACCTGAGGAGCTGGGGGACCAGGACGGCTGGGGGTGAGGGTCGTTTGTGAGGCTGGTGGTGGGCAGGGAGGCTGATCCCAGATCCCAGGACAGCCCACTCCTCTTTCCTGCCCTGCCGGGTCTCCGGGTCCCCAGGCTGTGACCAGCCACAGCTGCAGTAGGCGGGCAGACAGGTAGGCAGGGGAGGGTGTGAGGCTGTCATGCCTTCTCCTGCCTGTGTTTGGTGCAGGCAACAGGGTGTCCCAGGGCTTAATAGAGGGAGAAGAGTGAATGCAGAGACCAGGCAGGCTAACCATCCCTGTCTCCCTTCTTACTTTTGGGGGCCTCTCCCTTTACCTCTCATGCTTTCAGAGCGCCCCGACAGGCTCTATGAAGGCCCACATCCTCAACACCGACCAGGCCCTCCCAACAGCCAGTCGGTATCCAGCCCCCCCCCATTTGTGGAGCTCTGCCTCATTGACCTGCAAACCTTTAAACAAGGCATTCCGCCATCAAGGGTTCCCAGGACATTCTCTCCTCCCCCAAGAAGCCTTTCTTGATTGAGACAGGCCACTGGCCGCCACTCTGAGGCCTCCTCCTGCAGCATCTAGGAGCCTGTTGGATTTTGTTTCTGGGTGTGTCTGTGTGCTGAGGTAGAAGGGAGAAAGGAGAGACATCTATCTGGGCCCCTTGTTAGGATGCGCGCTCTCCTGGGCACACATAAGGAAGAAAAGGGGGGGGGGGTCTCCTGGGCTCCAGTGTGTGGACTCCACACTCCAATGAGGGTGTTGACTAATTCTTGCACTCTAATCCCAATCCTGCTCCTTGCTGATTCCTGCAATTTTAGTCCTACAGAGGAGAAACAAGGCATCCACCAGCCTTGAGTCCTAGTGCTTCAGGGCCTTCACATGCATAGAAATGGGCAGCCCGGTCCCCCAGCCTCCCCTGTCCTGACACTAGACACCAGCCCACACCTCTGCACCTGGCAGTGCCGTCTACAGGGAGCAGCAGGTGGTGCCGTGCCTCCAAGAAAACCTGTGTCCAGGGGCAGGGCCCTCTCAGGGCGGTGGTGCCCACATGGCTGGGGTGCAACAGGTGCCCAGGTCCCCGGGGTCCCTGCAGCTGAAGACTCTTCCTGCTGCACTCAACCTGTCACATGCTCACAGCCTCCTCTCGGACTGCACACTTGCCGGCGTCCATGCTCGCTCAGCTCACCTCCTCCCTCCCTTCTCCCATCCACCCTGAAGGCTTCCCCCACGGCAGTGATTTCGGCCAGAAGGAGGGAAAACAGGGGCAGCAAAACAGATCAAAGGGAGGCGGGAAGACAGGGATGGAGTCGATGACAAAAGAGCAGGCAGAGGATCACGGGTAGAAGAGTTCAGCTGGAGACTTGGAAAGCACAGGAGAGGCAGAGGCACAGCGAGTGACACCGCAGAGCTGGAGGCAGCAGAAAGACCGAGGGAGCCAGGGGGCCGCCGAGCACCAGGCCTGGAGACAGGCAGAGGGGCGAGGGGCAAGGGGCGAGCTGGAGCTGGCCTCATTCCGGTGCTGCATGCTGGAGCTGTCCTCTCATTATGCAAATGGCCCCGGGGGTTACCATAGAGGGACATCTGCTCTGTCCGCCCGCCCGTGGGCTGCTGCCAGGCTCGTGACTTCCAAGAGACAGGCCCTCCCACGGCTGACCAGTCACACAGGACCCCTGCTCCATGCCCGCCCCCCCGCCGCCTGGTCTCAGCCCTCCAGGCCTGCTCCCCCTGTTTTCTGAGGGGGCCCCCAGGTGGAATCTGAGCACTGAGGGAGGCAACCCAGGGAGGAAGGGCTGGAGGCAGTGTGAGCGAGAGACAAGTAGGGAGCTGGTTCTGGAGACTGAGAAAGGGGAGCTCCCTCCCCCGCCCCAGCAAGCCTGCCGGCCAGGGAGCTAAGGAAAGGAGAGGCCGGGTCTCCATCACAGCTGTGTGCCTCCCAGTGTGAATGCCCACATCCCCTGCCCACTCTCCTCTACATGCACTTGACTTTGGAAGAAGTTAAAGGAGGAGTTGGGGAGGGGAAACCAGGGAGGTCACGGGGACAGTGGGGGCAGGATGGCGGCCAGAAACAGAGGGAGAAGCTGGGAAGTTAAAGAGGGGATCGGAGAGCCAGAGAGTCAGGGGCTTAGGGCACTGAAGGGCGTTGCGTCATTACTGAGCACGGTGAGTTTGGCCCGCCGGGAGCGCAGGGCGGCCTCCGTGGCCTGGCACTCGTAAGCAGCGTCGTCAGACAGCTCGGCGTCTGTGATCTCCAGGTTGTACTGCCCGGAGTCGGCAGAGCCCACGACCCGGTACCGCGGCCAGGCTGCGGAAACAGAAAGGGCAAAGCCCAGGGTGAGGCCCAGCCTGGGGGCCTCGGCTTGGGGACCACCCTGTGCCCTACCTCTCACCCCCAGGTATAGGCCCACACCCAGCCCGGCCAGCACTCCTCCCTCCGCCCTCTCTGGGGACAGCACGGGCAGGTGAGACCAGGGGGTCCCAGACACAGGCTCTGTGATGTCACAGCCCCCCAACTCTCCCCGCCCCGTGGCGAGCTGGGAGTGATGGAGCAGGAGGGGCGGACCGCGGGGCGAGCAGAAGCAGGGAGATGAGCAGGAGCGGACAAGATCTCCGAAGCTGTTTGCAGACAAATGTCTTTCATAATGATAGGAGAGAAAGGGGAAAAAAAAAGGCAGACAGCAGGGAGGAAGGGAGAGGGGGAGAGAGTGTGGGCGCGTGGAAATTAGGGCATCGCAGCGCAGACATGAGCTCACTGGGGGCAGCTCTGTGGGCAGAGGCAGAGAGAAGCGAGGCAGCCTGAGGTCTCGCCCCCACCCACACGGGAGGGACAAGCGAGGCAGGGTCCTGCCAGCTCCCTGCTGCAGCCCCCTTCTGGGCCCCGTGCCTCTGGCCCTCTCCCATTTGGCCTCCCTTGTCCCCCTCCCTCCTCCTCCCCCGTCCCCGCCATCAGCTCCCTCCCATTGTCTCCCTGTGTCCAGAGACTATCGATTCTTCTCACTCCATATCCATCGATCTCTCCCTCTCCTAGTTCCTCTCTCTATCATCAATACCTCCACCAGGCCCGTCTCCTTCCTTCATACAGAGGGCTCTCTGTTACCTGTGCAAACCTACGGAGCCCGTAGCAAATAGCCTGCATCCCCTCAATAGCAGGAATAAAAATATACAGCCCCCTTCCCGCCACACCTGCACCACTGCAGTGCTTCGCAGCCACGTGCTTCCCAGTTCATCATGTCTCACTGGGCCCAAGATCCACCAATGGACTCCTATACAGCCAGGCCTGGTTCCCAGGTCAGTAATCCCAGGCTCAGAGAGGCCAAGTGGCTTTCCTCAGGCCGCCCAGCTGGCAGGCGGCGGAGGCGGGGCTAGAACCCAGGTGTCCTGACTTCCTGCCCACTCTGCCGGAGGCTTTCCAAGTACTTGCTTTAGGAGGTCGGTTTGTTTTCTGTTTCTGACTGAATCGCTGGGTTTTCTTCAGTGCCAGCTCCACAGTTGATGCTCAGTAAATGCTTATTAAATGAGTGAATAAGCAAATAAGCGCTCAGGCCGATATCAGACTGAGCTTTTGGCCTCTGAGCAGGTGTCGCCCCGGCAGGGGGAGGACAGAGGCCGGAGCAGAGCCCGCGGGGCACGAGCTCTTGCAGAACATAGAAGGTGCCTGTGCCCTGTGCCCTCCCCAACGCCTGCAGGGGGCTGCCGGCTCCCAGGCCCTCCTCCTTGACCCCCGCCTGCCTGTAGGAACCCTCACAGTGTCTGTCTATCTCTCGTCTGAAGCTTTCTTCGTAAAGGTCTCTTGGTTTCCCTTCATCTCCTGGGCTCTGAGTTCTCAAGTCAGTCCACGGGGCAGGAAAGCGGTAGAGACAGCTCAGGACAGGGAGGGAAGAAGGAAGGCGGTGGGGAAACCAAGGGATGCTGAGTCCAGGAGTCCGTGCCGGGAGTGGGAGGAAGGGGACGAGCGTCCAACAGCCTGGGTGCTGGGGTGGCCGGGCAGCCCCGACTCACCTTTGAGGCCCTGGCCCATGCCCAGAGCCAGTCCGTCCTTGGTCCATTGCACGATCCCAGAGTAGTTGAGCAGCACGCAGGGCAGCACAGCCCGCTGTCCGGCCACCACGGTCTGGTCGGCTGGCTCCTGGCTGAAGCGGGTCTGGGTCCCTGGCAAAGCCAAAGCCGGCACTGGGTCAGGAGATGAGTGAGAAGAGGGGCTCCACGGAGAGGCCACCCCTCCCAGGCTCTCACCCCCAGCCTGCAAGGGGTGGGAGGGGAGACGGCCCCTGCCCCACTTCAGCCCCAACCCCTGCCCTCTAAACCTTTAGCTCGTTCCTCCCTCCACCACCCAGGGGAATGGGTTCCAGCAGCTGAAGTGCTTAGCAGTCAGGGAAAGTGGTGCAGTGTTACGTAAAGGCTTAGAGATGGGGCCAGTGCAAGCCTCTCATTTCACAAAGGAGGACACGGGGATCCACGGAGAAGACGAGGAACTTCCCAAGGGCAGGGCTCCGCTTAGGGCCTGAGCCATCCTGCCGTCTCACCCCCACACCCAGGCGTTCCTAACAGTGGCTGCTGGTGATGCTGCTCAGGACTGAAACGCACACACATGAAAGTGCCATGGCCCCTAGCTGGACACGCATCATGTGAGCCAACGAGAGGTAGCACCAGTTTGCATCTACACCAGGACGCTCCCCCATGGAGCATCCGGAAGGTGCGCAAGGGCAAAGTCCGTGGGACAGGCATGTCCAACGTCCACATGGCTAACAAGCTTCCAAGGTGGGGACAGTATCCCTAACAGAAGTGCTCTTAGTCCACGCACGTCCTGGCACGCTGGCCCTGCTCCAAGTGTTACCCCTTGTTCCCAAGTGCATGGGTGTGCATGCACCGACACACCTGCACACACGCGGCCTGCTGCACGGCGGGAGCTGAGGCCGTGTGACTTTGTTCCACTCTCCCCCATGGCTGTGAGCTACACATGGCTGCCCGGCTGGCAGCTCAGCCCGGGAGCATTTGATTAGAGAACTGCAGAGTAATTGCCTTTAATTGTGGAGCCTAAATGGAGCAGGGAATTGGATTGCGGCTTCCTCTCCCCCACCGCTCCCACCCACCCACACCAACCATCACTGGTCGGCTCCAGTGGTGGGGCAGCCTGGGCACTGTGCAGAGCTGGGGAGCTGCAGGTCTCCAGCCTGGGGAAAGGCGAGGAAGGGAGATAGGACGGGGGAGATGGTGGAGACGGGGGGCTTCCTTGCTATGCCTCCAGTGAATCACACCAAGGTAACCAGAGTCAGTTCCCCCCCAGGACTCAGGGGCTGTTCCCCCTTCTTCCCCTCCCAGCTCCTAAGCAGAGGCCACAGTCCCCAAATCTAATCATTTCCAAACCCAGCTTCCCCAAACGTCTCTGACCTGCCATCACCCGTGTGTAGGCCAACATAATTCAACCCTTCCCATCCCAAGACTTCCCTCTAACCACAGCAGAGGCTGGGTCCTGGTCGCATGCCCTCCCTTCTTTTTTTTTTTTTTTTTTTTTTTTTTTCCTTCAGCCCCACTTTTTCCTTGCTTCCCAAACCTGTCTCCTGCTCCCCTCTTCCAGAAAGTCCTCCTAGACTAATTCCTGGGCCCCTTGGGCCCCATCACTAAGCCGTGCTTTCACAGCTCTATTCACACGGTCTCCAGTCTCGAATCATCAGGGCTTACACCCATAGTTTTCTTTGCTAGGAGAGGGCAGCAGGTGGGGCAGAGGGGGCAGGGCCGCTGCTCTGTCGCTTCCCCTGGAATGAGACCCTCTCCTCCGGCTGGATCTCTCTGGACCCTGACATCCATCCACGCTGGCTGCTGCACACAAAGGGGACTGAGAAAGAGGCAGCAGGGGCCAGGAGTGGACTGATGGCCAGACAGGATACACTGGGAGGCAGGCAGCTTCTCCACCCTGGCCCAGAGTGCCGACTCAGCGCTTTGGGTCTGCAGGGGGTCAGGATTTTAGAAACCAGGACCCACTGTCATCCTCTGTGAGTGGTTCCCCAATTCTGCTGACCTGACTTCCCAAGAAGGAAAGGGTAAGGCTCACCCACATTCTGAGGGATTAGGGTGGCAGGTGCTGAGATCCTGGGGGAGGAGAGGGTCAGGTGAGCAGCCGGCATTATTAATTCAGGCATTGCCCTCATTATTATTCAAATTTATTCATATCCTTGGCGCATTTCTCTAGTGCAGCTACATGCTGCAAACCCTCCACACTCACATTTCTCCTTCCCCCGGCCCCCCGAGCCCAAGTCAAGGGCTTGAGAGTAGGGTGGCCTGCGAGCCCTGGCTCAGAGATGGAATTCCTATCCACAGCGTCCCTGCATGGAGCCTCTTGGTGAAGTCTCGAGAGTACAGTGAGCAGCTGGTTCCCCGTCCACTCGGAGTGCAAGGCCACTGACCCTGCGGCAGGATGGGGGTGGGCAGCATGGGGCGTCACAGTCTGCAGAGTGAAGAGCGCTGTGACCTTGGACTCGCTACTTCCTCCTCAGGGCCTCTGCGCGCACCTGCACCGTGACAAGTCTGGACTAGGGCCTGCAAAGATCCCTGTATGCTTAAATGTTTTTTAAAAAAAGATTTATTTATTTGAAGGACAAAGAGAGCAAGAAGAGGAGGAGAGAGAGAGAGAGAGGAGAGACCGAGATTTCCCATCTCCTGGCTCACACCCCAAAATGCCCACAATGGCCAGGGCTGGGCCAGGCCAAAGCCAGGAGCCAGGAACTCCATCGTGTTCTCCCACCTGGGTGGCAGGAACCCCAGGTGCCTCCCAGGTGCATTAGCAGGGAGCTGGATCAGAGACCCAGAGCAGCCAGGACTCCAACCAGGCACTCTGACAGGGGATATGGGTGTCCCAGGCAGTGGCTTATCCCACTGCTCCACCATGCTTGCCCCTACACTCAAGTACTAGGGGCATCAGTTTCAGAGACAAAGGTTCACACTGTGCCTCTGCAGCTTCCGGAGTGACCTTGGCCAAGTGACAGGCCCTCTAAGCTTCATTTTTCTTCTTCATACGTGGAAGGATGGGACGGGGGGAGCTGCATGCCTGAGATAGCCCCGTGTACATTCCCACTAAATGGAAGCTGGGGTCGTTATTTATACTCAGGGGTGTCTGTCTGGGGACTTTGGGGTAAAACTTTATCTAGGTGTAGGCCTGGTTGAAGTAGCTTAGTTCAGAGACAGGAGGATGGAGGCGATGTCCCTGCCGAGGGGTCTGGAGTAGCGGGGCGATGGAGGGGTCCTGGGGAAGGCAGTCTAGATCCTGGGCCTGCAAAAGCCACAGGCATTGTGTCCTGCTTCCAAATCAGCCCCCTGAAGCCAGGACAGCATCCGAGATGGAGTCCGGATGCCCGGGGCTGTGCCAACATGGCTCCCGATTAGGGAAAAGCCCCAAGTCTGCCCTCACCAATGCCCATTCTCTTTCTTTACTCTCTAAGAGCACCTGTCTCTCCTCAGGCCCTTGTGCAGGCCTTTCGCTGGGGCTAGGGGAACCATACTGCTCCCTTACCTCCTTTGGGATTCAAACAGTCACCTCCTCTGGGAAGTCTTCCATGGTTGACCTGCACTTCCTCAAAGCCCTTTGGGACTCATTTCTCACTTCTGATGTGGTAGCAATGACACCACACCAGCCTCACGGCTCCCATGCCCGGCACCAGCAGTGACTCCTTGAGGCTGGACCATGCACTCACAGCCCACAACCCACCACCTGGCACAGGTGTTCCGAATGAGTGTTGAATGACAGACCAGGAGTGAGCAAATGCTGGGGTCAACAGTCCTGCCTTGTGAAAGCCCCCCCGAGAAAGGGAGGTAGAGTTCCACCCCCCACAGACCTCAGCAGTGGGAGAGGCAGGGCAGGAGGCTGAAGGGCTTGGGAGTTCTCGGTCCCAGCAGAGGGAGCTGTGCTGGGGCAGAACTGGGTGCACTTCTGGGCTCAGGCAGGCGCTGACGCGGTGCTGGGGGGCAGAGGAGAGCTGCAAGGTGAGCAGAGAGGTGCAGGAGCGCAAGAGCTTCGGCAGAAGCAGTGCCCTGACTGCGTGACAAAGGAAAGGAGTGGGGGAGACTCTGGTGTGTCCTTGACAATCAGGAAGCCTAGCAAGTGGCACACACGTGACTGAGCAGGCACGAGCCTCCAGGGCCGGGGAACCTGGCCCCCCCAACCACTCAGCCGCATGGCAGACCTGTCCTGAGCTGGGAGTGAGACTTCAGTCCCATACCTGTGCCTGCACCCACTTCCAGGAAATAAAACCTGCACCAGACAGAAATGCAGAGGACTCGCTCCCTGCAGAGTGAGCAGCTAGGTGGGAGGGGAACCAGGAAGTGGACACAGAGCAGTGTCCCACCGCTGTATCCGCCGAGAGCTTGCCTCTGGGACCAGTCCATTCTGCATGTGTTCCTAAGTGAATTCCCACCTGCTTTGATCTAACCCCTCCTGGGCTTCAGACCCCAACAGAGATGTAGTGAACTCTTAAGCAGCTGATGAGAAGCGGACAGGAAAGAACGGGCTGTCTACACACCTGCAAGGGCGTGCACGCACGTACACACACACAGAGGGCGCTGAGAAATACAAACAAGACCGACGCTCCCAGAGAGGCAGCGGCAGAGTGAAGGAGACCAGCCAGGGGAGCAGGAAGCCAAGGGGAGATCTGGGTTAGGAAGAGCCCAGGATTGAAGAGACACAGACTGGGGCCAGCAGGGGTCCAGGAAGAGAAGCACCAGGGCAGACCAAGAGAGACAGTGCCCATGCACTAACAGAGACCCAGGCCGAGAGACTGAGAGAGACTGAGAGGGGGGGTCGCTCCAGGGTTGGCGCCCCATCCCACCAGAACAGGTTCCTAGGAGGCTGAGGCTGGTGGATGGCTGATAAGGTGAACAAAGCATGGGTGCGGGGAGCAGAGAGGCCCTGGTGGGGAGCAAGGGTGCAGCCGGGCACAGCACGGGCTCGGGCTGTGCTTCCCGCCGAAGTGCTTCGAGATGGCAGCTGGGGGAAACCCAGCACCCCGCCAGGAATCCCGCCCTCCAGTCTCCCACCGCAGTGTGTGGGCTGCAGGCTACAGCGCTCCTCACACCTCTGCTGGATTAAAAGTTACTCCCTTGTGTGTCTGTCTCCCCCACTCTCCAGGGAGCCCTTGAGAACAGAGAGATGCTTCGGTTTACTTTTCTTGTCCCTGCAACCCCAGCGACGTTCATTAGTAATAAATACCTCCAGTCACAAGATGCGACCTGGAGCCAGGAGCGAGGCCGACCCTTGGCGGGCTCTGTTTGCAACATTCTGGTCCCTCCGCGGTGGCACTCCACAGGGGAAAGAAGGCTCTGGGTGCTTAAGGCCTGGCCACCGAATGGTAGAGACACGGCCTGGACTAGGGTGGCTCAGGCACCACCACCCTGCTCCCGCCGGCACAGGTGCAGGAGTGTCCAGGGAGAGCCACTCTCTGCCCTGCGGGGAATTCTTGGTCTCTAAGTCCTGCCCTTGTGATCTCCAGTGGACAGCACAGATACACATCTTCATCCTGTTTACCCCTTGGGAGGGCAGTGCTCCCAACACCTGGGACTGGCCCTGCACGAGGGGCAGAGTGGCACTCAAAGCCTCCAGAGATGTTTCACTGACTCCCAAAACGCCAGCCGTTAAGTCACCAATGGCCACCAGTAGGGGTGGCAGAACTGTAGACGGCCCCTGGTAACAAAGTGCCAGTGACTCTGCTGAACATCCCGCTGACGGGACATCACTGTGGGCACACTGCCCGCAGTGAGGCAGGCAGGATTAGCATCCTCAGTGGGGAAGCTACAGCTCAGAGACACCAAGCATCGGCCCTTGGGTCACACAGCTGCTAAGTTAATCTGACCCAGTAAGTGCAGCCAGGGTCCAGAACACCTGGCACCCCCTAGAATACCATCTTATCAGCCTGGCTATGCTGCCTTCTCGTGGGCTCTTGCAGCTCAAACTCTGGCCATCGCTCAGGCCTGTCTTCTTGATACTATCCTTCACCTGCGGCGTGCTCTCCTCTGTCCTAGCATCCCACCTGACTTTCTCATCACCGATGTTCCTGGGGCTGCCAGCCTCTAGTTCCTCTGTGCTTTACGCACTGGGGTCAGGACGCATCTCCCACTCCCGCTGGGTCTGGGGAGCCACCACAAAGTAACCTCTGCCCCCACCGCAGGGGCCCTTGCATATGCTCACACACCCCCAGCACTCACGCACTGCACTGTCACACACAAGCACGCGCATTCTCAGAGACGCGCGCACACACACTCCTGGCACCTCTGCATTCTATCTGCATTTGCACCCGTGGGTGCCTGTCTGCTCCTGTGTCCCGGTGCAGGGACCCTGGAGGTCCTATTCCCACAGATGGCCTGGCAGGCCTGCCCGGAGCCAGAGAGGGAGTGGGGCCAAGCACAGGAGAAGCCAGGGAGCGGGTGCAGGGGAGGGGATGTGGAGGCTGGGCCCTGTCTCCCCGGATTCATCAAACGAGCAGTAATGAACCCCCTGGGCCGGAGCAGTCCCCGCGCTCTGCACTCCAGATCTCGGCTGGTTCAAAGGGAAGCCTTTGATTCGCACCGACAGCTTTCAGATGGAACTGAATCTCTCCACACTCCACGCTCCCTCCCTCTCTGCTCTCAGGACTTGGCTCTCCCACCCCCACTGGACTCTCTCCCCCCACCTCAGCCATTCCCTTCCTGATGTATGAAAAATACAACAGCCAGACAGGCGTCCTCACGTTGGATTTCAATTCTCTGGGCTGGGCCAGCAAAGAGGGAAAGAGAGAAGAGAGGGAGAGATTGGTACTTTTGATAGTGGAAGAGAGAAAGCAGAGGAGGGGGAGGAGGGCAAAGAGAGGCAGAGACTGGCAAGGGGGGAGAGAAAGAGAGAGAGAGAAAGAGAGAGAGTGCTGGGCTGGGGCTGTGCGGTGAGGCATGGAAGATGGAATTCCTAGCCTGGCCAAGGCCAGAGCAGACAGGGGCTGACCCCCACTCCAGATGTGCCTGGGAGACAAGCTTTGTGCTCACCCATCTGCTTGGGTCCAAGGAAACTACTGACTTTGCCTTTTTAAAAGCTTATTAAAATATTCTTACAATTTTGTTTATCTTTGTTTATTTGAAACGTAGACAGTCAGAAACAGAGAGAGGGATATCTTCCATCTGCTATTTCACCCCCGAAATGACCACAATGGCAGGGCCCTAGCCAGAAACTCAGTTCAGGTGGCCCATGCAGGTGGCAGGGCCCCATGTACCTCAGCCACCACCTGCTGCCTCCCAGGGTGTGCATCTGCAGGAAGCTAGGATGGGGAGAGCAGTCTGGACTTGAACCCAGGCACTCTGACATGGGATGACGGTGTCCAAAGCAGGGTCTCAAGCTCTGTGGCAAACGCCCCCGCTCCCGTTGATTGTGCCTTGTACAGAGTCCAGCCCAGACTGCTAAAATGTCACCGTGACTGTGTGCTAACTGACTTGGGCAACTGCAGACCCCTCCTCTGACCGATGAGTCCTCAGGGGGTCAGAAGCCTCCTCTGACTTAGGGGAGTGACCGTGGGTGGATGTCCAGTGATAGGAAATGACAAGCTGCACCCCCCAAAATACCATCCCTCCCCCTGCCCCCTGAAGCCCACCAAAGCCTCTGTCTCCATTTCACAGGCGATGTGAAGGAGACACACTGAATGGCTGGAGCCTCAGCGCCTCATTCAACCACCTTCTCCTCCTGCCCACTTTCCGTCCTTTGCCATCCCAGGAAGCCAGGCCACAGGCAGAGCAACCAGTCTCTCCTCCTCCACCCCTTCCTGCCTGGCCACAACCACCCCAACGCCCATCTCAAAGGCTGGGGTATGGCAGCGACAGCCAAAGGGAACTCTTTCCAAGGACCAGATGGCATTTTACAAGTGGCCACAGCCTGGCCTGCTTTCCTTACATGTGAGCAGGCCCCAGGGCCTGGCTGATGCTCACAGCAACAGGGCAAGTGGGCTCACTGGTGTGGGCTGGCGATACGAAATGACCCAAAGAGGCAGGAGCAGAGCCCTGAGAGAGGCCAGGGACGGGCCCAGCATGGCCGTGCCAAGAAGAGGCTGAAGCCCTCTGGGCCGTAAACCTGGAGCTGTGCGTGCGCCTGTTCCTGGCTCTGCCCCCAACCAGCTGTGTGACTTTGGGGAAATCATGTCCCTTCTCTGGGTTTCAGGAGGCAGTTCCGATGTTCTAAGACTCTTCCCATGCCTCCTGCTATCCCGGGGCCTCAGCCAAACCTTGACGACTCAGTCCCGTGCCAGTACCTCCTAAACTGGCAAGGGAAGCTGTGCATGTGGGGCCCGACGTGGCATTTCCTCTCCAGCAGGGGTGTAGATGGAGGGCTGTGGGTTGAGGCAGTGGCAGAGAGGACCCAGACAGGCATCCAGCACAGAAGAGAGGCTGTCCTTTCTTCTCCCCCATACAGAATTTCCTAACAGCGTTCTGTCCACTCTTTCCAGTGGGCTCAGAGTGGGCGGTCAGAGCAGAAAAGGGCTGGCCAGCCAGGGACCAGGACCAGGAAGGGACCTGCCAGCCCAGGCTGATTCACAAGGACTCTGAGCTCCAACTGAAAGAGCCTGGCAGGTGTGGCTGGAAACTCTCCCATCTGCCCCATTTGGGCCTCTAGCCCTGAGGCACCTGGGCCAGACCAGCTCTGACAACTTTATGCAAATGTGCGCTGGCAGGGGGCTCTGGAAGGTCTTCCTGGGAAGGACAATGACGTGGGGAGCCCAAGTGGGGTTGGCTGTGGCAGGTATGACAGGCGGGAGCAGGGCTAGCGGATGGTTCTGCGCAACAATCGAATTCCATCTGGCTTTGGTGGGAAGGGCAGGGGGGTGGGGGAGAAAGAAGGCAGGTGGCAGGCAAGGACTTAGCTCAGATGGGAGACAGACGCGAAGAGGAAAGAGCAAAAGACAGATACAGAGGCAAGGAGGAGAGCGACCAGAAACTAGGGCAGAGCCAGAGGAGGCTGCAAGAGATGAGGGGAGGCACCGGGAGCTGGCAAGGGAAGGCAGGGGACGGAAGGCGGAGCCTCTGCCCTCCACCCGACCCAGGCTCCACCTCCACCTTCCTCCGAGCCCCAGCAGCAAATGCCAGGGTCCCAAACACCAGGGTCCCCCGCAGCCCTAGAGTCCACAGGCAGGGGTGGTGCGGGGGGAGGGGATAAATGGGGACAGGACACTGAGAGAGCAGCAGCATTATGCAAAGATGAAACACAAACACAGAGAAGGATGGGAAGGAAGAGTGGCAGACAGAGAATAGCAAAGCAGATAAAGAGAGGTGGGTGGCCGAAGTGGGAGAGGAAAGCTCCAACCTGGTTTCGTGGCCAGGTAAGGAAGGAGCTGAGGTGACACTGTGCAATGAAAGAGACAGGAACGGGAGGAGAGGAAACTGAATTGGGAAGAGAATCTGCGGCTCACCCTTTACTTTGGAGAATCAGAGGGCCTGCAGGGGAGGGAGTGTGGGGTGTGCATGCCTCCAAATTCCTGGTGGCTTCTGGGCCTGCTCTTCCTGCGTGGACAGTGGGGACAAGCTGGGGTGAGGCGCCTCCCCCCAGACACCCTCCTTCAATAAAAGAAGGAGCAGTGAGAGGAGTTTTGGAGGAGGAGGGGAAGGTGGATAAAAAATGAGATGTGAGGGCTGGAGTTGTGGCCCAGAGGGTAAGCCTCTGCTGGTAACACCAGGCACCCACATTCAAGCACTGGTTCAAGTCCCAGCTGCTCCGCTTCTGATCCAGCTTCCTACTAATGCCCCTGGGATGGCAGAAGATGGTCCAAGTGCTTGCACTCCTGTCACCCACATGGGTGGAGCTCCTGGCTCCTGTCTTCAGCCTGGCCCAGCCCCAGCTATTGCAGGGGAGTGAACCAGCAGACAGAAGATGGATTCTCTCTCTCTCTTGTTCTGTTTTTTTTTTTTTTTGACAGGCAGAGTGGACAGTGAGAGAGAGAAACAGAGAGAAAGGTCTTCCTTTGCCATTGGTCACCCTCCAATGGCTGCCGCGGCCAGTGCGCTGCGGCCGGCGTACCGCGCTGATCCGATGGCAGGAGCCAGGTGCTTTTCCTGGTCTCCCATGGGGTGCAGGGCCCAAGCACTTGGGCCATCCTCCACTGCACTCCCGGGCCACAGCAGAGAGCTGGCCTGGAAGAGGCGCAACCGGGACAGAATCCGGCGCCCCGACCGGGACTAGAACCTGGTGTGCCGGCGGCGCAAGGCGGAGGATTAGCCTAGTGAGCCATTGTTCTGGTTTTCAAATAAATAAATAAACCTTTAAACGAGAGACAGAGGGAAAAGTAAGGAGACCATCTGGGAGGGGAACATGGGAAGGAACTCAAGGACAGAGGGGCAAGAGGGAAGACACTGGATAAGGCCAAGGGGGTGGGGCAGGGAGGATTACCAGACGAAGGTCCTGAGCTTTTAGGTCAAAGCAGAGGAGTGCAATTCTTGAGAAATGGAACGGATTTTTGAAAGGATTAGCCAAAGAAAGGGTGGAGGAGAGGAAGGAGTGGGCTGTTCCTGAGGCAGTGCAGAAGGTCCTCATCCCTTCCATGGACTAAGCTCCAGCTCCCCTCCCTGTCACAGGCATCCCTGGGGGCTCTGAGCCTCACCCTCTGAGGAGGGGCTCCACCAGTTCCCCTTATCCTATCTCCCCCCAGGGTCTAACCCCGTACCCTCTTCTCACATGAGAGCCACCCCTCTGGCCGGCCCGTGAGCTGGGACAGACCCCGCCTTCCGGGCTCCAGCACTGGGAAGTGCATGTTCCGCTCTGATGCCTCCTTCTGCCCGCTTCAGCAGTCTTAGTTACTGCTGTGAGGGAGTCAGGATGGTGCCTGGGGTGGGCGGCCAGGCTCGAGGCCCGGAGAGAGACGCAGGCGGGTCCCCAGACCCTGCCTACAAAGGCCCCCTGGCGAAACAGTCTCGATTCTGAGAAACCCAGAAGGAGCAACAGTGAGGAGGAGAGCATTCTCTCCTTTACCCTGAAGCCAGAGCCATCAGACAGAAATTCAGGTCTTCTGATACCAGAGAGAGGCTCTTGAGTTTATGTATAAATTTAATAAATTTATTCTATTTGCATATCCCTGCCCCCACCTCCTTTGAAAAGAGAGGACCAGCAGGTCCAGGTGTGGGACAATCTTCTCTTCCCAGCACCGGGGAAGCCACATCACGAGTGATGCAGGCTTTTCCAGCACTTCCGGATGGACCGGAGTCCAGCAGTCAGGTGAGCAGCGTGCACAAGGTGTTCTCTCCATCAGCACCTGGCTCTCCAGGAACGCCCTGAAGAGGGCTGACTCGGCAGACTCACAGTGACCCCCATTACAACAGGGGTGTCCACGGACCCCACTGCAGCACTTTCCGTACAAATTCCAGGCCAGACATTAATGACAGTGGATCCCAGGGGGCACAGCTTTTGCATTCATGTAAGAACTTTCCGATCGCACACAGGGATTCAAGATGAGGCTGGAAGACCCCTGGCAGCAAAGCCTCAGAGGGCTCTGGGTAGCATTTGGGATCCCTTCTGATTCCAGCGCTTTATGATTCTATCTACACACCTATGTATTTCTTGTGTTTAAGAAATGCATATTCTTTTTTGTATTTTCATCTATTTGAAAGGCACTGAGATCTTCCACCCACTGGGTTACTCCTAAGTGCCTACAATAGCCAGTGCTAGGCCAGGTCAAATCCAGGAGCTCAGAACCCTATCCTGGTGTCCCTCGTGGGTAGCCGTCACCTGCTGCCTCCCAGGATACATTAGTGGGAAGCTGGAGGAGAGCAGAGCTCCCAATCGGTGGCTTAACCCACTGTGCCTCAGAGCCCCTGTTTTCCTTTTCCTTTGTACATACACCTATCAATCCATTCTAACAAATGGATCACAGCGGACTAGAAACGTGACGGAAGGAATTCTAAACAGAGCCACCTAAAGGGGAAAGAACGGGTCAAAAACCAATCTGGGAGGGCAGTCACAGGAGAAGTCGTAAGTCAACCTTCATCCCACACAGTCACCCAGTGATGGGACTCGAACGTAGTCACACTGACCCAGACCTGCAGTTGGGTCTGTAGCTGAGCTGTGTTTTATCCTGGCTCCCTTTTCAGATGACTGGATAGTAAACTCCTGGAGGCACTATAAGGATGCTTCCCAAAGTTCAGGGAGCATGCACATGACACTTGCATGTGATTTTCCCGCAAACTTTGTCAAGTACCATCGTAGACATGCTTTTGGTTGCATCTTCCAAAATGAGTAGCTCAGCATTACCACAGCTGCTTAACAAATGCTCGCTGTCCAGGTATGTGAATGAATGATTATTGATTAAAACACCCTCTGGCCCCTTCCTGAAAAAGCCCAGGAGGAGCAACATACATTCATCCATATTTACTGAGAAGCTGGCGTGGAGGTGTAGCAGGTTAAGCTGGTTTGCCTTTTGGTTGCTCCACTTCCAATCCAGCTCCCTGCTAATGCACCTGGGAAGGCAGTGGATGATGGCCCAAGTGCTTGGGCCCCTGCCACTCATGTGGGTGATGTGGACAGAGCTCCAGGCTTCAGCCTGGCCTAGCCTTGGTTGTTGGAGCCATTTGGGGAGTGGAACATCACTCTTTCTCCCACTCTGTCACTTTTGTCTTTCAAATAAATAAATAAATCTTTAAAAAAATATTTACTGAGTGCCTACAACCCACCAAGCCCTGTCTGGACTCTGGGATGACAGCCCTGGCCCTGCCACCACTGAGCCTAAAGCCTGGTAAGATACATCCATGCATCCAGGAAAGGCTGGGTGGTGAGTGCCGTGTTGGAGTGATAAGGCCAAAGCTACCTGCAACAAAAAGAAGCACTTCTAGAGGAAGTGATGTCCACGCTGGGCTCTGGGGGGTGAGTCGGAGTTGTCCCCAGGAAGCAGAGAGAAAAGGGAGAACAGGAAAACAGAAGACCTGGACACTGGTGTACAGCTAGGAAAGTGTGGTCTTTCAGGATTCTAGAAACAGTTCAGCCCAGCTGTGTGTCTCCTGGAAGCAAGATTCTGAGCAAATCTGAGCAGTTGTCTCTCACATTCTACCAGGGAAGACAAATTAATTAACAACCAAGTAAGTACTGAATCATTCTCTCAGTGCTATGCTATGGAGGAGTGACCACACTGGTGAGATCGGGGTCTCCCGTGTGGGTGGCAGGGACATAGGTACTTGGGCTATCCTCCGCTGCTTTCTCAGCTGCATTAGCAGGAAGCTGGATAATAAGTAGAGCAGCTGGGACTGATAGAGGGGTGGAACTGACACTCCAGTATGGGATGTTGGTGTTGCAAGTGGCAGCCTAAATCACAGTGACACAACGCTGGCCTCTGTGGGCCCTTGCTGTAAGCCACACAGGTTGGATATCGGTGGCCTTGCTTGCCTACGGTAAAAAGTCAATAAATACGCAT
The DNA here is from genome assembly GCF_964237555.1 of Oryctolagus cuniculus. Classification (NCBI taxonomy): domain Eukaryota; kingdom Metazoa; phylum Chordata; class Mammalia; order Lagomorpha; family Leporidae; genus Oryctolagus; species Oryctolagus cuniculus. The sequence continues at coordinate 40,992,525 of NC_091438.1, forward strand.
TCACGGAAGAGAATTACACTGAGCCTTGAAGACGAGAAGGATTTCAACAGCTAGAGCTGGGGGAAGGGTATTTCAGACAAAGGGAACAGCAGGAACAAGACATGGGGACATAAAAGTCCAGTGAGCAGTTGGAAGTGGCTGGGATTCAGGCACATAAAGAAGCTGGAACCAAGATCAGACATCTTTAAACACTGAACATATCCTCCCCTTTGGGGCATTCCTCAGTCTCTGCCCTCCAGAAACTTCTGGGCAGTTAAGGGAAAATGTACATAAGCCAAAAAAGAAAGAGGTACGGAGTCAGAAGCAGAGAATCTGATCCACTGCCAGGCCCGACCCAAGTTGCACGGAGCCAGGTGCTGTCAGCAGGGTAAGGCTTGGGGACAGGCTTGAGCAGAATCAGAAAGAACGTGGCCGCATGGGAGTGTATGCTCTGCAGGTGTCGGGGGGCGCACGTGTGTCCCTGTTTGTGTCCACCTGTCTGGCCAGACTTGTGTGTTACTGCACATCCACAGATAAGCATGGCCGCCAAAAGGGAGAACCGGTCAGGCTTTTCCAATTAATCTCCATTAAAAAGATTTCCCGCAAAGGCGCTTCCAGGAGCCCCAAGTTGGGGTCATCTGGATCAATCCTGCGTAAAGTAAAAGCAGCTCCGACCGGCTGCAGAATCGATCCATCTAACTTGGTTCATTCTACACGTGCAAGGGGCATGGAATGTTAATTTGCTGCAGGGAGCTGAGGGGGCCTGGAAGTAGAGGCTTCGTCATCAACAGCTGTAGGCGCAGGGGCTGAATATGGCGGCACCAGAGAGGCAGCCAGAGGGAGAACGCTGCGGCTGGGGGCCAGGGCTGGGAATTCTGGTCTTATTGGGTCTGATGCTGATCTTGCCTGTTGGCTCTGACTCTGCTTCCTTATGAGAAACAGGAATGTCCCAGGAGCAGAGGAGGCCCACAATCATCCTACTGCGCTCAGAAGCTTCCAGGAGTCGGGCAGGGGCCTTGATGATGGTGGCCACTTGGGAATCCACGTCACGGGTGCCTGGGGAGGCTTTCCCTTCAAGGCTATGCATCCTGATGACGTTTCCTGGAACCCCGAAGCCTGGGAAAGCCGGGGATGCTGCCATGTCCGGGAGGGAGGGAGAGCAACCTGCTGTTCCCTTGCCGGCCACCTTGCCATCTCCCAGAAAACCTACCGCCGTCCTGTCAGGTCCTCCGCTTCTGGGCAGCCTTGCAGGAGGAGCTGTCAAGGAGATGCTGATTTTCCTTTACCAGTCCATCCAAACCGCACACTCTATCAGGGGCCCTCAGCAGCCCCACTCCCGGACCGTTCACCAAAAGCTCTGCACCAAAAGCTGCGTGGAGAAGGGGCTGGTGGGAGCCCTGGCAAGGAGGAGGCAGACACCCAGGCAGCAGAAACCTTGAGAAAGCAGCAGCCTCTTCCTTCATACTCCTCACTGCATGTTGGGTTCGGGTTCCTCCCTTCCCTTTTGATCTCCCCATGCTGCCCGCCCCACCCCACTCCCCGCAGCAGAGGGGAATGGGGAGGAGGGTCTCTCCTTCCTCTCCCTCTGTTGTCCCTGGTCTTTGCAATAACCTAATGATTTCTCATTTAGCTGCCCATCCCTCCACGCGGACGGGCTCCCTCTGATTGCTTGTGACACCAATCTCACAACAAATTTAGCACCTCGTTTCCTGGACGAGCCGATATTCCCCCTCGATTATCTCCCGGCAAGGGGGACGGGGCGCCGTGCATTCCAACGAGCAGCCTATGCCTTCCCTGATATCAGAGTCAATCAAGCTCACAGTCCTCCCACTGATGGGTGGGGTGGTGGAGGGTGCGTCCATGGGAGCACAAGAGGGCTCCAAGAGCAAGGAAAAGGTGGAAGAGGGAGCAGGACACAGAGGAGCCTCCGGAAACCCAGCCCTCGGAATTCTCTGAAATGGGAGATGAGGATGGGAGCAGCTTGACCTTCGCTCGGACAGCTCTGGAACTTCCTTCCCAAAGCACTCCTGGAATCCTGGTATCTCATCCAGCCATCCCCTACAGTCCAGGCCTGGGGACAACCCTGGAGCCATGCCCCTTCACCTGGAATGAGATGAGGGGGGACACATGCTCCATGCCCTCCTCCCCCATTTTCCTGGACACCCTGGATCCCACTAGCTCCCAGTCTGCCCGGCTGCCAACAAGCTCAGGGATTCACGAGGGGTCTGACGAGGGAAGATGAAAAGAAACCCGCAGCCTAAGAGGCAGCGGAGGAGGCCATGGAGAGATGCGGGGGGCGGGGGAACATTCTCAGTGGAGGAGGAAGGGGCAGGCGGGAAGGAGACACAGGGGACTTCTGCGACCCGGGAAAGCGATCAAAGGAAAGAGAGCCAGGGAGGGATAAGAAGGTGTTGCTTAAAGGCAAGGGGGAATGCAGGGGGGAAGCCAGCTCCCTAGAGACTGTGAAGACAGAGGTGTGAGAGGCAGGGCCAGGTGGGGTGGAGGGGGGTGGAGGTTGGGAATGGTGCCTGTGGTCCGTCCTAGGGACCAGAGGCCTGAGAAGGAGGAGGAGGAGGGGCCGCTGGGATCAGAGGCTCCCACACCGGAGCCAAGAGAGGTGTGAGGTGAGAGAAGACCTCCCCCCACCAGGAACGCAGGCTGCAGGCTCCCCGCTGGGAGAGGAGAGGGGAAGGGGCCATCGCTAGCAGGGGTGGCAGATGGTCGCTGTCATTAAACGGATTCCAGTAAGTCCAGGAAGCCTTAGACAGCACTGACAAGCCTCGGTGAGTGGTGGGAGGGGGGAATTAAGGAGCAGAGGCTGGGAGGAAGGAACTTAACACAGAAGCCTCACCGGTTCTGGATGGCCACACGGCCCTACTTCAACCCTAGTCCGAGAGGCAACCCCTAGACCCGCCTCAACCCCAGCGCTAGTTCCAACCAAGCCTATGCTCGTAACCACTCCAACCCCAAATCCGAGGCAGAGTGGGAGCTTCTCGAGGGCAAGGCCTCTTTCCCAGAGCCTGGGTTAGCACAGGTGAGCAGCAGAGGGTCCGTGACCGAGTGAGAAGCTGAGCCAAGCCTGAAGCGCTCTCCGACAGCAAGCCCCGGTTCCAGCCGGGCCCCTCCTGCCCACCCCGACCCCTGTGCGCAGCAGCCCTCAGAGGTCCAAACCCCAGCTCAGGCTAAAGGCCACTGTCCCAGGCTTCAATTTCATCCCCCTGCCTCCAATTCCAGTTCTTCTGCCCCCACACCTCTGCCTAGACAGGGTCCTCAGAATCATCTGGGCAACAAAGGCAGGAACAAAGGACGTCAATCAACCTGAAGGCCGAGTCAAGTTGCACACGCAGGCCCCCGGATTCTCGGGCTGCCCGAGTGTCTCCAGGGCAGCCACCCAGAGCTCACCGCCCCCTGTGTCCCGCCTCCTGTCCCAGCAGCTGGATCCCAGGACCTCGGACTGAACAAGGCTTTGGGGACTGGAAGGTCAGGACAAAGGAACAAGATGCTTGGGGCAGCCATCAGGGTGAGTGAGACCTGAAGTTACACCCTGAGCAGAGAGAATTCGGACAGTGAGCAGGTGCACGACCCCGGTTCAGGAGACAGAGCCCAGACGCCATCCCACCCACAGCACAGACAGCGCAGGGTGCCGCAGGATGGGGGTGCTGTGAGGGGTGCACACCGCTCTGGAGACTTCCCCAGGTTGCTCCCTGACTGCTGCCTCTGGTCCCTGCCCCTCCCTCTTTGCATCTCCAAGGAGCAAGGCTCTCCCCTCTGTGTCTCAGGACCCTCGCTGCAGCGGCGCCTGGAGAGGAGCTGAGTATTATGTTCTTCTCTAGCTGCAGCCAAATCTGATTATCGGGACGCGTGATGGATGAGCCGGGCTTGGACCCCCAGCTCGGGGAGTGGGATGATGGAGTTCGCCTGTCACTCTTTCCCCAGGGGACGAAGCGTCGGGTCCCAGATGTCCTGCGGAATGTGCAGACCTGAGAGATGTCACCCTAACCAAGGTCCCTGGGAGACTGAAAATCCCCCCGCCGCCGGCCTCTAACCATTTTTTTCTTAGAAAGACCTTGGCGCCCAGGAGCACCTGTACTTGGTCCCCGAGGCCTGCAGAAAGCAGCCCACGAACCCAGGTGTCAGAGTTCCCAGCGCTGGGTGGGACCCACGGCCTCCGGGCAGCCGCCAGCATCTGTGGGGGCCGCTTGGCTGCCGGGGGTGGGAAACCTGCCTCTGCTCCTGGCTAGAGGCCTCCAGGCGCTTCTCAGTGACAGCCATGGGCCTTGGAAGCCTGGGGCAGGGCAGGGAGGGAGGAGGGGGAGAGACAGTACAGAATAATAATGAAGGATTTTTAATAACTCGTCAGCTACGGTGTCAGCTGAACAGCAGCAGCAGCGCAACCCGTGGGGAAAACTTGGTGAGGAATTGTCTTCCTAGGAAGTGAGGGGAATCAGAGGGGCTGAGGGCAGGCAGGAAGCGGCCGCCTCCTTCTCAGCACCAGAAAGCCCCAGGTAGCAGCCTGCGAGCAGCACCGGACAAAGGGCACACAGAGTGACACAGCCCCCGGCCTGCCCCTCCGCAAGCTTCCACTCTGGGCCAGACCCCCAGGCCACAGCGGCACTGAGGCCCAGGACGGAACGCGGCCAAGAGACCCCCCTCCAGAAAGACGCATCCCCCAGCTTGCCCCGTGAAATCAGTCAACGGCAAGGCAATTACACGCTTATCAAAGGGCTTCTTCTCTTTACCTAATAATTCACCAAGGAATTGTGCGAGGCAGCAGCGTCATCAAAGAAGGTTGGAGAAAGCCCCCTATCAACTGCTTCCACTGCCTCATTTTTCACCCAAGGACACGGAGGTCCAAAGACACTGCAGAGAACAGGTGGCGGGTTTCTAGAAACTAGAAATCCAGGGACTCACAGACCAGAACTTCCATGTGCCTTTCAGGGGTTGACCATTGTAAACAGGGTGGCCACCAGATAGTCCAGCAGCTGTCTTCTGGGGGTGGGGAGCTCACAGGAAACCCAGGGCAGGCCATCCCAGTCACTACCCAGCTTCTTTTTTCCTCAGATCATCCCAGGAGGGCTTCCTAGAAGCAGTGGCAGTGGATGTGGGAAATGGAGAGATTTCCCAAGCCTCTGAAGCGATAGTGGGAAAGGGCTCCGTGGTATGGAGAGAGAACACTAGAGGCCTGTGAAAAGCCCTGGAGAGTAATGCAAGGATGGGGTGCTTATCCTCCACATGAGAAACCACAGGGGCTATCGTGGGAGTGCTAAGAAGGAGCCCAGGTCTTAGGAGGCTCAGGGCCCTGAAGACTTAGAGCACTGCGTCCAGAGTCCTCAGCTGCATGGGTTCCCCCGGAAGCCCAGGCAGGCCGCAGAGAGCATCCCACCCCCACACACACCCCCACCCCAGTAAAGCAGAGTGGAGGTGCCAGCCCTCCGCTGCCTTTGCATTAGGCCACACAGCTGGGTGCAGGACTCACACCTCTATCTCCTCCTCTCCCAGGAGCCCCAGAGGCAGAGGCATCGCTGCATCCCAGGCCCTGGCACTTAATTAGGGTTTGATGAATGAATGAAGGCAAGCTGGGGGCTCTCTAGGAGAAGATAAAGGAAGGAGAATGCCGCTCGCTCGGAAGACGGGGATGGGGGCGGCCTGGGGAAGACCAAATGACCCCATCCCTGCTCCACAGACACTGAGGTGCCCAGGAGGAGGTGCACGTTCCAGATGACAAGTCCAGGAACGAAGCCCAGGAGTCGGCCCCACGGCCCCCAGCCCGGCTGCCGCCCCCACCCCGTGCCCAGCCAGCTGCTCGGGAAGATGTAAAGTGCTATCTAAACGTGATGCATTATTAACACTTTAGAAATCATATTTCACAGCTGCCTGGTTGGAGCTGGAAAATGAATTCTTCCTCCTGCTCTCCGGCAGGGGAATTATTGTTGGAGCCGAATGTGACAGCAGTGACGTGTGACTCAGGGGAAGAGATGGTGTTGGGGGTGGAGGCCATGGACATCCACTGTGGCCACGTCCTGGGTGCTCCTCTTCTGCCTGTGGCCTTGAATTACATGCCTGGGCCCTAACCAGGCAAGGCAGCCATCCCGACCCCTGCCTCGCCCTTTTGTGGTGATCAACACGCAGGGGCCCCTGACAATGGGCAGACAGAGCCCCCAGGCCATGGCTGAGCACCTCCCTCAGGTGCAGGACCTTGTCCTGCCCTGTGAGGAGCAACTGCAGAGGGTGGAGGACGCCCCAGTCTGATGGGAGAGGCATGGAAGATCTGTCATCACCATCACCGTGCAAGGGCTTCTTGGAAGAGGAGGGGGCAGAACCGGATGAGGAAGGAGCCCCCTGCATGGGGGCAAGGGGCCTCCAGGCAGGCCCAGAGCAGGGAAAGGGAAGAGTGTTGACAGACAGGGACTGGTTTTGCCCATGTGGGCTGGAAGGAAAGGAGTGGGCAGGATGGGGTGGGAGGAGTATGTCCCCAGCAGGACAGAGGGAGGAAGCAGGCGGTAAGCTGCATCCTGTCCCCACTGGAGAAGCACCAGCCATGGAGGGGGAGGCAGGGGGAGGGGAGGCGAGGGGAGTCCTGCCTGCGAACACCAGTGCCTGCTCGGCGGCGAGGAACCAGAAGGCCTCAGGTGGTGGATGCAGAAGAGGGAAAGCTGCCAAAGTCACGGCCGTGCCCACCCGGGACCCCAACCTCAGGTCTTCCTTGAGGGCGTCAGGCTCCTGTCCCTGTGCTCCACTGGCGGTGCAGGCGGCTTGTAATTAGGCATGGGGAACAGACGAACCAATTTTCAATTAAAACCTTATCTACAGGGTGCATAGATATAAAGGCGGGTAGGTCTGACTCTTTTCTAAGCCAGCCTTCAATATTTGCAGTGCCTATAAGGAGACACGGGGTGGGGAGGAGGGGCGAGGCGCCCAGGCAGCCCAGGCGACATATAAATTCTGCTCATAATTACACGACTTTCAACACCACAAGATGCCAATAAAGCGTTTGCAAGGCACACAAATTAACGGCACGCTGGCGTTCCCGAGACGGTGCTTGGACGGCCAGGGCACAGGGAGGGAGAGTGCTGCCCTGGCCTCAGAGGTTGAGTGAGCTGGGACTGCTGCGGCAGGGCTCTGCTCGGTTTTTCAGCAGAGATGCCCCGTGTTCAAGTCCCCCAGACCTGCCAGCACGGCTCTCTTGGATCCCCAGTTCTGCGAGAGCTGCAAAAGCAAAGGCCTTAAGCTGCACGTCTTCCAGAAGAGAGCATAGGGGGCCTGAGGGACCAAGGAGAGTGGAGCGGCTGAGCTGCGAACAGCTGTTGGTGATGACAGTGAATGTCGGGCTCTTGGGGCTCGGGAGAGCCCTCCCCCTGCTTGGATGGTCTCTTCCCGGGCTCCCATCTTCTTTAGGTGGGCCAATGATAGCCTAGGCCATCCCAGGCTTCTTTGTTCTCATCACTGAGAGGGGAAGGCAGGTGGCAGAGTGGCAAGTGCTCAGGGCTGCAGCTCAATCAGATGCCAGCGCAGGCTCTCGGGGCCCCATGGTCATCAACAGTCAAACAGCGCAAGCCGATGGCCCGAGAAAGGGGCAGCAAGAAAGTCAGAGAACCGGGTCTGAAGACGCTCAGCGAAGTGCCCCCTGCCCCAGACACCCCCACCCCCGCTGCCTACACCCACGGTTTAGGCAGGAAACTTGTGAAGATCAGGAACTTCCGCTTCCTCATCACTCTGCTGTTTCAAAATCCCCCAGCACGGGTCTCCGCAGGAGCAGATACTTATAAAATAAATACTTGTTGAATTGAGCAGAATTGAGGAAGATAGAATGGGAGGAATTCTAACAGCACCCTGGTAGGGGCCGGTTTTAGTAGACAGAGTAGCAAAAAACACATCAGCTGGAAACGGGGAGAACCAGGTTTGAACTCCAGCTCTGCCACTTACTACTAGGGAGACGGCAGGTGAGCCAGCAGCCTTCTCTGGGCCGAATGGGCTGGACAGAAGTTCTGGATGATGCCTGCCAAGGCCCAAGATGGTGTGAGTCCTTGGAGGACCGGGAGAGTCTCTAAGAAAATGTCATGTTGAGTTCCTGGCATGGGCTTGAGCTGGCCATCGGCACATTACTCAGAGCTCAGCATGCCGTTTGAGATAATGAAAAATTAAATAATAGTAATAATGATGCTTCCAGAAATATCCACAGGCAACTTGTTGGCAAGAAGTCTTGTTTATAACTTCAATGAAAGAGTTTCTGTCTTAAGCAGTTTTCCCCCAGCCCCACTCCCCGCCATGCTCTGTTCCAACGCATTCCCACCACCGTCTGCATTCCCTCTGGTCTGCGGCTCCAGCAAAAACTGGAAGAACTCTGAAACCTAAACAAGTGATTCACTTGAATATTTTTCTCTTCTAATCAGCAGACACGTACTAGGGACCTACTATGTGCCAGAGTCTATGCTGAGCACCACAGAGATAAGGGGATTAATAGGGCATAGCCTTGCCCTTGAGGTATTTATAATAAGCATCTTGAGTTCAATAGAAGGCTCGTGTCAATCATCAGCTTTGGTATTTAGGAGAAAAATGATTAATTCCAATGGTGGGGAAAGGGTGATTCTGAGCAAGGTCTGTTGTGCAAGGGGAAAACTTGAGCCTTGCGCCAGCAGATGAGAGAGTGAAGGGATTCTGGGCCCCAGGAAGGGGAAGGACAATGGCAGGAGTGTGTGTGGTGTTTCTGGGGGATAGTCTGGCATGGCTGGGATACGGCATGTGTGGAAGGGCAGGGTTGCGGGATTAAAAGTGATAATCCCCTTAAATACACTTGCAAGCTACTAGTGCACTGCAATTATAAAGAGCTGCATTTTTATTGTTCATGGGAGATAAGAAAAGACAGGGAGACTGGGATGAGATTGTGGCAGGTCTTGAATGTGATTCACTCGATATTTAATCACAGTTACCCTGCTATGTGTCAGGCATTGTCAGAGGGGAGGTTGACAGGCAGTAGAATCCCACGTGTCCTGCTCTCAAGGAGTTTACAAGTGAGTACAGACTTCTAAGCCTAACTGCAACATGGGTGTGACGACAAACGAATGGAAGGGTGGTGAAAAGGCTTCAGGGGTCGGTGTTGTGGTGCATCAGGTTAAGCCAACGCCTAACTCTGTATCGGAATGCAAGTTTGATTCCCGGCTGTTCTGCTTCCGATCCAGTTCCCTACTAATGGGGCTGGGAAGGTAGTGGGTGATGGCCCTGTAGGAGACCCAGATGGAGTTCCAGGCTCCTGACTTTGGCCTGAATCAGCCCTGGCTGTTGCAGCCATCTGGGGAGAGAACCAGTGGATGGAAGACCTCTTTCTGTCTCTTCCTCTCTCTGCTGCTATTCTGCCTTTCAAATAAATCTTTTTTTAAAGTCTTCTAAGAGGGGTATCACTTAGACTAAGCTATGACAGATGGGAGGAGTTCACCATGCAGATAAGGGGGGTGCTGGGGTGGGGTTCACCCAGGTAGAAGATAAATGTGAGCTCAGTTTCAGAGGCAAGGATGTCTGATGGACTGTGGCATCAGCAAAGGGTTCTGATTAGCTAGTTCAAGAGCAAGGGACAAGAGAGGGGGCGAGGGAGGTAGGGGGCCAGATTATGCCAGAGCGCTACACACACTGGACCAGGAGTTTGAATTTTATCCCAGTGGTTAAGAGAAGTGATGAGATGGAACGCTCTGCCAGCAGTGGGAGGGAGGGCACTGCAGGGAGCTGCTGCATTGCTCCTGGAGAGAAATTATAAGGATGTAAAACTAAGACGGAGGATAAAGAGAAATTGAATGGATATGAACTATATGAAGGGGGTAGAATCAATAGGATTAGACCGTTGAGAGGATGTGGAAGCTGAGGAGAAGAGGGATCGTTTTCAGTCTGGGAACCTGAAGGAGGAGGCCGTGGTGGTGGGGAGGCCGGGATCACTAATGGGTGCTCTGGGGGCCATCCACGGTCACCATTAGGAGTAGGGAGTTTCGCCTGAGGATGAAGGGCAGCCTTCAGGACATCACACTTGCATTCGTCCCAGGAATATGGGAGATGGGATAGAGAAGAGAGTCCCATTCACTGTGCCCCTCCAAAGCGGGGATCACCAGGACACGAGGGTGGTGATGGTTACCCTGGTACTGGTTAGTTGCGGCTGAGAGTTGGCTGTTGGTAGCACTGACTGTGAGGATTCAATAAGATATACACATAGTAAATACTTTATAATATTTTATTGATGGTATTCCTTCATTGATGCCAACTCTGTCATCTATAGGTATTTATGTATGACCATGGGCCATTAAAAATGATAGCCCATCATCTATTATTGCAGATGGTTAGGAGTTGAAAGTAGGAGCTGGGAAGTCGTCTTCCTCTTGCAGCAACAAGGACCAAGAAAGGAGAGGAAGCCCCTCTAGGCAGAGGGGACCACAGGAGTACAGGCAGAAGCAGGGCAGTGAAGGCACCAACTATGTGTGGAATGGGAGCAAACCTTGCAGCTATGTGCTGGGCTGTGCGGGTGCTCCTGGCCCTCCGATCAGAACAGCGGATTCAGTAGAGCAAAGAGGGGGCCTCCATCTGAGCAGCGGTGAGAGATGTCCTTACTCCCCAGTGAGCTCCATGCTGAAGCAGGAGAAAGGGTGGGAAGACATGAAGGAGGACTTCCTGCTTTCAAGTTTCCAAGAACCCAGGAGAGGTAAGATTTTGCAAAAGTGTAGATAGTGGGACTAAGGGAGGATCAGACGCGAGAGCAGATACCTGACTGCATTCTTCAGAATCGTGACACTGGAGAGCTGGAAAACCTCACATGAGATGATCTAATCCACTTCTCCCGTTTCAAGATGAAAACCCCAAGGCCCAGAGAGGTGATGTGAAGCTCCTGAAGCCACAGAGTCGGGACACAGCAAAGTCAGACAAAACTCTGGTCTACCTGCTTCCCTCATCAGGTGCCGTCTCCACTCCCTGTCCCCACAGAGGTCCCTTGCACACCGGGCACAGTGCAGTGCAGTGCCCAGTGGCCTCTCTCGCAGGCGACTTTTCACTTGAATGGGCAATATCCTGCTGCATTCCTGTTAGCCTCTAAGGCCCCTATCTGATTTCCCTGACCCCTTGCAGAACTCTGGGATGGACAGAATTGGATCGATCCTCCAGGTTCACCAGGAGGCTGCCGGTTGGGGGCAGCACTGCTGCCTGGGACTTCAAAGGGAAAGGAGTCCCTGCAGCCCAGCACGCAGCTCCTGGTCCAGTGCAGATCCTTCCCCGCTTGCCACATCTCACACGTGTGTGTGCACATGCACAACACGCATCACACACGCACCCATCTCCTGCAAGCCCCACCCCCAAACATCAGTTTTTGGCTTCAAACATGAAAAACTGCCGAGGTCTTGATCCTCACGTGGGCTTTTCCAGGAACTGCTCGCCATCGCTGGGGAGCAGCTCAGCCGGTGAACACCGTGGAGGCTGGCTCTTGTCGACCTCCCCAGTTCACTGGGGACCGTGGCTGCTGTGACACGGCTATTTTCAGTGTCATTTCCTTGTCTTTTCTGCCCATGGACCCTGCAAGACCCTCACTGAGACAGGAGACTCACCCGGCTCTACCTCGTAGCAGGTACCACTGAACGTCCCTCCTACACAGCCCTCTTCTCCTCCCCTGCTACCTCGGTCTTCTTTATCACTCCCTTGGACTGTTGCAATAACCCCCTAATTGGTTCCCCTGCCTCCAGCTTGCTCCCCTTAAATCCATTCTCCACGCATTTGCCAGAAGGAGCTTTCTAAAACACAAATCTAATGATACCACTGCCTTGCGTAAAACCCTTCGATGGCTCCCCATTGACTTCAGATGAAGCACAAATTAGGTTAGGTCCTGCCCAATCTAGCTGCCGTGTACTTCTTTGGCAACCTCCTCTGCTCTCTCCCAGGTGCACCTGGCCTCCTAGAAATCCCAGCCTGTCTGAGGTTCCCGCCCACACCAAGCCACATCCTACCCCAGCGCTCTGCTTCAAGTTGCTCCCCTCGGCCAGTCCTTGGCCCACCCTCATTATCCTCCAAGACATAATTCAGATTTGTCCTCTAGGAGCCCCCCAATAAAAGCTCCCTGCTGGGTCAAGGGCTCCACCTGAGCTCCCGCGATCCTTGTGTATCCTGTAGCACTGAACAATAAACTCTCTTGTGGACAGGCACCATGTATTTAACTCATCTTGTCTGGCTCAAGTAGGCCCTCAACTATCATTTACAGAATTGAACTGAACCCCAAAGTGAGTTTCCTCCTCCTTTCCCCTCTTCTCCTGCAACTACCTTACTCATTCTGCCTCCTCGCTTGTTAATCCAAGTTTTTCTTCTTCCTAAATATGACCCACATGCCCCTTCTTCCAGGAAGCCTTTCCTGATAAGCCCCTCTTCCCAATACTCTGGGTTGTTTGTGCTACATCCCTTATCATCTCCACCTCACTCTTCTCTCAGGAGTCAGCTCAAAACTCCTTCTAAATTGGGCTGCTCATCATTACTCAAACGTGTTCAGCGCTTCACACTCTGGTCAACGCCACACCACTTCCCACCTTTTCCCCTCCAGCTGTACAGGTCCCTCCTGTCCTCTGGCGGCAGCACCCTGCACGCCAGCATGTTATTTACTTTAACTGGTGCCCGACCGCAGCTGTTCAGGGCCCGCCTTGTCGGCCGCCTTGTATGTTTTATGCTATTTTTGTATGTGTGCAAAGGTGCGTGCGTCCCCTTTTCCTTCGTGGTGTTTCACTTCGCCTCCCCGTGTGTCCCAATTTGGACGCCACCTCCGAGGTCTCGTCCCACTTTGATGTTCTGTGATTCTATAGCTGTGAGTGCACGGAGGGCAGGGACCAGATCTATTTCTTCTCCCACAGCTTCAGCACACGGAAGGCTCAAAAAATCATGGGAATAAAAGCCCTTCCTGGTCTTGTTTCTCCCTGCTGTTCCCTCTTAAGGACGGCGGCCGAGCACAGTGGCTGCACACGTCCACTCAGGGGCAGCCTGGCTGACTTGCTGTGCCCGGGTTTCCTTGCTTGTAAAATGGAGGTAATATCAGTGTTGCCTCATAGCTAGTAAGCCCCAGGTAAGTTTTACTTCTATTATCATTTTTTCTCCTTCTCCCTTCCATCCTTCTTCTTCACAGTTTTATTTTATTTTATTTCCTTGAAAGGCAGAGAGGCAGACAGACAGGTAGAGCTCATCCATCTAGCGGTTCACTCCCCAAACACCTGCCACAGCTGGGGCTCGGCCAGGCAGAAGCCAGGAGCCAGGAACTCCGTCTATGTCTGCCCTCTAGGTGGTAGAGACCCGAGTAATTCAGACACCATCTGCTGCCTCCCAGGGCAGAAAGCTGGAATCAGGAGCGGACCCTGGACTCAAGCCGGGCACTCTGATATGAGCTCCGGCCACGTGGAGCTTTCCTTAATCTTTTGCTCTCAGTAGGTCTCACCAGGACCCCAGGACCCCAGGGACTGTCAGCCCAGGAAGTGCAGGGAGTACGCAGACTTGACTTCTAGAGATCTTCCTGAAGTAACAAAAAAAAAAAAAAAAAAAGATGGGAGGGTCCGGGCCGGGGGTAAGGTCCCAGGCAAAGAATAAGAAGCTGTCCGGCTCAACCACAGCGGGGCTTTTGCTGGGAACTAGTTTGCAGACGGCTCCAAGACCTCCGGGGAAGGGGCACACGGTAGGTAATCCTCACCTGGGACCCAAACCCCGGCTGCAGGGCACGAGTTCAGGGCATGAGTCAGAGCAGGGAGAGGGCAAATCCCAGCGAGGATGTCGCAGCTCTGGCAAGGGGGTGGCCCCTGGACCGGGCGCTCGTGAGCCTGGTTTAGGTGCTGGCTTTGTCACAGTCACGTGAGCACGGGTAAGGCTCACCACTCTGAGGCTCAGCTAACCAACTACAAAACAGTGACAACAGGACGACTCTGGCAGGGCCGTTGTGAGGATTAAAAGTGCCCTGTAAATGATGAAGCACCATCCATCTATCAGACATCATTTTTATGAAGGCTGTATCTACAGGGCCTAGTCATCCAGAAAATGTACCTGATAACTGAGGTTCAAGTGCCTTTTAAGCCTCATTTATTTAGGCCAAATAGGCTCTCCGTTATCAGCAGGTGGAATGTCCTCAGTCAATAATCATGCCCCCACCCCAGCCTGACCTTTTCCTGAACCCCATTCCCCACCCAAGTCTGACGTAGGGGCGACCGTCAGTGCTTTCCACAGCGCACTGCAAGCTGCTGTGTGTTGCTGCCTCCCACCACCACAAAGGGTCCCTGGCGCCTAGGCCGCTGCCACTCACACAGTAGGCATTTAACGCTGGTTTCCTGAGTGCGTAAATCCGTGCATAATAAGATGCATAATTCTTACTTAGGTTGCGCTACGATCCTCCTCTTTATAGCTTCTAACCGTTGGTCCTAGTTCTTCTCTCTGGAGTCACATAAAATGAATCTAATTCTCTTCCGAACGACAGTTCTTTAAGCGTGTAAGGAGAGTTACGGCATACCCCCAGCGCCTCCTCTTCTCAGCACCAAACATCCTTAGTTTCCCTAACCACTGTTTCCACAGGCGTCAGCACACCGATGGACTGCACTTCCTCCCCTCCTAGAAACCCCATGGCCCTCATATCCAGCCGTGCCCTCTCCCCCTCCCACTTCACAGCTGAAGGACTGAGACACAGTCCTTTTTTTCTTTTTTATTATTTTTTGACAGGCAGAGTGGACAGTGAGAGAGAGAGACAGAGAGAAAGGTCTTCCTTTGCCGTTGGTTCACCCTCCAATGGCCGCCGCAGCCGGCGCACTGTGCTGATCCGATGGCAGGAGCCAGGTGCTTCTCCTGGTCTCCCATGGGGTGTAGGGCCCAAGCACTTGGGCCATCCTCCACTGCACTCCCTGGCCACAGCAGAGAGCTGGCCTGGAAGAGGGGCAACCGGGACAGAATCCGGCGCCCCGACCGGGACTAGAACCCGGTGTGCCGGCGCCGCAAGGCAGAGGATTAGCCTAGTGAGCTGCGGTGCCGGCCTGAGACACAGTCCTACACACCCTCCTCCTCCCATTCTCTCACGAACTCACCCCAGAACCTTCTTTGCCAAGGTCTCCAGTGACCTCCAAGGCACTAAACCCACCACAGGTCCCGTGTTGCTTGCTGGGTCAGCAGTACTTGTTGCGGGAGGTCGCTGCCTCTGGAAAGACTTTACTGGCCAGTCCTGCAGGGCCCCACGCTCTCGTGCCACTCTTCCACTCCTCTGCCCGGTCCAGAGGCTCCACGGACTGTTCCCCCTCACCTTCCTGTTCCGGGGGAGGCAGCGGGGGTTTTGGGGGGAATCCCATGCTCCCAGGGCCCTGCCTTAGCCGTGTGCCCCTCCCCCACTCACTCCTCTGGTGGACTCCACCCAGGTGACTCCACACCTGCTCTCCTGCCCCAGCTGCATCCGTCAAGCTGCTTACTTAGCATCGCCACATGGGTACCTAATTGGCATCTCACACTTAACACGTCCCAAACCGAGCTGTTGACCCTCCACCCCCAAACTGGGTCTTCTTGGGGAACCAAAGCTTCATTCCTCCAGGTCTGCGAGACAGACCCTCAGCGCCATCATCGTCTCTGCTTCCCCTCTCTCCCTAGCATATCCGGCTAGCTCTAATTCCAGAGAGGGGTCACAGTGCCTGGGCTCTCTGGGTGCCACTGGTGCCCGTCTACCAGCCTGTGCTTTGGTCTACAGTATTCATGGCCTACTGGGTCTCCCTGTTCCCACCCTCTCCTCACACAGTCTTGTTCTCAACACAGCAGCCAGGGTGATTTTGTACAAATAGAAATTATACCACGTCACTCTGTTCAAAACCTACCAATGCCTCCCTAGTTCATCCAAAGCAAAAACCCAGGCCCTCAGGATTCCTCCAAGGCCCTGGGCCTGCAAGGAAAGATTTGCCTGCTCTTGGTCCCGGTTCCTGGGACAGATTCTAATCCCTGGGAATGTGTCAAGTGATAGGAATGCCTTTGTTATTCATCATAGACCCTTGAACCACACCTGGGGACGCACTACTGGGGCCACTCTGGAAGGGGCTGGCTGCTCTAATGTGATTAGAGGCCTGGGGTTTTGTGCTACCAGCCTGACCTGCTGACCTCCAGAAAGGCAGGGAGGCCAGAGACTGAATACAATCTCATGGCCCATGATTCAGGAAAAACTCTGGACACCGAGGGTCATGGGAAGCCCCGAGTGTGTAGCCAGGTGGTCAGAAGGGTGAGTGGCATCCTACACAGGGACAGTTCTTAAGGGACCGTGACCTTCACCTGTGCAGCCTGCATTAACTCTGGGTGGCTGGCAGCAGAACTGTATTGCACTATTGTAGCCCTGCATGGATTGTGCACACCTGGGGCAGCACGCATACACACACACACACACACACACACACCCTCCCTCTAACACCAGTTCCCTTGCTCACTTCCTTACATCCAACTGGCTTTTCCTCAAACACCCAGCCCATTCTCACCTCTGCATCTGCTGTCCCCTCTGCCCAGGGTGCTTTCTCCCCTTACTATGCCCACTTTCTTATCTCCTTTAGATCTTGTCTTAATTATCACCTTCTGAGCTAGCTCCTCCCTAAGCTCACCACCTGCCCCACACCCCAGAGCTGCCTCCCCCTGCTTTACCCTTCTCCCAGCACTAATGCTTACCCCATTCACCAAACGTTTCCCTACTACTGTGTGTATGGGCTCCTTCCCTTTCATGAACCTTGTAAGGTCCAGGAGATTGGGCTTGTCTTTTCCCATTCTGTCCACTGCTATACCCTCTGCACTAAGAGTGCCTGGTATTTTTAAAACATTGATTGGATAAGTGACTCTGTTATAATTTCTCGTAGTTTTACCACTGGGGGCCAGCGCTGTGGCATAGCGGGTAAAACTGCCGTCTGCAGTGCCGGCATCCCATATGGGCGCTGGTTCAAGTCCTGGCTGCTCTACTTCTGATCCAGCTCTCTGCTATGGCCTGGGAAAGCAGTGGTGGATGGCCTAAGTCCTTGGGCCCCTGCACCTGCGTGGGAGACCTGGAAGAAGCTCCAGGCTCCTGGCTTTGGATCGGCCCAGCTCCACCCGTTGTGGCCAATTGGGGAGTGAACCATCGGATGGAAGACCTCTCTCTCTCTCTCTCTCTCTATGCCTCTCCTTCTCCCTCTCTCTGTGTAACTCTGACTTCCAAATAAATAAATAAATCTTTAAAAAATAAAAAAGAAGTTTTACCACTGTCCTCTTCAGGACACTGTGTCCACTTTCCATTAAAGTGGGGGTCCAGGAAGGACAGCCGCTGTCTCTGGGCACAGCCCTCCCAGAGAGATGCACAGGACCCTCCCCTCCCCCATGGAGGGCTTCACATTAAGCCCAGCCAGGCCGTGGAGGCAGCAGGGGCTCACAGCCTGCTCCTCCATGTCTGCACTGTATGCTCCCTAGGTATTGCACTCTACAAAGATGGCTGCTCTTCTCCAAGGCAGAGGTCATACCCACCTTGCTCACTTTAAAAAAAAGTTTACTCATTTATTTGAAAGGTAGAATAACAGAGAGAGTGGGAGAGACAGAGACAGAGAGAGACAAAGAGAGATCATCCATCCACTGGTTCACTCCACAAATGCCTGCAACAGCCAGGAGCTAGGAATTCCACCCGGGTCTCCCCGTAGGTGGCATGAACCCAAGCACTTGGGCCACCATTTGCAGCTTCCAAGTGCATTAGCAGAAAGCTGGATTGGAAGCCCTGAGTAGCAGGACTTAAACCAGACACTCTGATAAGGGATCCAGGTGTCCCAAGCAGTTGCTTAACCCTCGGTACAATGCCCACCCACCTTGTTCACTTAAAAGTATTATTATAAAAAAAAATCTTGTGTGTTGGGGGACAGCATCTCAGCTTCACAAGTTTATTTATTTATTTCTTATTCACTTGAGAGATAAGAGAGTTTATCCATCTACGGGTTACTCTCCAAATGCCTGTATAGGATGGAAGGTTAAACCCACAAATTGAAAACTCAAACCAAACTCACGTTTATGGTGGAAATTCAATTATTTGAGCCATCACCACTGCCTCTAAGGGTCTGCATTAGCAGGAATACTGCCGGAGCTGGGAATCGAACCCAGGTACTCTGATCTGTACACCGATGTCTTAACCAGCAACTCCATCACTAAGCGAGAGGTCTGCCCCTGCTCTGTGTATCTAGCAAGCAGCACAGTCCCTGCATAAAGCTGGCATCCAGTTCACACCTGCTGAATGAATGAATGAAAGCTCAAGACACCAAGCCCGTCACTCTACCTGAGTAGACATTCTACTGAGTCCTCCATATTCACCATTAAGATGCATGTTATTAATCCCATTTTACAGATGGAAATGTGGAGGCTCAGAGAGATTAAGTGGCTTGCCTGGTAATGTACGGAGCCAGGCTACACCAACAGGCTTAAACACAAGGTCTTTCGGCATCGAAGACCATGCTCACAACCTCACTGATGCATGGCCTCAAAGGCGGTAGCGTCACCATGGGAAGGCACTCCTCAGAGCCTGGGTTTCTTCCCCTGTAAAACATGACTGCAGAGATTAGATGGACTAGAGCACTTATTCGTGGTAAGTGTTTTATTTACATGCTACGTACATGGTAGCTATTAGTAATAATTATGATTATACAGCAACCTAAAACTGCATTGGCCACCCTGGCATCCACATCACGGTTCTCAGCTCACCGGAAGCTGGTTAACAGTGCCCTCCCTGCCCATAGCGTCCTCACAGGGAAAGCACTGCCCAGCGTGGCACGGGCTGCCAGGAGCCCCGGCCGTAGCTGGTCCCAGTGAGAACCTGCAGGGAGGGCCCCAGGGCTGCGCTCCCAGCTCCCTGCCGTGACCTGGAGCCCCACAGAAGGCACATTTTCTGCTCTGTTTCTCCCTTTCCTTCTACTCAGGGACCCAGGCAGGCCTTGGCCTCGTCCACAATCCCTGGAGGGCACCGTATTGGGTGCCCAGGCTAGGAGAAGGTGGCGGGGAGAAGTGGTCACCGACCAGATGGCTTTAAGAAGGCGTTTCTCTGGGGAGCCCCATCTGACTCCCAAAGCTGCCCCCTGCCCTGGGCTCCCCTGAACATCAGAGCTTCCAGACACAGAGGGCTTTATCCCCTGAAAGGGAGCAGCCAGGCAGAAAGACAAAGCCCATAGCTGATCCCGGCTGGGGTAGAGGCCATAGGTTGGGGGAAGGGAGACCTGCAGAGGGGCCAAGTAGGGGCTGAGGTGAATCCGAGCAGGAATGAGGCCTGCAGTCCACACTCTCATTGCCTTCCCTTTGCTCGAATAGCAGTGAGGAGACGCAGATGCCGGGCGGGTGGGGACAGTGTCTCACGCTTGTGTCATCTTTTTTGTTTTTATTTATTTTTATTCTATTTGAAAGGCAGAGAGACACAGAGAGAGAAAGACATAAGAGATCTTTCATCTGCTGGTACACTCCCTAAGTGTTCACAGCAGCCAGGGCCAAGCCAGGCCAAAGCCAGGAAACTCCATCTGGGTCTCCCACATGGGTGGCAGGGATCCAAGTACTTGAGTCATGATCTGCTGCGTCCTAGGATGCGCACCAGCAGGAAGCTGGATCAGAAGCAGAGGAGCTGGGACTCGAACCAGGTTCCCCCACACGGGATGCAGGTCTCCTTTGCAGCATCTTAACTGCTGCACCAGACATATTTTTAAGGAGGTTTCAGCCCTCTCTTTCCCCATCTTCAGCCTCTTCCAGCGTGGTCATCGTGGTCCACTCTCTCTGCTGTCTGCCTCTGGACAGTACGTGCTGGGGGCCACACAGGATACCTAACGAGGCTTTGTGTGGCCTCGGAGAATCCACCACGGGAAGAGTACAGCCGCTGGATGGCCTGGCAACTTGCACAACCTGTCCGTGCATCCGAGTCCTCACCTACAGAGCTGGGGGGTGACTGAGCTACCCCCAGTGGTTGTGAAGATTTATGACAACGTGTGTGTGTGTGTGTGTGTGTGTGTGTGCAGAGCACGCGGGCGAGCGCCTGGCACGCAGTAACTTCAGCAATGGTCACATCCGCTGTCCTCACAGCAGACGGGATTTGCAGATTATCGAGTGCTTTCATTCCCATCTTCCCAGCTCCTCTCTCAACAGGCCCCTCACACCCGCAGAAACGGAGGCTCAGGTGAGAGAGACTGGGGTTATAGGGTACAGCCACAGATACAAACGCTGTGGGCCCACGCTGAAGACTCCTTCCAAATAGCCCAGCTGCCTCCCCACGAACAGGAAGCAGCAGGAGGGGAGAGGTCACCCTCCCTGCACCCCGAACCTGCACTCCAGGCAGGGCCTCCCCTTACCCGCATGTTAACCGGAAGCCTTGTTCAGTTATCAACTCACACACACACACACTCATCCCCCAGGGAGGGTCAGCACCACAGCTCGCAGCCGGGGCCTGGCGCTGCTCTCAGGTTTCTGAGGGGCTCTCTTCCTCTCCCTGGCCCTCCCTGACCTGAGCCCGGGGAGCACTGGTCAGAGCAGCAAGTTCTCTGAGCCCCTGCGAAGGCCCTCTGAGCTTCTGAGTTCCACTTTGTTCTTCCCCTATCCTTGCTCAGAAAGAACTTCTGAAACTGACCCACTACCCAACCTCCTCCTCTTCCCTGGCTCACAAACCCATTCCCCTCCAATCATCCAAGCCAGCCCACTGCCCACAGCTACGACCCAACACCAGCCTAGTGTTCCGCACCTCCCTCATCACCCCCTGCATAAGCCAGGGGAAGCTCACTCAGCAGCACACGCACACCAGCAGGGACGGGAGCTGAGATTCCAGCCTGTTCCAGGAGAAGACAGCCATAAGGGATCCGAGGAGAGGGGCGGGCGGAACCAAGTGATCCGTCCGGGTCAAGTTCCCAGGTAAGGAGGAGTGCGGCTCATCCAGCCTTCAAATCACTGCCACCAGTGGCTCTGCCAGCCTCCCTTCCCCTCCCCTTACAGACCCGAACTCAGGATCTTCAGAGGGACTGCTTCCTCCCTTCCTGGGCCCCTTCCTCCCTCCCTCCTGCCCCAGGGGATTGTCTCTGGGTTAAATGCTTTCTTTCCTACCACAAATACCTTCCGTAGTTGTCTGTGTGATGGACAACCCGGCAACCGTGTGATGGACGCGCGCCTGTGCAGATGAATGAGTGGCCTCGTCCACGGCCTCTTTCACTAGCTGACCCTCCCTCAGGCCTCTGGTGTAGCTCTTACCGCAGATCACTGTGTTTTCTATTCAGGCGTCTCCCCCAGGGATCCTATTGAATTCATCCTCATATCCACAATACCTGGCGCATAATAGCTGTTCAATAAACGCCTGTTGCCTGCAGTCTCTCCCCGATGCACACCCACCCTGCTGTCTCTCCCTTGTTCTACTCTTACTTCCCCATGGCCCCCCAGAGTTTTTATCCTAAAACAGAAAATCGATGCATTCACTTATGGCTTAAAAACCTCCATTACGCCCCTGCTGTGGACAACAACGTTGCGAATCCTTCGCTGGTCACCCACGGCCCTTCACAAGCAGGTTCCACCTGATCATCTCCCACTCATCCCCAGCACACACGCCAGCCCTCCTTCTCTGAATAGGCAGGGGCTTTTCCTTTCTAGGGTTGGTGTTAAGGTTTTGCCTGTTCCTACTTCCTGGAAAATTTTCCCCTAGAAAATTACTCTTTGTGTTGGCGATCAAGGCCAAAACCTCCTCCACTGTGAAGCCCCCCCTAAGTTGCCTGGGCAAAGCAAGTCATTTGCTTTATACTATCCCAGACAAATGAGAAGACCCATACTTGGAGTGCTGGCACCTAGGATCAGATTTAATTCTCCCTCACAACAATCACAGCAGACAATCGACTGTTCCACTACACCTTGGCTCAAGGAGGTCACAGAACTGGTGAAAGCTGGCGCCAGGATTTCAGCCATCGTCTGCAAGACTCTACACTTCCGGCTCTTCTCCGTGTCACTGTCTCTCACCTCTGCTTTGGGATTTGCTTGTGCTGCTTTATGGCATTTTTTTAGTCCACCTCTGTTTCTCCCACCAGATGTACAATTTGAGGTTGGTTCTTACCAAGCCCGGGAACAGGCTTATTAGAGGGGCCTTTAAAAATGTGGTTCATCAGGGCCGGCACTGTGATGCAGTGGGTTAATCCCCTGCCTGTGGCGCCAGCATCTCAAATGGGCACCGGTTTGAGTCCCAGCTGCTCCTCTTCCGATCCAACTCTCTGCTGCGGCCTGGGAAAGCAGAAGAAAATGGCCCAAGTGCTTGGGCCCCTGCACCTGCGTGGAAGACCTGGAAGAAGCTCCTGGCTCCTGGCTTCGGATCAGCCCAGCTCTGGTCATTGCAGCCATTTGGGGAGTGAACCAGTGGATGGAAGACCTTTCTCTCTGTCTCTCCCTCTCACTGTCTGTAACTCTCAAATAAATAAAGTCTTTTTAAAAAATGTGGTTCATCACACACACGAGTGAATAAACGAAGAAATGAATGAGTGTGCTGAGGGTTACATCACTCCCCAAAGACATGAGCAGTAATGAAAGCATTGTCCAGAGGGAGAACACACAAGGGAGATGCAGCCTCCCGCTCTCATTGAAAGAACCCCTTGTGCATCAACTGTCTCCTCTCTTTGGAGCTCTGCTTTATAAGCAGATCAACAGCCTGCAAGGAGATGGCCTGGTTGCCAAAAAACAGAAGGCCAAACACATCCAAACAAACCAAAAACATAACAACAACACCCAGAGGTGACAAGTGCAGCTCCCTGTAAAGAGCAAGACAGACAGGTTCTCGGCCTTCTGGGATCTCCCTCTGGGACCAACACACCAACACAGGTAGCAACACACAGGCCATGTGGAGCCAAGACCAAGAAGGAGACCATCAGCGTGGTGCACGACCAGATGCTTGCTACACCCCTGGCCCAACAGGTGATGGGAAGGCAACAACCGGGCTCAGGCAGTGAGGTCCCCTCACGACAGCAGGTGCAGGGACACCTGCAGCGACAGAGGAAGAGCCGGCTCTGCCAACTGGCGGAGGTGCAACTGAGAGGTTCTAGGCATATGCGGACGTGAGAGCACGCCAGTCCTGGCCCTGCTCAGACTCCCACAGCCCCGCTCAGCCCTCCTGCGCTCGTGTCCTCCAGCCCCTGTCTCGAGCCAATGCCGCTAATTGTTTTCTCCACCGGCCAACTGGTGGGAACGAGGGGCCGTAAAGGAAGCAAACAGCACAGGCTGTGCATCCAGCAATTTTACTGTTGGCAATTGATACAGAAAAAATAAAATGAGGACAGAGCTGCAGGGTCAGGAAGGGGAAGGATATTTCCAAATGATTTTCCCTGTTAATGCTGAGCAGTCAGGGCTCCTCTTTGTGGACGATTCCATGGCAAGCAAGACACAGGCACTGTTTGCAAAGTGCAGGCATTTATGATGCCAGACCAGGTGGGCCGGGCCTGGGCGGGGGTGGAGACAGAATGGCAGAGCTTCAGTGTGGAAGGGACAGTGGAGGTCGCCTTGTCCAACCTCCCTCTCGATCACAAGTCCCTGTCCAGCGTGCCCAGCAGGTGGCTGCGCAGGCTCTTCCTGAGCCCTCCGGGGCTGCTGGGCTGGCTGCCTCTCGAAGCAGCCCCTTCTATTTGCCGACAGCCCTGGCCGTTAGAAATCGGTTCTTTACAGTCTGTGCAATCTGCCTCTCTGTAATGTCCACAGCCATCCGCCCCACCTCAGTCCTCCGGAGCCCATCAGTGCTTGCTGACGACCTACTAGGAACCACTGGATTGTGAATTTACACAGGAGAACAGAACTAGGTCCCTTGTGGTCCTTACAGCTGGTGGGCAAGTCTACTATTTCTTTCTTGCACATGATAAAGAACTTTTCCCTGCCTCCCCAGACCCTTTGGGACCTTATTTGTGTTCAGTCTTTAGCTGTTGAGATCTCTGAGGGCCAACAACAGTTTCTCCTATTATACAACAAAAGCACCCCTTTAAAGGGAGAGAAAGTTTTAAAGCGACTAGAAGATCCCAGTCTTGTTCATGTTCCCCTCGTTTCTTAAAATGTTTGCTTACTTATTTATCTATTTTTCATCTACTTGAAAGAGAAGAGAGAGATATCTTCCACCTGCTTAGTTCACTCTCCAAATGGCCATAACAGCAAGCACTGAGCCAGGTCAAGGCCAGGGGACTGGAACTCAATTCAGATCTCCCACATGGGCGACAGGAACCCAAGCACTCAAACCATCATCTGCTGTCTCCAAGGATGCACTAGCAGGAAGCTGGATGGGAAGTGGAGCAGCGGAGACTCCAACTAGCACTCCAATCTGGGATAGGGCGTTGGAAGTCGTGGCTTAGCCTGCTGCACCACGACACCTGTGCCCACCCAGTTTTATCTGTAACGTTACAACACTTATTCCCAGCTGGTGTGTTCTTGTTTACTAACTGACCTCTACCCACTCCCACCCACTCCCACTGCCACTAATTGAGCCCCTCCGCTCCGCGACGGCAGAGTCTCCTCAGGCCCAGCACGCTGCTGGAGACGAGAACAGTGCAAGGACATTGTATGCATTTCTCAGCACATTTTTCAAGACCTTTGATGCACGGATTTCATTTTTCTTTCTTTGCCCCAAATTAAACTCATTATTTAATTCCATATTCCAAGAACTTACTGAAGCTGCTCATAGCAGGACACTCGGTCAGCATCTGTTGAGTTGAGGACTAAATGGATGGATGCACAGGACTCTGACCACACACACAAGGAGAACTCCATTCCTCGGACAGGAAGAAAGAGCTGGCTTCCCCACCCTCATCAGCCAGGCAGATGGGGGGCAGGCCCGAGGAGAGCCTCCTTAGAAGGTTTGTGGACACACAGCCAGGCCCCTACTCAACTAGAGCCACCGGCAGCTGGCACGCTGGTCCTGCCCCTTGTCCAGCTGACAGAGCCGGGGACTGTTCCCCGGTGAGGAAATAGGTGTGAGTCTCTGGGAGTTGCTCAGCCAGGCACTTCGAGCTCAGCCCAGCCTCCTGCAGAAAAGAATCTGCTCTGTGCCTTGAGATCTGGGGAGATGAGGAGACAGGACCATTCCTAGGACACTCGGGACCACAAGACCCCAGCTACCCAAGAGCCCAGGTTAACTATGTGGGTGCCTGAGGATGCTTCCTGGAGGAGGGTGGTTGCAAAATGGCCCTGGGAAGAGACAGGACTTGGTAGCTAATGATAACTAAAACAGAGGGCATTTATTGAATACATTTGTAGGCCAGGCACTCTGCTAACCACTTGTCAGACATTGATTCATTAAATGCTCACAAGCCCCTGCAAAGTCAGTACAATTAACCCCTTTCACAGACGGAGAAACAGAAGTCTAGTGGGATGAAGCCATTTGGTCCAAGTCCAATATTAGTTAGTGGCCGGAAGAAGATCTGAACCCAGGTAGCCAGGAGTCCATATCCCAGTGTGTCACTGCACAGCACTGGGGCCCCAGGGCATCCCCTAAGCTCTACCATAGGAGAGCCACAGGAGACACATGGGGTGGGGCAGAGGGGTCTCAAAGGCATAGCCAGGACTGACCCTAGCAGAAGCCCCACTGAGGATCAAGGCAGACCCGCCAGGCTCCTTGGACAGATCAAAGACACACAGCCCACCTGCACGCCTGCTTGCCTGCCCTCATCGGTCTGCTCTCCCACGGGGTCTTTATTCTCCAGAGAGCCCGTTCTCCATCCCATGTCCCCTTCTTTTGCCCCCTTCAAGCCAGAGAACAGGAAAGCTGACGGCTGTCAGGCAGCTTCAGGCCTCATCCAGGCTGACCCCTCCCACTGCAGGGTATAAGACACCAACCGCCCCAGTGGGCTGACCGAGGTTGCTATGGGCTCCAGGTTCAGCGGGGGTCTATCCCCTCCACCAAACCACCTCCCTCTCGAGGGCCCTGCCTGCTCCGACAGAACTCATGCCCCCTCCGGGAACTAGTCTCTTCTTCTTGCACATCCTGCCTACATCGGGATGGGTCCAGAAGCCCTCTCCATGTGCCTTCACCATTTCTAACAGGTGCCCCATGGACAGCCTTCCACTGCCTGAGCCTGAAACATGTCCCATCATAGCCCCATCTGTAAAAAGAGTCTGTGCATTCTCTACCCCACCACGAAAATGTCCACCAGTGCTCCTGACCGGTATACTTAGTGCTACAAGTCCAGAGCAGCATTCGCTGAATGAGTTCCCATCAGAAAATCAGTCTGGAACAATAATAAACAGGTGAGTGAATATACGGGAAAAAAATTGAAATTCCGGACTCTGATTATGTGCTCCAGGGGGCGCTGTCTGCACGAGGCTTTGCGACTCAAGCCCCTTGACTTGCAAAGTCAAGGCCCATGGTCCCTTCTTCATCAAAAAAACAAACAAGCCACAATACTTCTGGATTTTCTCCAGTATCTGTTGGTGGTGTCTGTTGGTTTAGGAGAGTCTCTTTGTGTACCCTGGATCTCTGCATTTGTTTAGAATCGAGGGCTGGCAGTAAACTCTGTGAACACCCACCCCAGGAAACCCCACTTCTCCTTGGTTCTGCATAGTTCTGCAGGGTTCTGTAGGATGCTAAAATGTCTTCTTTAGGGGACAAAGGTACTTTTCTCTCAAACTATTAGCACTACTTTAATTAAAACACAGTTTGTGGCTAAAAACACCCAGCTATACAATTATTGTTATTAGCCACAGTCTCCATGCATCTAACAGGGACACTGCCCCTCTGTTTTCAAAGACTGCTTCTTTAAAGCCCTCACAGATCATGGACTGATAAAAAGAGAGCTACAACTTCAGATCAGACGTACCTGTATTTGAATTCCAGTTCTACCTTCATTTTTTCTGGGCTTTAACAAGTCATCCCCAGAAAGTAGGGTTAGTAATTCTTATTTAACGGGGCTCCAGGAGAATTAAATTAAATGGGTCAACAGTAAGTAGAATATCTAGCAGTGTCTAGTGCACAGTAAGTACTCATTATATCTTAATTCGCTCCCCCTTGGTTTCTCTCCCTTCTCTGTATCTACCCTCCTGGTGTGTGGGACAGGATCTTGTCTCCCTGTCGATACCCCAGCCCCTCCACGGGTGGCAGAAGGAGGCCAGAAATGAGGGCAGAACTCTGCAGTTCTTGCTGTTGGGCTCCGTGAGTGCAGCTGCAACTGTACATCAGCACACGACATCTGGACCTCCCCTTTCTGTGATACTCACTGCCCGGGGCCCTGGTCCCCAGGGGACTATTCTGAACAGGTTTCTTTCTAAAAGGAAAAAGAAACTGACTGATGGTAAGTAACTGATCCCTTACAGAGGTGGCGGGGCGGGGGGGGGGGGGGGGGGGCACCTGAATAGCCACCTAGCCAGGAGGTAGTGGGGGATGGCCCCTACCAGTTCTTGCTTCCATTTGCAGACTACACAATACGGTATAGACCCAGAGTGGTAGAAGGAGGAAGAAAAACACAACAATGGCAAAAAAAAAAACCACAGAAGCAAACCAATACATGCATGCATGCACACACACACACACACACACACAATCAGTTTGAGATAGATGCTTTGTTAGATGGAAAATACAGAATACAGAGAATTTAAATGTTGGCTTTCTGTAGTGTAGCACGCCTCAACTTTTTTAATAAAACAATACTCATTTCTATCTGGTGAGATGAGAAACAAATGTGCAATTTTCAGTAGTAACTGGATAGCCCCACATTACCCAAAAATATTTCTACCCTGGCTCCCCAAAGCGTGGACCATCTACCAGGGATGAACGTAGCATCAGCAACAAAGAATCATCACTTACAGCTGATCAGCAGCTTACAACGCACAAACCACCTTCAAGTTCATTTTAGTTCTGAGCCATTAAAACTCAGCCCTCGGAAGTTGAACCTCAGAGGAGTTCAGTAACTCGCCTACCATCTCACAGCAGTGAGAGGAGATTAAGAATTTGAACCCACATCTGAGTCCTACTACGCATTCTCTTCTCGCTCAATCAGGCCAAAAGTAAAAGGCCCAGGTCACTGGCTACCGGTGGGCAGCAGCTGCCCTCAGTCTGAGGCCCTGCTGAGGGCTTGAGCATCAACCTGGATATAACACAGAATGGAAACTGGGAAAGGGGAGTGGGGGAAACTGAGGCACCTAAAGGCAAAGAGAAGGAGGGGGAAAAACCTCATCTTCTGTCTCTGAAGTGTTCGCGCCACGCTGTGTGGTCACAGGCTGAAGAAGAGCAAGGGTTCTTTGTGCAGAAGGTTCCGGGACAAGGATCAAGCACCTTCCCGATGGGGGTGGGGGACGACGAGCTACAGTGGGCTGCAAAGCGAGGCAGAGAAGGCGCTGCGGAAGGGCACCAAAAGGCCCACCATCGGGCCCAGCACTGAGAAGCGTTCCTTCAAAGCACGGCCACCACTCGTGGAAAGCCGCAGATTCCAATGGGGGGAGGCACAGTAGTGGGCAGTGGGGGTACTCACTAAAGGGAGAGGGATCCCTCATCCCAGTGCAGCGGTGAGTTATAAATAAAGTGGGGGTGGGAAGGGTGGGGCGGGTGTCGTGGTGCAGTGGGTTAAGTGCTGCTTGAGATACCCGCATCCCTCACGGAGTGCCCGGGCGGCAGCAGGCGATGGCTCAAGCACTCGGGTTCCTGCTGCCCCTGTGGATGAAGTTCTGGGCCCCTGGCTTCAGCCTGGCCCAGCCCTGGCTGTTGCAGGCATTTGGGGAATGAACCAGCTGATGGAAGATCTCTCGTTCAATCTTTCTCCCTTTGGAAGTCTGCCTCTCAAATAAATAAGTCTTTAAAACGTAAACAAGAAAGTGGGGACAACCCGTGACAGGTGTCTGGTCTTGGGTGGATTCTTACTCCTGAGAACTCCTGATCTGCAGTTACAGGAAGGGACACCCAGAGCTCACCTCTTCTCAGGGCTGCTGGAGGGTCTTCAATGGACTTCCTTTTCCACCTTGCACCCTCTGTGTCCTGTTGCTCAGGGAAATAATTCCTCAATTCTGCCTTCAGTTCCTTTCTGACTGCTACTAGACCCAGAGACAAAGGTCCAGGGCACCAGCTCCCACTTCATGCATTCCTCAGGGCACCTGCTCCATGCCATGCACGAGATGCTAAGGGATGGCGTGCCCCCCTCCCCTGCCCCGAAGTCATCTCCCTGCCCCCAGGCCTGCACATCCTGCTTTGGGCAGACAAATCACCCTTCTCCTTTCCAGTCTCCCAGACTCCCAGCCCCCATGGAGGCCACTTCCTACCCTGCTCCAGGTCTCCCTAGCAGCCCCCAGTTCCCAGCTCCTGTCAGACACCAAATGCTTAACACCTCATTTAGCTCTCTCACCCTTGTTTGCCCATTTTCAAAAGTCTTTTCAATCTTCTGTAATCTCTCCCCCAATCAACTGGAAGCCCTACAAAAGAGGAGCTCCACAGTTTTCCCTGGGTTCTTCCCTGCTCTGCCCACAGAGGATGCCTTGCAAGTACTGCCAGGCAGGGCAGGCCAGGGGCAGTCACAAGAATGGAGTCCTAGCTCTCCAGGCCTCCGCCTGGGCGTGTGTGTGTGTGTGTGTGTGTGTGTGTGTGAGTGTGCATGAGCATGCTGAAGAGAAAGAAAGGAATCAGAGGAGGCAGGAGGACAAAGGTATCTGGCATCGATGAAGCAGTGCTAGAACGGAAAGAACCTTCCCCCTTATTACTCTATATTAGAGAAGACATCCTACCATTTGTTTCCCATTACAGCCTTCAATTCCCTCCTCGTTCAGGGGACCTGAAGCACAGAGCTGGCTTGTTGATTGGTTTGAGTTTAATTCATTTGTGTAATATCCCTGTTCAGAACGATGTCTAATTAACACTTTTGTTGGGGGGAATAAAACCTCCCATAATCATTAATGAGAGGGGGAGGGGAAGGGAGGCTGTCTCAGGCAGCAGCCTGGATTCCAACGGGTTGTGTGCTGGCTGCATCTTAGAGATGTCTTAATGAGATATATCTGAATAATGGGATTGTCGCTCTCTGCACCGGGTCAAACAGATGGGGCTTAGATGTGATGATGGGGTAATCAGTGCCACATGAGTCCACACTCACACCTAATGCTGGGGTTCCTTGATTCTGGTGCCAGGTCTAGAGATGGGGTGCACGGCAGAACAAACTCACCAAACAGAACGAGCACTCTCTCACCTCCTTCAGTCAGGACTTACAAGGAAAAATAACATCATAGATGTGTTAATAATCCCCCATTGCAAAATGAATTCACAAACATCAGCTCAGGCCGGCGCCGTGGCTCACTAGGCTAATCCTCTGCCTGCGGCGCTGGCACACCGGGTTCTAGTCCCGGTTGGGGCACTGGATTCTGTCCCGGTTGCTCCTCTTCCAGTCCAGCTCTCTGCTGTGGCCCAGGAGGGCAGTGGAGGATAGCCCAAGTGCCTGGGGTCCCTGCACCTGCATGGGAGACCAGGAGGAAGCACCTGGCTCCTGGCTTCAGATCAGCGCAGTGCGCCGGCCGTGGCGGCCACTTTGGGGGTGAACCAACGGCAAAAGGAAGGCCTTTCTCTCTGTCTCTCTCTCTCACTGTCTAACTCTGCCTGTCAAAAAAAAAAAAATCAGCTCGCCACTATTCATGGGGAGAGAGCACCAACTCCACTTAACAGACAGAGGGAAGTTTGGAGGAATTGAGAGACTCATCTAAGGTCACAACACTAAGCCACACCAGGGCCAAGAACAGAACCTGGATCTTCAGACTCCAGAATTCTTCGCTTCTTGGGGAGCAGGTGCTACTGTTGAGGAGACACGGAAGGCAGGGGGGTGCTTTGGGTTTGGGGGCTTCTAGTGGGAGAGGAGTCACGTAAAATTACACCAACAGTCTGATCTGAATGGCACGTGCACATTGACCAGGTAAGGAAGCAGAAATCCCTCACTTTCCCAAGATTCTCAGAGGCGCCCACGGCCCCTTGGGTCCATCTCTGACCATGCCTTCCAGTATGAAATTAGTAGGGTTGCTAGGAGGAGGACCGGGCTCTGGTGCTATTGTTCCCATCTAGGTGACTTTCATAGCTTGTTTAACCTCACAGGGCTTCAATTTCTATCCCTGAAGAAGCAGGATCATAAACCTCGCCCTGCCTAGTACACAGGGATTCTGTGACAACCGAAATACACACAGGGAAGGAAAACAGTGGCTAGAAGACAAAGACGGGAGAGAAACTCATTTCACTGCTTGCTCTCTCTCAGTTTCTGAATTTTGTATCACGTGCATTATCACCTAAAATACGAAATTAAACATTTAACAGAAATATGTCGAGCCATCAGGTTACGGAGTGCTGGCTCTCTGCACAGCCCCTCCAGGGAGACGTAACTTTCCCAGAGGCCTATGAGGCTCAGCAGGCTCAGGTCAGCCACCCTATGGTCATGAATGAGCCTATTAGCAGGTCTAGGATGAACACTGGTGTCTGACTTCACAGCTGCTATTTGCTCCTCTCTCTCCCTCCCTCCTGCATTACAGGTACTCATGCTATCTCCTAAAAGCTCAACGTTCGGAGATAAACTTGATGCACACTAGAGAATAAATGTCACTTTCTTGTTACAGGAGGACTCAATGTTGCCCTATCATTATCTAAATATAGGACTCTCATAACTACACGCCTTATAACCAACCCAATTGTGCACTAGCAGCCCGTAGGAAAGTTATTTTTAAAAAAGTATATATATGCACACACACACACACACACACGCACACGCACACACACCCCACAGGCTTCTGGTACAAGAGGGAGAGAAAATGAGAATGGCAACTGCAAAGGCACTTCCGCGGTCTGCCACTGTGGAGACCCGCCCAGGCAGCCTGGCAAGTGCTCATTCTGCCCTTCCCCGAAAACGCACGTACCCTCGCCTTGCACAGTCTTGTAAACACTTCGCTGTCGATTCACGTTAGCTTATTGTTTTCCTTCTGCTGCCAACATGCTCTGTACAGGTTTCTCCATGTCAATGCCTCTGGCTCAGACAACAGCCCACAGAGGGCAGGGACCGGGCCACAAGAATCTCTTTATACCACATCCACACTGAGCCAGACACAATTAAGTGCTTAATCAAGGTCTGAGCAGATGACCACGAAGATAAAGGTCATTTATTCCAACTTAAAGAGAATGAGGCCTCTGGGTAGGGTAATTCTCACCAGAAGTGCTGTGCAGTGGAACAAACACTACTACCTGGAGAAAGGTCAGGATCTGCATCCTGGCTCTAGCGGGTTCTACCCAGATCCAGAGCGAAAGAATCAGCCTCTCTCAGTTATCAGTTCATCCACCTATAAAATGGAGATAACGATGCTTATCTGATGGGTCACAGTGAAAATTAAACGAAGAGACTATGAAATCCTTAAAGAGGAAAGTGCCATGTATCACCTAATGATTCAAACAGGAGAAAAGCAAACAAAAACAAACCAGCAACCGAGCAAACGCCTAAGATGCCATTGCACTGGAGGCGTATCACCAGGAAAATGCCTCCCGGGTTTTCCATCCCCAGTGGCGGGAGCCACCTTGCACCAGTCCTGGCACAACATCAACAAATGGGGTGACCAGCCGGCAGATCCTTGCCAGAGCTGGCTGCTACAACAAAAACTCCAATTTTGCACCCAGCTTTGGGAACAACTTAAGAGGAAGCAAATAGCTCAGATTCTGCCTAAATTTCATTTAAGTTGAATTAATCCATCTCTGGCCATTGGGGATGGGACACATCACACCATGACACGCTCCCCAACATGACAGCAGGTTTGTTCAAGTTAACTGAGCAACGAAGGCAAATGACCTTGAGTCAGTACCCCCAACCCCCGCCAGGCACGGGGAGGGGACTGCAGCAGGCAGACAAGAGTGCTGGGGCTGCTTCTGCAGACAGCAAAGGTCCCAGGTTGGTGGTGGGGCCAGACACGGCGTTCCCAGTGGAGACAGCGGCGTGTCCAAAGCCTGGAGGCAACAGTGAGGAGGCCCTGTATTAGGAATCTGGCAGCAGGTGAGTGAGAGGGGGTGTGGCAAAGGGGTGTGTAGAGGAGCAAGGAGAAACAGCATCCATAAAACCTGCAAGGGGTGTACTGGGAGGCAGGAGCGCTGGTCCTTCTTGAAGCGGTCTCTAAATTATCATTCCTTCCCAGGGGCTGCCCCTGCCCTATCCCTAAGCTGAAATCCTATTAATTCTCCCTGAAGGTCAAATCTTCTCCAGGCACCCTAATAAGAAGTGATTTGTCCTTGCTCTAAGCTTCCTGGCTACGCTACTCACATGGCAATTCAGCATCTACTGCTTTGCTTTGAGGTGACACAAACATACTGTGGACCTACTGTGCGCCATGTGCTTTCTCTTCACACCCTGTGTTCAGTTACATCATCGCCATCTCCAGACAGGCTCTGGAGAGTGGGGACTCCCTAAGGATGCTGTCCCCCATTTCTCACCAGCTCCTATTAGGCTAAAAAACCCTCACAAGGGGCCGGCATGGTGGTGTAGTGGGTAAAGCCGCAGCCTGCAGCGCCGGCATCACAAACGGGCACCGGTTCAAGTCCCAGCTGCTCCACTTCTGAAACAGCTCTCTGCTATGGCCTGGGAAAAAGGCAAAAGATGGCCCAAGTCCTTGGGCCCCTGCACCCACATGGGAGACCTGGAGGAGGCTCTTGGCTCCTGGCTTCAGATCAGCACAGCTCCGGCCGTTGTGACCAACTTGGGAATGAACCAGTGGATGGAAGACCTCTCTCTCTCTCTGCCTCTTCTACTCTCTCTGTGTAACTCTTGACTTTCAAGTAAATAAATAAATCTTTAAAAAAAAACCCTCACAGGACCCCGGTTGTCTTCTGCTCCCCTCTGTGCCTTTCTGGAGCCCTGACAAGCAAGTCCAAAGTGAAGGTGCATTAAGCCCAGCTCCTCCTGATGACCTAGCACGATACAAGCAAAGAGGCAGCTGGACCCAGCCAGGGGCTGGAGCTTCCCCTGCCCCTCCCTTGCCTCTGAGATTTGTGGTCAGACATCAGGAAGGGCAGAAATGATGGGCACAGGGAAAGGCCCCAAGGAAGTGCCAATGAGGAGACTGAAGTCCAGTACAGCTCCTTCCCTGTCTTCTGGCTTCCTTCTGACTTACCCAGGAGGACAGCAGTGCCACTGTGCCAAGCAAAATGGGTGTGCCCCCTCCACCCCTCCTCCCAGCTGGCAGTGTACCTCCACACCCCCACCCCAGCCGGAGTGAGGCTGGCCTCCCAGGGCAGGGGCTCGTGCGCCTCCCTGCCAGCTCAGCGCTCCAGCCTGCCCCTGCTCTGCCCCTGCCCCGCCCTCACTCCCAGCTCACTCCCCCTGCCGTTCTGCTTGGCCAGGGCATTTCTGCAGCCCTCCCGACCTCCTCCGACCCAGGAGGATGGAGGCCTAATTAGCGGAGGCTCCTCCTGGGGAGTGGGAGAGGAGAGTGGCTCATTAAAGCGGCCACGCGAGCCCCTCCTGCTCGTTGCTGGCCCTCTCTGTCTCCTCTGCTCCATTTCTCCCTCTCCATTGCTAACGCTCCGCGCCTTCCTTTTGCTTTTGGCTGGCACCCTCTCCTACCCATCTCTCCTGCCTCCCCAAGTCCCTCTGTTTGCTTCTGCAGCCCCTTTCTCTCTGGGTCCTCCCCGCTGCTGCATCCTCCTCCTCCGTCCCTGGCCTCGTAATCCCCGCTCCTTCGCCTCCGGTCTTATGCTCCATTTGCTTCCACCCCCTTTCTCCCTGCCCTCCCTCTGCTCCTACCCTCCTGCTGTCCTTGCCTCTCTCCACCACAGTGGGTCCATGGCTTCCCTTTCCTGGTGGGAGGAGAGGATGAGGGGACCCTCGGGAGAATGCTCCTGGCCTCGCTTGGCCTAAGTAAGCCGACGACGCCACTGGGAATGGTGGCAGCTGTGGACACATGCAGGGGTCTGTCTCCCACCCAGGAGGCAGGGACCAGGGCTTCCTGTAGGAGGGTGTGGCTCACACCTAAGTCACCCCAGCTGCCCTGCAGGAAGTCCCAAGGGAGGCGCCTGTGTTCTGGGTCTGGTTTCCGCACAGTTCCAGTCTTGGAGCTGCCACACCGTCCCTGTTCTAAAAATGCCGCTGGTGATGAGCGGCCTTCGATTGTGAGGTCAGGGTGGACCCTGGGGTGAGAGGGACACTGGCCACAGGGAGAACACCCACCTCCGCTTCAGGCTCTCCTCTAGCAGCTGGGTCCAGAGGCCTCCCTCCTCACCTTCCTAATCCTACCCGCCCCCAGTGCCTGCTCAAAACCCTTGTTTCCATTCCCTGCCTCCCTACAATCTTCATTTTTCAGAGATGATATGAGACACCAGAGAGGCCTTTCCCTGAACGGTCACTTAATGTTTCCTTCTCATTTTCCCCAAACTTCCTAAAATCGCATTTCTTCCAGGAAGCCTTCCTGGACTGACTCTACTTCACAGCTAGGAGAGATATAAGAGATTATTTAACTGCATCTCGAGTTAGAGTTGAGACACTGAGCGCCAGAGCAGTTGGATGATTTGCCTAGTGCACACAGAGTATTAACAGGACATCTGGGAGAAAACACCCAATTCTCTCAATTCCTTACGCTTTCCATCCCAACATCATCAGAGTGGAGGAGCTGACGGTCCTGTCTGGTGGTTGGGGATTTTTCCAGAATTATGCCTCACGTTCTCCACCCCCTAGTACCTTTCACTGTAGCCAGTGTCTTTGCTGTACTTGAGATAGGTGTTGCGGGTCGGAACTGAAAACATACTTAACTGTGAGCTCGAGGAAGGCGGAATCCGCAGCGCATCACCTCTGTTCCCTCAGCACCTAACAGTGCTTGGCTCTGAAGAAACCCTTGCGGAAGTGAAAGCCCCACCGACTGAAGGGGGCGGCCCCACCACCCACAGGAAGGCGGGGCAGGTTTTTGTGGACACAGGACAAGAGGCCAGGACGGTGCCATGAGCTCCCAGGGGCAGCACGTGCACTTTTTGCCCTTTTCCAAGGCTGAAAGGGAAAGCAAAAAACCTGCCAGGTCGGAAGCTGCATCAGTGTGGCCCAGCGTGGCTGCCATCCCACCCGTGAGTGCAGATAGCAGGAGCCACACAGGATTCCCGAAAGGACTTCCGAAGACACTTGTGGGCCTCACAGCATCCAGGGGTGGTTGCTCCTGGAGCCTCCCTGCTCCTCCTGGTAACTTAACCCAAGGTCTCTCCCTACCTGCACCCACACTCAGCATATGCACACCAGAGACTGCAGGAGGAAAATGCAGGCTGCGCACGGGCTGGGCCCACGGCCCATGAGCAGAAAGCCTACAAATGATGCTCGTCATGGGCCAAAGGAACAGCGATGCACCTGGGTGACACACGAGCCGAGCAGGGCAGGACTTGTCTGAACACTTGGACCCTCTCTATCCCTCTTCCGCTTAAGCGATTGTGCAGGCTACTCCAGAGGCTGTGGGGAGTTTAAACCTCAAGGCCTGGGATGTTGGCAAAGGACCTGGGGCAAGTTCTGGCTTCTCCGGCACTAAATGCAGTAGGGAAACTGAGGTCAAGGAATACAGGTGGTACCTAGCTGCAGCAGGAACAGCACCAGAATGGGAGTCGGGACTCAGGGCTTCTGGCCCCGGCTCAGTCAGAATCAGCTGTGGGGCACTGGGCAGGTCAACTCCCTTCAATCTCCCAGAACACAGCAGGTTTTTAACACAAGGTCCATGCCTGAATGGATGCGATTCTGAGATTCCCTTCTTCTGGGTGTTCCGAGTGCTCCCTGCAGCCTTCGGGTCCCACTGGTCTCATCTGGATAACAAAGGCTCTGTCTTCCTCCTCCTTGCTTCTTGCCTTCTCTGACAGATGTGCCTAGAAACCAGCAGGCAGCCGCTCTGACTTCACTGAGGTGACCCACTTCTGAGAGTCCACGAGCACAAGGTTTTCATAACGACCACT
Organism: Oryctolagus cuniculus; assembly: GCF_964237555.1. NCBI lineage: Eukaryota > Metazoa > Chordata > Mammalia > Lagomorpha > Leporidae > Oryctolagus > Oryctolagus cuniculus. Next base: position 41,029,339 of record NC_091438.1, read on the forward strand.
CAGGCCCACCCTACCCCCAACACCTGGACAGGATTCCCCCTGTGCCCTGCAATCCAGACCACACCCTGTGTGCGGCTCCAGACACAGCTCTTGCAGGAAGCCTGGCCAGACTTGCCTTGTCCACTCCACACCCGGGATTATTTCCTATCCCTGCACTGTATTTATCCACACTTGCCTAAACAGACCCTGGTAAGAATAGGCATAGTTCACCATTGAAACCTTGCCAATGAACAGCGGGAGCTAAGGGGCTACAGGCCACCACAGCTGCCATACCCACAGGAACTCCGGGGGCCTCCCAGGCCTCCCCAGGTAAGGCAGGAAGGCTGAAAACATAACTGTATACACACAGGTGTGTGCAGGCAGGAGAGGTCTTTGAAAAGGTCAGGGAAAATGTGTATGAAAAAATTCTGCAGGGATTTCAAAACTTTTTGGATCAAAAGAAGCATATCTTTTAATTCTACTTTTCCATGAACTTTTTGAAGTGTCCTCATATGTATCTTTTAAAAAGATTTATGGATTTGAAAGGCAGAGAGAGACAGAGAGATTCTCCATCATCTCGTTCATTGCCCAAATGGCCACAACGGCCAGGCACAGGCCAGGCTGAAGCCAGGAGCCTGACACTCCAACCAGGTCTCCCACTTGGGTGCAGGGGCCCAAGCTGCTGCTCTCCCGGGCACACTGGCAGGAAGCTGGATGGGAAACAGAGCAGCCAAGACTCATACCAGTGTTCACGTGGGCTGTTGGCATCCCAGGCAGTGGCTTAGCCTGTTGTCCAACAACGCAGATCCCTACAAGTATCTTTTTAAATTGTTATAGAACACAAATAATATTGAGTCAAAAATCATGTGTATGCGTGTTTCGTTTTAACCTCTATTACAGACTTACATAAAACATGACAGCTAAAGGGAGTCTCTGCTTCTCTCTAGCCCCAGTTCTCCAGGGTAGGGGTTACTGGATCCCAGAGAGGCTCAACAACCTGCCCGAAGTCACACAGCTCAGAAGCAGCAGTGTGAGGAAAGGAACTAAGAGGAGGCACAGTCTGGAACCAGAGTCTTCCCCTGACCCCAGGATACCTTCCCAGATGACCGAATGGGGCAAACCAAGCAGTCACTTTGGCCTCCTGTGGCCAGCCAGACTCTGCTCTTTCAGTGGAGAATTTGCTTTGGAGTGTGGTTCCAGACCTGTCCTTGTCACAAAAAAAGAAAGAGAGAAAAGAGAGAAAAAGGGAGAAAGGGAGAAAAGGAGAAAGGGAGAAAGGGGAGAGAGAGAGAGAGAGAAAGAGAGAGAGAAAGAGAGACAGAGAGAGAGAGAGAGAAAGAAAGAAAGAAAGAAAGAAAGAAAGAAAGAAAGAAAGAAAGAAAGAAAGAAAAGAGTCCTGATACCAAAATGGAACACACAGATCTGAAGAAGAATGGAAAGAATTTCATAATCCCATCCCCAAAAAAGAAGTTAACAACCCCAGGACACAGCATTTTTGACGGTGGATATTTGAGGTTGTGGTTGAGATACTTTCTTGAGGGCAGCCTGCTCTGGCCATTTCTCGGTTGCTGGTGAGGACACAGCCACCAGCTCCAAGTGCTCCGTGCAAATCCCAGGGGCCGAGCAACCAAGAAGATGAATTACAGAGGACGTGGCCCACTGCTTCTCCCTCCCTAGACCCAATAAATCTAACTGCCCTTTAAACCGGCCCCATCATCCATTCTGATGAAAACCCTCACATCTCAGTTACCCACACCACTGAGGAAGAGCACTGGTGTGGATAATGCAAAAGTCGTTTCTTCTGGGCGTTGGAAAGCACGATAATGAACTTTTAGCAGTACCTAATTACATTCTACCAAAGATATTATTTAAAAAGTGTTTGCATTCTCTGAGTTCATATTAAGTGATAGTGCGAGGAGCTGAGCTGGAAGAGGAACCAGACTTCAAATTAAACCTTCATCGTGGAGCCCTACCAAGTGGGTAGTCCGCATTCACGGAACTGGGATGGTCACTCAACAAGCTTTGTGTGTGTGTGTGTGTGTGTGTGTGAACACGTGCATGAACTCACTGTGTGGCAGTCACTGCTGTGTGCAGGGAGCAGAGGAGTCACAAACATGAACAAGCCCTGTTCCCCGTTCTCCAGGAGCACCTGTCTAGCACAGGAGGGACAGGTAAACAACTCAAAATGAGTAAGACAGAAGAGAATCGACGGACACACAGCCAGTTTGCTTTGGAAGCCCAAGATAAAGAACAGTTAGTTCTAGGGGGTGCAGAGGAGACGGCCTTCCCAGAGCGGCACACAAGGTGCATCTTGAAGGCAGGTCCAAATTTCAGAGGGGTGGTTGAGGGAGCAGGGAGTGGAACAGCCTGCCAACCCAGAGCTCTGGGAGGAAGGTGGGGGGTGGGCGGGGACTGGAAGCCCCTCCTCACAGCAAAAGGAAATGCGGACAACCCCAAGCCCCTTTGCAAGCCGCTCCCTGCTCGGCCATCATTTACGTCACCAAGGCAGTTTTTGCTTAGTTCTCCTCAGGCAAGTTCTTTTCCTCTGGCTATTTCTGAGAGCTGAAAAAAATTCACCCTGGGAAAAACTCCCCTCTGCATCCACAGCCATCTGTTTTTGATCTCAAACCTACTCAAACCAGGGTCGGTTTCCCTGGGATTCCCAGACCGGGGACTTTCTTGACAGGGGCGTCGTTACATTCGGGGCCTCTCTCTCAGCCAGCAGCCCCTCTAACCCCTTCGAATTTGCTTCTGTTTCAAAATTGCAAGGGAGGGGGGAAAACCGATGGAGAGGAGGCAGCTCCCTCTGCCTCCCTGCCTCTTTCCCTCGCTCTGCGGTTAGGCTCTGCAATGATCCTACAGGCCTGGAATTTGAGGAATTTCCTGCCCCGTGCTCCCTGGAAGAGCTGAGAGAGACCCAGCAATTAGGCCTGGCCTTTCCACTCCTGCCTCCCTCCACCCCAGTTAAGAGCCCTGGGTGGAAGAGCTGGGTCTGAGGGGGCCCGCCCCGGGCTCCTTGGCCAGCCGGGATGCGCCTGTGGCCGTCACGTTCAGCACAGATGCCACCCCAAACAAAGTCACCCGCACTGCCACCCCTCCCGATCACCCAGAGCCTCTGCCAAAAGGCTGCACATCCTTCCCTCTGCCTGTCCTGGAGTGTGGAAATAACAATAACACAGGACACGCACGCACGGAGCCCGTTCCTTCCTGAGTCTGTCCCTCTCAGGACAACGCCATGTGTCTGCCTTCCCTTTCTCCAACACCTAGCTGGGCCTCAGCTCCATTCCCTCCCGCTCCAGGATGGCCCTCTCTCTCTTGCTCCCTTTCTCTCTGCCCCCCACCCCCCACCCCACGTGTTGACTTTGATTTGAGCCCAGGCGGAGCCTCTGCTGCAGGCCCAGGGTTGTAGTCCTGCTCCCTGGCAGCCTGTCTGCCCCTAGGACTTCTAGAAGGCAGGGGGGAGGCTCTGGCCTTCACTTCTTTGGTTCCAGCCAGAGGCACTGGGACAGGCACGGGGAAGATGCTCCCAAGTCATCCGAAGGAACCTTGTGGAAGTTCTTAGCCGTAGCAGCTGCAACCGCAGAAGTGAATTAAGCCTGCTAATGATGTTCTGTTTGGGCTAATATTAAAAGTGGTTAGTTTTCTCTCCCAGGACATCAGTGGATGGCTGGTGCCAGGGCACAAGCAGCCTGGGCTTTGCACAGCAGCCACAGACAGTTCCGAGGCTGACCTGTCCTCCCGCGGCCAGCACAGCCCACTGGGTGCCCGTGTTCCCTCTACCCAGGTGTCCAGCTTCATGGCTGCTAGCTGTCCTACTCCTGACACCCTTCAGGGATGGCCCAGGTGACCCTTTGCTTTCCCTCTCCCTCCGGCCCAGGGTATGTCTGGATCGTGTCTGGAGAAGTTCACAGGTTGGACTTGGCTCCAGGAACCTCCAATGCGCGCCCACCTCACGCTCCAGCCTCCCTGGCCAGCACCCACCTCACTCCATCCGGCCCATGGCCCTGCTGCCAGGTGACCTCCGCCTGTCCACAGGCCTCACTGGGCTCAGCTCCCACAGGCCACCCACCCCACCTGGGGTCTCGCTCTCTCCTGGGACAGAAGGGGCCCAGGCCCAAGCCACCTTCTTTGCCGCCCGCAGTGACCCAGGGTGGGATTCAAAGAGCAGCCCCTAACCCATCCTCCCAGCACAGTCCCCCAGCCTCAGAAGCAGATCAAAGCCGTGCCACTGCCTCAGTGGGCAGGCTCACTATCTCCAGACCTCCCTAGGCTCTCCTTCTGAGGCTGAGAGTTGCCAGTCGCCAGGCCCCTCCTCCTCCCTCTTCACATTCCCTTCAAACAAAGCGTTTCTGTCAGGTTTCTGACCCTGATGAAGATTTCTGACTGGAATCTTTTTTTTTTTTTTTTTTTCTCTTCCCCCCCTCCCCCAATTCTGAAGGATCTTTTGTCTTCTAAGCGAAAGAACTGAGAGATCGCATGGGCTGCTCCCCCTCTTTTTTTTCCTTGTAAGTAACTGAGGAAGAGTTTTTTTTAAAGAGTAGAAAGAAAAAAAAAACAATATGGAGCTATGTTCTCGCTCAAACATTTCTTTTAATAGCAAAAAGGAGACAGGCCTTGAAAATGTGAAAGGCATGAAGGGCTTTGGGAGGGAAAGGGGGTAAGAGAGAAAATGAGGAAGGGCTGGGAGGACCCCAGGGACGCCAGAGAAGAGCAAGAGGAGAGACCTTGAGCAGGGGAGGCCAGTGGGGGGGTGGGGGGGGGAGAGGGAGAGGGAGGAGGGACGGAGACGCCCTTTCCTGGGCGGGGTATCCACCCAGCAGCTAGAGGTAAGAAAAGAAAAAGAGCAGGAACCCTGCCCCAGGCAGTGCAGAGAGCTGCAGGGACTTGGCACAGCCACAGGGCCTAACAGTGCCTAGCACATAGTAAATGCTCAAGAAAGCACCACCGAAGAAAACAGTGCTGTCCATGGTTTCCCGTCTTTTGCTGTTCCCTCCCCCAAGGCAATCAGGTGAACGGTTGGTCAGAAATGGACAGATGAGAAGGAAAGAAAGAGCTCGGGGCCAACCTCACCTGAGCCAGAGCAGGCGGTGTGCAGCTGAGCCGCAGAGGCCCCAGCTGCAGAGGCTGCCCTCTGGGGGGAGGGGCGGGGAGGGGGCAGCACTGTCCGCTCTCCATTACTCACACATAGGTTCTCCCTTTGGAGATTATCCGTGGAAAAATCTTAATCCCGGGCAGGCTGATTCCCTTTGCCACCCAGAACGTTTTGGTTGTCAGTCTTGGTGTGAGCAGGGAATTAGAAACTCATTTAAATAGCAGACCAAGTCAACTCTAATAAGCAAGGCAAATCTGATTATTATCATCATTATTATCATCATCATGCATTCCAAGGTTTTTTTAAAAAAAAGATTAAAAAGCTCAGGGGCTGGGTGCTATCCACAGCGAGGCTCCCGTTCTGCTGGGTCAGCTGGGTGTTAAATATGTCTTACAGACGCCTTTCATCTGGGCAGCTCTCAGAAGCCTCTGGTCCATCCGTACAGCACCTCTCCAAGGAAGATTAGAGGCAATTTGTATTATTCATTTATTTAAATAACAGCTTATGCTTTATGGCTTCCTCACCACTTGCCAGGCACTGTGCTATACGTTTTATAAATCTTAACTTCTTTAATTAGTTTACTTGCTCCACAAAAGATCTGAGGCGACATATATGGTACATTTGGTTACTGACACAAAGAATAAATTAAGAAAAGAAACCAGACACTAGGGTAGATGGTGCTGATCAGGGAAAGCAGGGAAAGAACAAGGAGAGGAGAAATCAGCCAAGGTCGGGGTAAAGCTAGAATGCTGAATGTATGCTCTAGGATCCAGAACACACCTCATCAGAGATGAACAGCAAGACACAGCTCTGAGCTTCCCAGCAGCCAGTGCAAAGAGAAAAAAAAATATTAATTTGGGACACAATGTACAGTACCCAGAGAATGAAAACTCGCTGGCGGCTCAGGAAAAGTACTGCTGGAGAATTTTCTCCCGGGGATCCTCCTAAAAGGACACTGATGCACTGAACCATGTCCTGGACAACCTCCCCACCAGGAAGACAATAAGGAGTTTCATAGGGCTGTTCCTTAGGACATTCCTCAGCGCAGGCTGCTGCTGGCACAGCGCCCGATGCCCGGCTCAGTAAAAGCAATTCTTCAAGGGGCCAAAACCATTCGGTCTCGGTTCACAACTCTCTGATGGCCTGGCTTAGTCCGAGGGCAAAACTGAGAGTATCCGCAAAAGCACCACCGGAGGTGGCGATAACAGCAGGAGGGAGAGCTGCAGATATCACATCACAGCCCTCTCTGATAGTCCCATTTCCTGGGATGCAACTGGAGGTGGGGAGGGGAAGGGAACTGTAAAGATCACTTCCCTGAGGAGCTGCGGGGTGAGGGGCCAGCCAGCTGTTGTGTCTGGGGTGGGAGGGAGGTGCCTGAGTGAGATGCATTTTGGAAAAAAAAAAAAAAAACAACACAACGACTTTGGCACTCACAAAAAATTTCTGTGGAGTATACCTAACCCTCAAAATCTCGGCTTAAGCGTTTGGCTACCTTGAGGCCTGGGAAGATTAAGTCTGCTGGAAGAGTCCTAAGGAGTATTCAAAGGAGAATTAGAGGCTGCATTAAACACAGTGAAGCAGCCCCAGCAAAGCTCCCGGACCAGAATACACCCCTCTCCCAGGAGCCCAGAGTACCCCTCGCAATGCAGACACACAGAGGCGGGCCTGGCCGGGGGCGTCCACACCCCGTCCCAGGAAGCAGATCCGCAGCCTCATTTCCCATCCTGTGGCTCAGTGACCAGAACGCTTTCTATTTATCTGACCAAAGCCCTGTTTGTCTCCCCCCACAAAGACTGTCTTCTTCTTCACAGTGAGGGGAGAGAAAACTTGTCCAGCCCTGTTCTGGGGAGCTGGGCCCAGAGCGCACAGGGCAGTCCCCCACTCCGGGAGGGCTGGGGTCCCCAGGAGCCAGGGGCTGGGAGTGGGGGAGAGGCAGAAGCAGGCTGGAATCTCAGGCCGCGTCCCCTGACAATGGGCAGGAGTGTGGAACCTGCAGCCTGTTACTTAATTATCTCTGAATGGTTTTTGTTCCTGGCTTTAAACATTTACCCCTATTGGGTTTTCACGGCTTCACAAGCTCTCTATCTCCTTTTCTTTGCCGTTGCCATGGCAACAACTCCAGGCGTACAACTGCTCTCTGATTTTAAATAAAAGTTGAGGTTTCTCTCTCCCTCCCTCCCCTGCTCCTCCTCCCTCCTTTTCCTCCCTTACTGGGGAAGAGGTTTCTCTCTCATCTCCCCTTCTCTTTTCCTTCCTCCCTGCCCTCCGCCTTACCCCACCCCCACCCCCACCCCCCCGCCTGCTCTGTTCTTTATCTTGCCTCTTTCTCTCCTTTCCACCTTCCACCTGCCTCCTCTCCAAACCCTCTCCCGTATCTTTGGGCTTCCAAGCTGGTCCTAATCCCTCGGTTGCCATGACAGCAAGAGCAGGCCCCCTAGGAAGGATGGGGCAGAGGTCGAGATAAGGGAGTTATGTGGAGAAGGTGGGGAGCTGCTCACAGTCCCCCGGGGCAGGGTCACCCTGTATTCTTCGGGGGTCGCCCCTTTCCTCTCTGGGCCTCCATGCCTCCAGCGATCATAGGGTTCCTGAGGTCATCACCTCCGACCCCCAGAAAAAGCTTCCTGATCTGTGTCATGGAAACAGGCGGAGGGGGCAGGGCAGGGAGGCCTTGGAGAGGCCCCAGACTGAAGTTTTCCAAACAGGCGGGAGGTGAGGGTGTTAGCTGGCTGGGGCGTGGGGGAAGCTAACGGGGAACCTCCAGTTGCAGTCACTGCTCTGGGGCAGTGTCTTCCTTTTTGTTTGTGACATTCAGGAACTGGACCAAAGCTGCAATTCCCAAACTGTGCTCTAGGGGGCCCTGCCCTCGAGATGTCTCAGCAGCTGCCGGGGACACCTGGGACCCAAGCCTGTGAGGGCACAGATGTGGGGGGGCCTCCCAGCAACCCTCATCCCAAACTTCAGACATTCCCTGAGGAAGTCGGCCTCCGCGCCCACCCCGCCCCCACCCGGCAGCTCCGCTGTCTGCCTCCTTCCCCATCCCCAACCTTGGGGAGACAGGTAAGTCGCGGCTCATGGGAACCCTGAATCAGTTCTGAAATGGGCTAGTGGAGGAAATACTCTCTCTTCAGCAACACAAACCTCTCTCAATTTCATGCAGCATGAGTCAAAATTAAGTATCTGGAGAAGGGGAGACATGGACAGCAATGTGGTGTTTGGGGAGAAGACCTGATTTCTGTTCTCACGTCTCCTCTGACTGGCTCAGTGGTTCTCAGCTGGGGCAGCTTTACTTTCTGGGATACACTGGGGAGGTCTGAAGACTGTTTTAGGGTCACACCTGGACAGCGGTGCCACTGGCTTCCAATGGGTGGGCACAGGGCAACCCCACAGCAAGCGGTCGGCTGTACTCACACAAGTCTCCTGCCGCTCTCAGTCTCAAGTTCTTGGTTCACAGATGAGCATCTTACACTCCATCGTTTGTCCAGCATTATCTCCTGAGCGCCTGTGTCAGGCACCGGGGTGCAGAGAAAGGCCGCACAACAAAGACTTGACAGCCACTTACATTCACATCTCCAAGCACAACGAGGGAGTGAGGGGAGAGCAGGATTTAGGAATTCCATGTTTAGTTAGGACAGCCAACTTGACCAAGGTCACATAAACTTAGGGAGATGGAACTGAACCCAGGTCTTCTGACTGCAAGTCCAAGGCTCTTCTCTTACTCCACACCATAAAATGTCAGGATTCAACGTAACGCCAAGAATTCACATACACCACATGCCTAAAGCTTCCCAGATGCCGATGCCATGCATTCTACACAGGTGATGTAACGCACCTCACCACCGGTCCGCATGGCAGATGCACCATTCTTACAAGGAGGCAAAGTGACTTGCCCAGGTCACACAGGCAGGAGGTGGCAGACCCTAGATTTGAACCTGTGCAGCTGGAACTCCAGAACTTACTCTTGCTTTGTTTGTTTTTAAAGCTTTATTTATTTATTTGAAAGGCAGAGTGACAAAGAGGGAGGGAGACACAGAGAGAAACAGACAGAAAAAGAGGTCTTCCATCTGCTGGTTCACTCCCCAGATGGCCACAACGGCCAGTGCTGGGGCCAGGCTGAAACCAGAAGCCAGGAGCTTCACTCTGGTCTACCATGTGGGTGGCAGGGGCCCAAACACTTGGGTCATCTTCTGCTGCTTTTCCTGGCCCATTTGCAAGGAGCTGGATAGGAAGTGGAGCAGCTAGGACTCGAACCCGGGCCCATACAGGATGCCAGTGTCGCAGCAGCTGCTTTACTAGCTGTGCCATAGTGCCAGCCCCCATGTCTTACTCTTTTACCAAAAGCTGAAGAGCACTTTCAGGGCCTTGGGTATCATCTAGTGATGGTGCAAGCTTCTCATTTTACAGCTGAACAAACTGAGGCCACTGGACAGCACAGGACTTGCACAAGAAGAGACAATCTAAGAGTCAAGGTCGAGATCCAGGTCCCCTTGGGGCCGGCACTGTGTCAGCGGGTAAAGCCGCAGCCTGCAATGCCGGCATCCCATATGGACGCTGGTTCGAGTCCCAGCTGCTCCACTTCTGATCCAGCTCTCTGCTATGGCCTGGGAAAGCAGTAGAAGATGGCCCAAGTGCTTGGGCCCCTGCATCCACGTGGGAGACCTGGAAGAAGCTCCTGGCTCTCGGCTTCAGATTGGCGCAGCTTGGGCCATTGTGGCCAATTGGGGAGTGAACCAGCGGTTGGAAGACCTCTCTCTCTCTCTCTCTCTCTCTCTCTCTCTCTCTCTCTCTGCAATTCTTTCAAATAAATAAATAAATCTAAAAAAAAAAAAAAAAAAGATTCAGGTCCGGGACTCCCACTCTACCCTAGAGGCTGAGGGAGGAAGGGAACAGGAGGTGGGAGATAACACTGTAAGGCCAGACCAAAGCGTGAATCAAATCTAGAGGGAAGGAGGGGGGGGGAAAGCGGGTGACCAGCTGGTGGTCAGGAGAAGGAAGAGCTGCCTCCAATTGGAGACAGGGACACAGGGGACTCCGGGGTGAGGGGGAAGGGCTCGCGAAGCAGCTCAGACAGAAGATCACTGGTGAAGTTGACGCTGGGACGCCTGCATCCCAGTATTAGAGTGGAGGCTTGAAACCTGGCTACTCTGCTTCCAATCCAGCTCCCTGCTACTGCACACGGGAGGCAGCAGATAAGTGCTTGGGGTCCTGCCGCCGGTGCAGGAGACCCGGATGGAGTTCTGGGCTCCTGGTTTCAACCCGCCCCAGCTCTGGCTGTTGCAGGCATTTGAGGAGTGAATCAGTGAATAGAAGATCACATGCATTCTCTCCCACTTCCAAGTTGATGAAAATAAATAAATGCACATTTTGAAAAAGAAGAAGGAAGAGGCTGAGCACAAGAGAGGGGACCCAGACTCAGAACCAGAGAGGCTTCTGCACATGGCTATCAGGGACCGCACATCTGGCCTGCCTGGCTGCCTCCTGCTCCTGGGCCAGGCTTTCTCAGGCTCTGCCTCCCCGTTTATCTCCTCACCCTGGCAGACAAGACTTCCTAATTTATTCCCTTACCTGAAAAATCCGCCCTTCCCGGGAAAGGGGAGAGGCTGCAATCCCCAATCCCATCTCCCCGCCTGGAGCCACCCCAGCATCCACAGGCTTTGCCCACTGCCAACCAGCCCCACCCTTGAGGAAGGGGGCAAAAGACCCCTGCCCACATCCCCCAGGCTCTCCCCCAGGGCAGTCCTGGAGGGAACCCGAAGTGCCCCCATAGAGCCCAGCACAGAGCGGCAGCCCAGGCTCAGCCCCGCTCTCGGACCCTTTAAAGGCCCCCCATCCTGCGGACCAGCAAAAGCGGCCCAGGAGGTTCTCCAAAGGCCCCAGGCCACAAGGACACAGGGAAGAGGCTGGAGTTTGTTTTTTGCTGGTTTTGTTTTGTTTTCAACAAAACATAATCCAGGGCCTTGGAGGACTTGCAGCATGGCTGGAAAAGGCCAGTGTTTTAAAGCTCTGGTAAACTGAGCTGCACATGGAGATAAAGGGGAGGGTCCGTCAGGAATGCTCCCCAGGGTCGGGGTCGGGGGTGAGAAGGGTGGGCTGTGTGGCCAAGGTGTTAGGCTGCACAGACAGTCTGAAATTCCTGGGAGCTCGGAGGACAGGGCCCTGGTTTCCATTTGTCCCTTCCCCCACAGCTCGGCTCTGGTCTGCCTCTGAGATGATTAAAACCAAAAGAATTTTAAATGTCTGGAATTCACCACTGATGCCATTTGCTTATTTTTTCTCCCTCTCCTCGCTCCCTTCTTATAATTTCTCCTCTTGGGAGAGCTGTCTGTTTGCTTCCCTCCTTTCTTCTGGCCCAGTTCGCTCAGAGATGATTCCCAGTACACACCAGTTAACTTTGCTTTCATTTTGGAAAGGAGTAGAGATGGGGGGAGTGGGGGGTTGGGTGTCTCAGGCAAAGGGGAGGGAGGAGGGAAGGGTGGAGGGGCCTTGATCTTGCTGGCTAAAGTTCCCAGAAAAAGAAAAAAGAAATAGCTTTCAGGGAGAGAAGTCTGCCAAATGTTTATGTTCCCACAAGACTCTGCGATCCCTGTTCATAGACCAAAGCTCAAGTTCAGGGCAAAGCCAGAGCATGTTTCTTCAGGGAGAAACTCTTATCAACGTGCAGACACAAGCACCCAACACCCCTGGTCGAGGCTGGACCCTTCCCAGGACGTGTGTGTGTGTGTGTGTGTGTGTGTGTGTGTGTGTAAATGGGGACAGACTCCCGCTCTCTTTCCCCAAGTCCACACCACATCTGAAAGTGCACAAACCTTTTGCGTTTACCCTAGCTCCTGAGCAAACACTGCTTCTCCTGGGGTACCCCTGCCCTGGCCCTCTGAAATCCCTACCTCCACCGTGGCCCACAGACCGAGTCAGAGAGAGCCAGGGCCTCATTTCCGAAGGGCCGAGTGCGGGGAAGCTGTGCAGGCAAAAACAATCTGGGAGATTCACTCTCTCGGTTCATGATAAGAAAAGAGGCTCACGTCCTTGAGTTAAGGCCCCTCCGTGAGAGGCACAGCAAGCCAGGGGTCTTTCCGAGCTGCTCCTGAACATAGATTTTCCTACCGCAATGCCCAGGAAGCCAGAGGCTGAGTCAGAAGCCGCAAGTCTCAGGAGACTTAAATGTTTAACCCTTGGGCATGCAGGCTGGCAGGGGCGGGGGTGGGGTGGGGGATCCCAGGCCTTCCTTCAGCAAAGGGAAGATCCACCCGGCTTGCAGCTCTGACCTGGAGGCAACCTGGGGCCGACGGCCAACTTATTTGTGGAAAGAAAACTTGCACTGGGACAGAGTGGCCGAGGCCACATGGCTTTGCTCAACAGCACACGGGGAAGCTGCACAGCGTAGGATTTCCGATCCTCCCACACTGGGCAAACAGAACAAAAGAGCCCTCCAGAGGCCAGCGTTATGGTGTAAAGGGTTAAGCCTGTGACTCCAGCATCCCATTTTGGAGCAGTGGTTCAAGTCCCAGCTGCTCTGCTTTTGATCCAGCTCCCTGATAATATGTCTGGGGAAGCAGCAGAAGATGGCCCAATTGATTGGGCCCCTGCCACCCTCATGGGGGACCTGGATGGAGTTCCTGGTTCTTGGCTTCCATCTGGCTCAGCCCTGCCTGTTAGGGTAATTTGGGGAGTAAACCAGCAGATGGAAGACCTCTTTCTCTCTCCATGTCTCCCGCTCTTTCTCTCTCACTCCACCTTTCAGATAAATAAATTTTTTTAGATGCCCTTCCCCCAGCTCCAGCACTGTAGGACTAGCTTGTTTTATGTGTTTTCTACCAGGCATAGGAGTAGCCTTCACGTACACTAGTAGTATCGGTAGTAGTCACAACAGGTATCATTTGTTAAGACCGTATCTTAACAAACAGGGTCTCTGTGCCAGGGGCTCGGCTTTACACACTTTGTCAATCTTGTCTAGATTCCCACTGACCAATGAAAGAAAACACTGAGACTCAGAGAAGCTACATGCCACGGCCTCAAGCTAGTTAGTGGCATAGAAAGTAGTAGAAAACAGGCTGGCGCTGTGGCGCAGCAGGTTAAAGCCCTGGCCTGAAGCACCAGCATCCCATATGGGCGCCGTGTTCATGACGCAGCTGCTCCACTTCCAATCCAACTCTCTGCTATGGCCTGGGAAAGCAGTGGAAGATGGTGCAAGTCCTTGGGCCCCTGCACCGGCCTGGGAGACCTGGAAAAAGCTCCTGGCTCCTGGCTTCAGATCGGTGCAGCTCCAGCCATTGCGGCCAACTGGGGAGTGAACCAGTGGATGGAAGACCTCTCTCTCTCTCTCTCTCTCTCTCTGACTCTCCTCTTTCTTTCTAACTTTGACTTTCAAATAAATAAATAAATCTTTTTAAAAAAAGTAGTAGGAAACCAATTTACTTCATCTTGAAGGCCAAGCACGTTGGACTAGGTTATGAAAGAAAATGCAACACGCACAGGGAGAAATGACTCTCTGATCCCCCAACCCCACCCACGCCCTCCTTGGGGGCCGTAGGAGCCCAGACACGAAGACCTGCTGAGGAACAGACACTGGAGCACACGCTAGAGATGTCAGTGCCAGTCCAGCTCTGTGTCTAACTCATCAGGGAAATGCTTCTATCTCTGGAGCCTCTCAAACTCATCATTTGGACAAACGTTCTTTCTGCTTCTCTCTGGGCTGGGAGGCCAAGGAAAGCCTCGAGACCCATGGTGATGGCAGAGCCCACTGGCCATCGGACCCAGCATGAACGGTCTTTATGAATGGTCTTTGGCCTTCCCTCTGCTCTTTCTTCCTGTCCTGTGCTCCGACCCCATGCAGACAGTCCATTCATGGCTAAGAACTCGGCCTTGGCAACCAACCAGATTGACAGACTGAATCTGGTACAGCGTGGGCCAATTATTGGCTCTGCCCAAGCCACAGTTGTTCTCACCTCTAAAATGGGCTTGTGGTGGGCCACCTGGCACAGCGCCCACATGGTGCAGTGCTCAGTAAATGTTAGGCCTCGCCTTGCCATTACTGAGTGATCATTCTCTGGACACCTCCACACATTCACAGTCGACAGCGTTTGTCTTGCTCTCCTGAAAACGGAACTGGCTGGTGGTTCTCCCTCACAGATGCTCGGCTCTGGCTTGCTCCACTTCCAAGCACACGGTGATCAACTGAACTTGAGGCATCTCCTGGTCCTCAGCCTTCTGGCCACTGACCTATGAACACCTCCTGCTGTATCCCAGGTAGGCCAAGGGAGCCAGAGATACACAGCTCAGGGGATAAAAGACTTGGTGCAACCAGGTAGAGCCTTCCCCAGGAATCCCTGCGCAGCCTCCTGCCCACTGGTCCTGGGTCCCATGCTCCGCTCACCTCTGCGCAAGTTCCCCACTGCTGCCGCCCCCACATCCCTGCCTGCTGCCCTGGGGTCTCACTCACGGGCTCCTCGGGCTCCTCGATGCTCCCCTACCTTCCTCCAGCATGGTTCTGCCACTCCCCCCTTCTCTCCCTCTTCCGCCCCACCCCCCTCGCTGCCGGCTGGCTTGGAGCAGGAGGTTATGAAAATGAGCTGCGTGCCCAGGAGACTGTAATTATCTGCTAAGTGTGAAAGCCAGAGTGATTAATTAAGAGATAATAAAAAGAAAAGGAGGGCGAGAGGGGGGCCTCACGGCTTTGCTTTGATGATAGAACCTGAGGTGAGCCAAGCAATTAGGGGAATCTGTATCGAGAGTTAGCTATAATCCACAAATTATCAAGCACCAAGTGCTTCAGGAGCAGGATGCGTTTGCTCCTGCCGAGCGACAGACAGACCGACAGACAGGGAAAGATGGCTGGGGGAAGAGGAGCCAGGAGCCCTGGGCTGCGGCTCTGCTGGCGGCTGACAGCCACAGAGCGGCTGTGCACGCTGTCCCGTGCCAGGCCACGGGCAGTGCTTCCAGGGCTCGGGGCCATGGCTGTCCTCTTCTCCTCCCCTTCACAAAGGGCACATTATCCGCAAACAAATGCAGGCTGCCCCACAGGCAGGCAGGCACAACACCGTCCGTCTGTCTGTCCATCCGTCCGTCTGCTCCAGGACAGGCAGTCCCCATCCCCTGCACCCCAGTCCTCCCAGGGAGCAGGAGCGGCTGCTTTCACACCAGCCCTCTCCGGAGGTGCGTGGCTGCCTGTGACTGTGAGGACTGTGTCATGCGGCCGGTGTGGATGCTGCCGGAGCCACACTTGACAAGGCGACACCACACTCTTAGCTCCCAGAGCCTCCAGCCCACACAGCCCGAGCTGTGCAGAGCTCCTGCCAGCCCCCGCCCTTCTCCTATAGGGTGGCCTCTTCCACCGTTCTCACTGGATGCCACAAGCTCACCCCTTCCCACCCGGTCCCATGGTTCCTTCTTGCCTCTTCCCCTCACCCCTTCCAGGGAGCCTTCCCTAACTGATCCTGCAGCTCCTCTCCCATGCAGCGCCCAGCAGGGTTCTGCAGATGATCCCTGTACGAGTTTATGCACTGGGGAGGCGGGCAACGCAACTCCTCTACTGTAATCTCCCACCTGATAGCAGAAACTCGGCTTCCTTCCTGAACTCAAGTTCAGAGCTAAGAGTGTGTACTAATCTAATTGGCCCAGCATCCCAGAGAAATGCCCCCACTCCTCCAGCAGATTAGGAGAGCCCCAAGACAGGCACCCCATCCTCTCCTTTCTCCACCCACACAGATATCACCTGAGACCCATCCACACAGAGCTGGGCTGAGCACATCCCTGGGTGATTCAAAGAAGAAAATATTTAAAGTGAAAACAGGTCCTGACCGTGGGGTAGACCCTCCCCTGCCACAACTCCTCCATGCCCACTTTCCTGCATATCTGGCTTCTGCAGCAGACCCCTGTGCCCTGCTCAGCCAGCCCCCTCTGGAGGGAGGAGGAGGGGCCTCAGAGATGATCTGAAGGGCACCACAGTCCCCCAGTCCTCACCCGAGCTGCTGAGAAGGGCGAACTGGACAGGTAAGGGCATAGTGACGCAGCCAGGTTTCGGTCATTTCCGTCCTCCTGGCCCTGGTTGGGGACACTGTGGGGGACAGTCTCGGTGGCTTGCTGGGAAGCAGATCTGACCCTTAAGGAAACAGCATTTTCTTTTCTTTTTTTTTTTTTTTTTTTTTTTTTTTTTTGACAGGCAGAGTGTACAGTGAGAGAGAGAGACAGAGAGAAAGGTCTTCCTTTGCCGTTGGTTCACCCTCCAATGGCCGCCGCAGCCGGCGCACCTCGCTGATCCAATGGCAGGAGCCAGGTACTTATCCTGGTCTCCCATGGGGTGCAGGGCCCAAGGACTTGGGCCATCCTCCACTGCACTCCCTGGCCACAGCAGAGAGCTGGCCTGGAAGAGGGGCAACCGGGACAGAATCCAGCGCCCTGACCGGGACTAGAACCCGGTGTGCTGGTGCCGCAAGGTGGAGGATTAGCCTAGTGAGCCGCGGCACCGGCCAAGGAAACAGCATTCTTTGGCTCACGTGGGGTCTACAAGACAGTCTCACCCATGACATCACTGAGCTTGCTTCTTACTATGAGGAGCTTTGCTTCAGAGTGCACGAAAACCTATTGGGGGAAACGTTATTTATCCAGACACAGGGAGTACCAGAGACAACCTCAGTTACGGTCCCTGATTACACAGTTCCCATGTCGCAGCTGGAAGGGTTCAGGTTAGACACAAGGAAGAGCTTCCAGCTTGCCAGGGAGTATTAGATATAAAAGTGAGTGAGCAGAGAGCTCACAAAATTCCTCTCTGCCTAGAAAAAAGGACAAACACTGATGTTTCTCAGTTAGCCCAGCCTCAAACAGGAGTCTTAGGAGCCTAAAGATGCTGGGGTTCACGGGGTCAGCGCTGTGGCGCAGTGGGTTAACGCCCTGGCCTGAAGCGCTGGCATCCCATATGGGCACCGGTTTGAGACCCGGTTACTCCACTTCTGATCCAGCTCTCTGCTGTGGCCTAGGAAAGCAGCAGAAGATGGCCCAAGTCCTTGGACCCCTGCTCCCACATGGCAGACCGGGAAGAAACTCCTGGCTCCTGGCTTCGGATCAGCACAGATCTGGCCATTGCGGCCATCTGGGGAGTGAACCACTGGATGGAAGACCTCTCTCTCTCTCTCTCTCTCTTTCTCTCTCTCTCTGCCTCTCTCCTCTCTGTGTAACTCTTTCAAATAAATATTTAAAAAAGATGCTGGGGTTCTTAAAGAATCATCAACCTGTTTTCACTTCTGACTCCAAGTTCCACCTTCCAGGAAGCCCCTTCTAACTGATCCCAGCCCTTTCCCTACTGACTCTGAAGCCCCTTGGGACTGGAGCTTCTGGTTCACCCATGTTCCCATTTGCACTTGCAGATGGTTGTGTGCATATCAGTTTTCTGGGGGATGGAGGAGACCTCCTGGGATTCCCCACATAGGAGGACCAGGCTTCCCTTCCCAGAACCAGGACAGCCTGAAGGCCAGGCCCTCTCTTCTCAGGCGTGCTGGTCTTCCTCTACAGCCTGCAGCTCTTCACACAGCAGAGAAAGGAGAAGGGAGGCAGCAGGTGTTCAGCCACCTCATGCTGGCTAAATAGCCACTAGGTCTATGCGAGTGAGTGCAGAAAGCTGACCTGCCCATGGACGTCCCCCCTGACAACAATGACCTTCCCAAATCACACAATTTGCTCAGAACCCAATTTTCAAGTTGAAGCGAAGAGACTCAAGACCCTGGCTAGAAGCTTGGTCAAAATGTTGTTCCCCGAATCTCCCACTGAGATGGATTACGGTGACACTTTTCATAAAAACCTAGGAGGAGAGGACTGACTCAGGCAACACACTGGTGGGTCACTTCTCAGCTCTGCAGCTGGTAGCATGAGTGAAGCCTTGGCTGGGAGCTTCTGGGGTGGCAGGGGCTGGGGAGGCTGGATAGGTCGGGCTTGGACCTGAAGCTGGGCACAGTGGCAAGCTCTGCACCCTCTTCCCCACAGCCTGCTTCCCTAGAACAAACATATCGGTGCTCTGGAATCAGTGATCCATCAGGGCTGTTATACAACTAAGCTGGCTGAAAAGCGAATTCAGTTAAGTGAATTCTATTCTGTCTTGATTCCCAATAGAACGTTCAAGATCGACTTCCCTGGAGGAAAGAGAGTATCCTCTAACAACGCCTCGAAGTACGGTCCTGGGACAGGCAGCACCATCATCACTGGGGAGCCTGGTACAAGCGCAGGACCCCCACCTGACCCTGGATGTTCTCACACAGAATCTGCATTTCAACAAGACCCTCAGCTGTTCTGCAGGCACGTGAGTGGAAACTTGCTGCAGAGAAGGGGTTAAAATAATGGTCTGGTGTAGAGACCTGAGAGTGCCAAGGCTCCCATTTAAATTAGGGGACCAAGGTTCAGAAAAGATAAAAGGTCACTCAATCCCCAGATCCAGGACACAAACTTAACTTTAAAATTTTTTTAAAATATTTATTTATTTTATTTGAAAGGCAGACTTAGAGAGAGAGAGAGAGAGAGAGATTGTCCATTCACTGATTCACTCCCAGGATGGCTGCAACGGTTAGAGCTGGGCCATTCGAAAGCAAGGAGCCAAGAGCTTCTTCCAGATCTTCCGCTTGGGAGGGGCCCAAGCACTTGGGTCATCCTCCACTGCTTTCCCAGGCTCCTTAGCAGGGAGCTGGATCAGAAGTGGAGTTGGGACTCAAACCCAGGCCTATACAGGATGTCAGCATCCCAGTTGGAGGCTTTACCGCCTCTGCCACAATGCTGAACCACTCCCCCTCTCATAAACCTGATTTTAAATCAAGATGCTTTCCATTGTACTGTGCTGCCTCTCCAAAGCTCCAGCTGCACAGAAGTCTGGAGAACAGAATTTAGGGATTACCCACATCACTGGCCACCTCTCGGTGCAATGAACAGAGACCGATCTCTATGCGACCCCTTAGTTTGCTTCTCTCTCCTCCTATCATCTGCCTTCCTCTGATCTGCCTTCAACCGACCATGAAGTGTGGAATGCAAGCACTGTGCAAGATTAACAATAACTATGATTTACTGAGTACCTATTGTGTTCCAGATACTGTTCCTTAATAGAGATTCTTTCATCCAATCCTTCCCACCTTAGGAGGTAGGTGTAGTCATCTGCATTTCATAGATGAGAAAACTGAGACTACAAAAGAGTGACTTGCTCACAACCACACAGGGGAAGGAGCCAACTCTCCCAGGGTCCCCCTCGTGAGAATCCCAGGGCACACCTGAGGGTCTGCAGTTGCAGAAGGCTGCACTCAGAGCGGCCACTCTCTGACATGACCTTGGTAGGAAACGCAGGGCAATGCGCACAAACTAAAGCCCTTGGACAGAGGCGTCACAGACCCCTCTCTCAATTTTCTGCATAAATGGAAAGCAGCAGTGGTGCAGATAATCCGGAAGTCATTTCAACTTGGCTTTGCAATGCATTAGGTTTTTTTTTTTTTTTTTTTTTTTTTTGCAAAGTCAGATTTTCCTTTCTAATTATATTTGGCTCAAACTGACATTGAAATGAGTTTGTATTCTCACTTCACCCGCTGCTTGGTGAGGGGAGACTTCCCAGATGTGTGCTAGGATGTCAGCCTAGCATCCAGCAACACTCACAGAGCAGCAGACCTGGGGGTGAGTGCTGGAGGTTACAGCACTAGCAACACAGCCAGCTCCAGTGTGTGTGTGTGTGTGTGTGTGTAAGGGATGGGCAAAGGGGGAAGTATGAGGCCTCTGGGAGCCCCCCCACCCCAGCCCTCAGTGACATCAGCTGGTGAATTTCCAGGGAGAGGAAGTGGGAGGAGGCTGAGACATAGAGCTGCCAGGCAACTGCTCAGGGTTTGGAATTAAAACAGAGGAGTCAGGGTGGGCACGGGGGTATAGCGGGTTAAGGCACTGCTTGCTACGCCCACATCCCATATTGAAGTCCCAGCCGCTCTGCTTACAATCCAGCTTCCTACTGATGCATCCTGGGAGACAGCAGATGATGGTTCAAGTGTTTGGGCTCTTGCCACCCACGTGGGAGACCCAAATGGAGTTGCCAGCTCCTAGATTTGGTCTGGTCCAGCCCTGGTTGTTGTGGGCATTTGGAGAGTGAACCACTTGGTGAAGATTTGTCTGTGTGTGTGTGTGTGTCACTCTGTGTTTCAAATACATAAATAAATCTTAAAATATACCCACACACTCCCCAGGAGTCCTCTGGATAATTAGGGAATAAAGATAACCAAAACTGCTCCCAGAAGCCTCCCCCTAGCAAGCCAGCCTAGCGCTGAGTTTCTGCTCCTTTGAACATGCCCTCTTCCTCTCCCGTCTCCTCTCCTCTCTCTCTGCCCCCTCCTGCCTATCTCTGCTCCTTTCCTTTTAATAACCTCCCAGTTAAGCGCATCGAATGGGAAGGAGCAGTTTAAAAGCACCTCATGCCTTGACAATGCTGGGTAATGGAGCGAGCAGGGCCCCAGGTCATTCCTGGGAGAATTCAGGAAGGAAGGGGAAAATAATAATAATGATTTAAAAAAGAAAAAAACCCTCAGCTAAGCTGATTATAAGGATAAAGTTAATTTAGAAATCAGCTCTGCTGGGTGAGAATGGGGTACGAGAGGTTGAGGATTGGGGGAAAGTGCACTTTATATAAACTGCCTTTGTTCCTGGAAATCATAATCCTTGGGAGGGAGCAGGGCTGACTCCTTTGGATTCCTCGGCTCCTTCCATCCGGAGCAGGGGGTACAATCAGGGATTGTCCAGAGCCTGGGTATCTTAAGCAGTGCTGCATTCCAGAGGCAGTGCAGGCAGCCTGAGCCTCACATCTGTGGACGTCCCCTTCCCCCCAACCCCCACCTCCCCGTCCCCTCCCGCAGCTCCCTCCTCCCTCCCTTCCCCCTCCCCCCCAGCCTGGGGACGGTTAGACTTCAGCATTTTTCACATACCTCTCTTACAACCTTCACCATATAGGACCCTGGATATGTGTTTATAGATCCTTCTCCTACTCCAGACTGGGCACCTCAAGGACAGGGCATAACGCTGCACGCTTATCTCTTTAACCGCAGGGCCATTGAAACAAAACCAAGCCCACCCCCACCCCCACTGCCTTGCTTAGGGGAACAGGGGCTCTCACCCCCCTGGTGGGACCCTCCTCAAAGGCTTCCATTTGAAAATCCAGAGCTCACTTCCTCCCAGAAGATCTAAGAATTTCTAGGCCCAGCCCCTAAACGCACTCCTGTCTGAGCCACTGAGTGGTGGAAGCCGACCAGGATTGATCCTGAAGGACCAAACCTGGGCCTGGTCCTCCGATGCAGCCAGATGTTTGCCCTGACTCTGGCAGGGTCGACACAGGTCAGGCTTTCGGGGACAGACAGCAAGGCCTGGACGCAGGCTCAGGTATCAGCCAGCTGCAGGGTGCCCTCTTCCTCATCTCCAGTGAACGCTGGCTGCCTGCAGGCACCCTCCTCTGATACCCAAGGATTCTCAGAGAAAAACTTGTCCTCATCATCCCAGTCTCCCCGACTCAAGGCACAGATCTGCGAATCCCCAAGGTGGAACTCGTATTTCTTTAAGGTTTTCTGCTCACTACTGCCTAGCCAAACCCTGATTCTCTATTTCTTTCTCTTTTTTTTAATGAAGAGGTTGCTAATTTCTACAGTGGCTCCAGCAGAGGAGGATTTTAAGAGAAGGGGAAGGTTTGGTGAAGAATGAGATGGGCACACACCTGTTGTGAACACACCTTCTGTCTGTGCCTGGCTCCCCACTTCATACAGGCAGCCGCTGGCTTGGCCTTCGGGGCCTTTGTGTGTCTGCTCCCAGTCCACAGTCCTCACCACCTCATCTCCTCCTCCCTATTCCAGATCCTCACTCCCAGCCAGCCTGCCCAAGCTGGGAAGCGTGGTGATGCTCTCCCTCTTCTTCTTTTTTTTAAGATTTATTTTATTTATTTGAAAGACAGAGTTACAGGAAGAGGTAGAGATAGAGAGATATAGGTCTTCCATCTGCTGGTTCACTCCCCAGATGGCCACAATGGCTGGAGCTGCGCCGATCCTAAGCCAGGAGCCTCTTCCGCATCTCCCACGTGGGTGCAGGGGCCCAAGGACTTGGGCCATCTTCTACTGCTTTCCCAGGCCACAGCAGAGAGCTGGATCAGAAGAGGAGCAGCTGGGACTAGAGCCGGCGCCCATACAGGATGCTGGCACTTCAGGCCAGGGCTTTAACCCGCTATGCCACAGCGCCAACCCCTCTCCCTCTTCTAGCCACATCCACATCCTGTCCATCCCTAGGCCACTTCCTCCATGGGGCCTTCCCTGGCCACTACAGCCCTGAAGCAAACGGCCCTCTCCTGAACTCTCCGGCACACTGCCAATAGGCACCAATGATCCCTACGCTGCATTACCAAGAATCTCCGCGCACGTACATCTTAGTGTCTAAAAGGGGAGGAACCACAGGCGGTCACTTCTTTTACGGCACAAACTGTCCACCAGAATGTTTTACATATCGTAATGTATATTTGCTGGCTTGAAAAAAGTATTCCTCCTCTCCATGTTTGTAGAAGAAGAAACTGAGGCTGGTCAAGATTCAATAATGTGCACCTAAACCACAAAGTGAGATCCTTAAGGACCCACACTGGCACCTGGGCACTGTGCCTGCCGGGCACAGTACAAGCATACATACAAAACATTGCTGCTGAGTCGGGGCACCAGATTCTGTCCCGGTTGCCCCTCTTCCAGTCCAGCTCTCTGCTGTGGCCCGGGAGTGCAGTGGAGGATGGTCCAAGTGCTTGGGCCCTGCACCCCATGGGAGACCAGGATAAGCACCTGGCTCCTGCCATCAGATCAGCGCGGTACACCGGCCGCGGCGGCCATTGGAGGGTGAACCAACGGCAAAGGAAGACATTTCTCTGTCTCTCTCTCTCACTGTCCACTCTGCCTGTTCAAAAAAAAAAAAAAAATTGCTGCTGAATGAAGGAACACACTCCTCACTCTTCCCACAACCTTCCAGTGAGGATCCCCTCCTCATGTCACCTCCGAAGCAAATAAGAGGCAGAGAGGAACCGCAAACGGCCCGGTCCAGGAGAATCTGACTCTTAACCCAACCAGAGGTATGAGGGCTTCCCGGGATGGTCCTGCCGGGCACTGAGACCCGCCTCCAAAGACTCAGGTTCCTGCGTCCGTTCCCTGCATCCAAGCCAGGCCTCACAGCCTTCTGGGGTCCTCTTGCATCACCATCCCAGAACCAGGCTCCCAGGGGAATGAAGCAGCAGCTTTACCTCCTGGGGAAGCAGATGGAATTTGCTAGAAAGTGCTAGAGATTTCCTCTGGATTTCAGACCCCCTGTCCTGAGGAGGTTGGCTGCTACAAGGCCCATTTGTTTCCATTCGATCCCGATTTTGTTCAATGGGCTAAAGGAGGGCAGAGAAGGATGACACCGCAGTCCCTGGAGATAACAAAGGTTAATCAAAGTTGCTGAAGAAATTAAATGTGAGGGAGGGGAAATCAGGAGCTCCCTCCATGCAGGAGAAGACTGATGGAGGGAGACAGACTGGGATGAAGAAAAGAACAATGTGCTCTTCAGTGGTGCCTGGGAGCTGGAGATGTTTTGGTTCTGGGTGCTCCAAGAACTCAGCCAATCGGGGTGGCATCATTGGAGAACTGGGGGCAGGAAGGTCTGAGAGCTGAGACTGCGGGTTGGAGAGGGGCTGGAGTCTCAGAATGAGGACCAGAGGGTTCTGACTTTCTCCACCTTGTCATGTGTGTGTGTGTGTGTATCGCATGGGAGGCAGAACATGAAAGGCACGGCGGCAAGAAGCAGCACTTTCAAAGACTGGGGAGCATGATACTCAGAAACACTGCCCTGGCCACGCCAGCTCCCTGGGGAATGGAGGCACTGTGGGGAAGGCAGGTAGCTGCCCACCAGCGTCCATGGGGTGAGCAATGCACGCGTGTACAAGAGGAAGGGCATGCGTGAACGTAAGGACAGGCTCACATTGAGGGTGCACCCCCAGGTCTGCACCCAGCAGTATGTGGCAGAGGTGGATGTGGTGGCTTTAGAAGCTTCCTTCTGGGAATGATCCCCCCGACCCCCTACCCCACCTTCTCTGTATCATCTCCACTGCTCTGTGTCCCTGTTTGTCCATCTGTGAAATGGGGATAATATCACCAATCTTCAATGGATCACTTGTTGGTATTAAATTAGTCACTAATAAACACAAAACACCGAGCACCGAGTAGGCCCCTCCCCAAAGGTAGTGGCCTTCTCCCTCACTCTGGGACAGCCTGTTCTTCCTCCGACTCCTGGGACCATCTCCCCATGCCTACGCATTTCAGGATCAAGGACGTGGCAGGCTCCTCCTCCTCCATGGCTGACCACCCACTCACACATCCCAGCCTCTTCCAGGTCGGAGCCCCCTCCAGGAGACTGCCAAATAATCAGGCCCAGAGGCCCTGGGAAGAAACCAGACAGGAACTAGCAGGTTGGGAAGGGGCACGGCTTTCGGCTTTCTCATCTCTGGACACACGGAGAGGAATTTCCCTACCCTCTGTCTGAAGCAGCTTCCAGAAATTGGGGCGATTAAGGAATGTGCCCCTCTCCCCTTCCTCCAGTCCAACTCCCACCCCTTAGCAAGATGCTCAGCGTCTCCAAGTCTGTTCCCTTATGTGTTAAACTGAGAAGTATGGACTCCCCTGCCTGGTCACAGGAAGATCTTATCTCTCTATCTGCATGTGACAGAGCAGCTGCTCTGCACCAGCTCGGGAAAGATACAAAGTTAAAAGACCCTAAAGGTAGAGAAAAGGGACTACCACCTGCTTCTTCTGGCAATATTCAGAATTGCCAGCCCAGGGGACCAAAGTGTGTATCCCACACCTAAGTTTCGCCTCACGGATGAAAGATCATCAAAGGCAGGGCGGGGAGATGGCTGTGGCCTTGGCATTCCTGGGTGGACATGCGGCTGAGCAGGGCACCAGGGGCGGAAGAGGGCCCTGGCTCCCTTCCCATCTGTTCCCAGCTGCCTCGTCTCCAAGGGAGGCGGGAGAGTCTCTGTTGCGAAGGTGCTGGCATGTGCCAGCTCTGGAGTGAGATACAAAAGGGTCTGAATCTGCAATCTAACACTCCAGGGACGGCCCTCAGCAGGTTCCTTAAACTCTCAACTTTGGTTTTCTATTTACCAAATTGACAGTAACATTAGCTTGAAAACCACAGAGCAGGAACTCAATAAATGGTCATTTTGATACTTTGGTTTGGAGCTGACCTATCATTACTTTTCATCACCCTAGGTCAGGCAACACCCCAGCACCCAAGCTAAGAAGGAGGATCTAGGGCTTAGCCCCTGGCAGGTTCAAGCAAGCTGTCCAAGACCCCCACCTCTGAGCCTGCCAGGGCCCCGGGCTGGTTTGGGAGCTGACTTGTGAGAGCCCTGTCTTAGCATTTTCCCAGACCCCCAGCCAGTCCTTCACCCCTTCCTCTGTACGACTCTGTGTCTCCCAGGAGTCAGCGCTGCATGGTACAGGGGTTGTAGCTTTCAAATCTGCAGTCCACACACCTGTAAGGCTGTGTTTAATGTCACAAACAAACACAGGTTTTGCCAAGTCCCTTTTTAAAAAGTCACTTACTAGCACCATATCATCAAAGAAAAATGACTTAACACCAAAGAATGTAGGACAGGATCTCAGAATAAAGGATTGTTTTTAAAACATGAATGACTTTAGCCTTTTGCTCCCAGCTCTCATTCTGCTATAAACCAGGAAAAATCATACACTACCTGGCCCTGCTGGCAGGTGGGATCTCTGGCCAAGAGGAAACAGGCAGGCTCTGGGATCAGCCAGTGCCTACAACTATCAAGATACCTCACGTGTCTAAACCTCACTTTCTCATCCGTGAAATGGGGATAATGATAGAGGTGATCCCAGGGCGTTGTTGCATAGATTAAATTAGCTGCTGCATATAAAGCAGTTAGCATAAGGGCTCAATAAATGATCCGTATTATCTCTAAGCTCTGAAATGCTGCCACCTCAGGCTGGTGTCTCTGCTCATTTCACACAGAGCTCTGGCTCCTTCTCATCTGAGGGCCAACCTTTTCGGCTCTGCCTTCTGAAGTCCTTTCTTCAGACTTTTGCTGGAGTCTCTGACCAGGGGAGAAACCCCGTTCTCCTCCAGGGCCTGCCCCAACAGTCTCTCCATGAGCAACGCAAACAGGATGCCTCCTAAAGCTCAGGACCAAGAATCTGAGCAGTTGGGGCTAGAAAACACAAGAGAATCTCGAAGAGGAGAGGAAAAGGCACAGACACCCGGGCTGCCTGCCCTCTAACGTCCACCATGAGTGCTCACAGCAGGTATCTGATCTGACACTTTTGTCGGTGACAGATGCTGCTCCCTGCATTTCACATGGCTATTTAATGGCCAGCCTAACCCTCTGGGTCCTTATTACTACCCCCGACTTTACCCATGAGCCAACGGAGGCACCAAGAGGGCACATCACTCGTTCAAGTTTGCACAGCTACCAAGTGGCAGAGGTGGGAGCCGCACATAAGACTGTTCCACACTGCATCCTTCCAACAGTGCACCACCCTATCAAATCAATCAATTGATCAGAGATTTAAGGGGCGCTTACCATATGCACAGCACGGTGCCAGAAACTGTAGGTTAAGAGAAATTCACATTTGGCGGCCAAGGATATAAAGAGGTCCCGGGGGACTTTCATCAGAGCATGCAGTTCTCAAGTCAACAGGGTGAAGGGGAAGGGAGAGACCGCAGGCAGGCCCTCCTCACCCCTACCCCACTGCAGAACCAGGACAACCAACACCCAGTTATGCTTGGAGCAGCAGCACAGCCCTATGTGCCCCCCCGACCAGGTACACTGGGCTCTAAGGCTGTGGCATTGAGCACTTGGTTGTGCCCCCCTTCGGGTCTAAGTGAGCAGAGGTAGAAGGTGGAGTTCCATCAAGGTCAAGACGAGGGACCCAGGAGGCTGATTTCTGCCCTGTCTCCCTGTTCGGGACAGATGTGGTTCATCTGGGGTACTGGTGAGTGAGTGTGTGTGCCCTGTGCACACTGCAACAGGAGGGGGCGCCATTCCCATCTACTCACTCAGGCAGGGCTCTCAGTGCACAGGAGGACCCTGGGCCTCTCTCCTTTACCTCTCACTCCCCTCCAAAGTGGTGGCAGGAATGTCAGGCGGAGTTCTGGGGGCGACAGGACAGCCCCTTTCCCTGCCTCCGGAGCCACCCCTCTGCAGGCAGCTCCCACCCCGAGCCGGCCTGTCATCCCACATTGCTCTGATTAGCTATAATCTTTCTTTTTCAATTTCTCCTCCCCGAGACTAGGGAGCGAGAAAATCTCCCAGAAAATGAATAAATATTTCAATTTTCGGCGCAATCAGTCTGAGGAGCCGGCGCATGATGGAAACGGGGGGAAGGATAATGGTTTTCATTTAGATAAGATACAGAAAATTATTTAGTGAAAAATGAAGATTGATGAAGCCCATTGAAATTCTTTAAAACGCGATTTTTATTTCTCCGCCTGAGCTGCAATCTCCCCTCTCCCCTCTGCTCTCTGCTCCCCTCCATTCTCTGGCCTTCCTTCACCTTCCCCCTTCTGCACCACCAGCCCTCAATCCCCTGGCAACACCTTCCCGCTCTGTTTCCTCTCTCCCTGCCCCAGTTCCTGGCCCTGAGGGGGGAAGGCTAAGGAGAAGGGGTCCCGCCAGGCACCCCTAGTGCATGCCCCAGGCTCCCCGACCCCCACGCCCTCCCTCCCTTCTCCTCCCCAGCCCCTGGCCAGCTTCCCCTGAATACCCAGTAGTAATTTCCTTTCCCTCCTGACTTCCCTCCCTTTCTGCCCTTTAGTATCCTCTCCCCCACCACAAACACTTTTGCATAGCGTCCTCAGGTCTTGCTCTCAGCCCACTGGGGAGGACAGGGAGGGGGAGGTTCAGGATTCCCTGTCCTCTTCCTCCTTCCCAAGGGGTGAGAGAGACACACACAATATACACATTTCTTTCTGACCATTCCTGTCTCCGATTCAATGCACATGTCTCTCCTGTTTGCTAACTGCAGCTTTTGTTCCTTAAAGCTCCTTCCTATCCATGTTGCTGACATGCCAGGGCTCCAGGAAAGGGGCAGACAGGAGCTGCCCCCCCTCCACATACCAATATTGACCCAGGGTCCCTCCCCCTCCCACCCGCCCCTTCCCCCACCACAGCAGCCTGACTGAACAGAGTCAAAACTTAAGTCATCTTCCCAACTTTCTGCCAAGTGCCCGGCCTGGCCTGCCAACCCCAGGGCCAGGCCTCCTTCCCCAGCACCCCCTCCCACTCTCAGCTCACACCAGACATGTGTGCCCTTCCCGTGTGTTCAGCGTGTGCAGGAGGGAAAGGCGGAAGAAGACAGGGCCCCAACAACTCAGCCCCGGGGAGGGTTCTGGCTGGGAAACGGGGTGTCCGGCACAGCAGCCCACACCACACACACACACACACACCCACAAACCTAAGAAGGAAAGTGAGCATTGAGCCATGCCTGAGGCTGCCCTCCCCAAGCCCACTGCCCTCTTCCCAGATCCACACCCCCACTCCCCAAAAAGAGACCACCTCCTCCATTTTGTAGTCTATACAGCTCCATAGGTGTCTGGCTGTACCAATGTCTGTTCAAGTTTCTTTGTTTGCTCCAGGGCTGGTATCTGTAGAAGGGCTCCTGCACGCCTCTGTGTGTGTGTGTGTGTGTGTGTGTGTGTGTGTGTGCCTGCGCGCGTGTCCTTGTAAAGGCTGCCTGCACACATGTTCCCTGTCTGAGTTTTGGCGCTCTGGGGCAGGATGTGTGTGCCAATCTGGGGAGGAATCCGTGACCCTCGGAGATGTCAGCGCCTTTGTGTCCATGTGTCTGTCTCAGTGTGGGGGATGTCTGCTGGTATGTCTGCGTCTCAGTAGGTGAGCAGTCTGTCTCCCTGTCTGTGACTGTTTTATGGTGTTTCTGTGTCAATTTCTCTGTGTCAGCTTCATGGAGGGAGGGGGTTGAAGGGGGGGGGAGTGAACCCGACAGGATTAAATCTTGCTTAGAGGCAGACCCCAGAGGTAAGAACACACTCCCACAGACCCCATTCCTGCCTGGAGTCTAGACCCTCGGTTTCCTCCCCCTCTTCCCTCCCCCAGCTCAGCCCTGCCCGGGATCCACCAATATCCTCACCTCTCTTAACCATAGCCGTGGCCTCCCAGCCTCTCCCCTGCCACTTCCAAATAAGCCCCCAGACTTCGGCACTTCCCCGACCCCAAGCGGGGTGTCCCCCCCAGTAAGTGCCCCTAACACATCCACTGGGCCTGCCGCTGTATTGGGAACTCCACTCCCCGCCCACAGCCGGCGCGGCCCACGGCTCCCACTCCCCCTCGCCCCAGGCTCGGAGGCCCCCTCCGCTCCCTGCCACCGTAGCTTTCTCTAGAGGGGGCGGCCCCGGCAGCTTGGAGCCGCGGTTCAAAAGCAGGCACCCCGACAGGCTGAACGGGAGGGAGCTAGGGAGACCGATCCTCTGAGCAGCATCTCGGGGGTAGCCCGGGGCCCCGGCTGCCCGCGCACCCCACCCCAAAATCTGAAATCCCACCCTGGCCGGGCGAAACCCTGGCGTCCGGACCCCGGCCACAGGGACTGGGGCTAAGTCGGGCTGCCGGGGGGCTCCGGGAAAGACTTTTCCGTTTTTCGCTCGGACCCCCAGCCCCGGCGGCCCCCAATTCTCCGTTCTCCCGCTCAACCAGAGCAAACAACTTGGATGAATCAACGGAAAACTCCTCCTCGCCGGCCCCGGCGACTCCGCGCCCGGACCCCGTTCCCCCCGCCTCGTGGCGTCTGGAGCCCGGCGGCTGCCCGCGGGCCGCTCCCCGGGCGGCGCCGGGGCGTCCGGGCGCCGGGGGTCGCGGAGAGAGGGGGGCGAGGTGGTGGCGTCTGGGGGCCCTTACCTTGGGAGAAAGTATCGGAGAGAGTGAGGATCCAGACGAGGAGGCTCAGCATGCTGCCCGCCCGCCGCGCGCCCGCCAGCGGCTGGGGCCCGGAGTTGGCGAGCGAGAGAGGAGCGGGCTGGGGAGGAGGGGAGCCCGCGAGCCCGCCCCCCGCCGCCGCGCCCGCCCCTGCACACGCGCCGCGCGCACACGCACACTCCCGCTCGCACAAACTCACTTCCCTTCCCGCGGTTTCCCCCTGGCAGCCTCCTCCCCCCAGCCCCTCGGACGAGTCCTCCTCTCGATCGCGCCCGCTCCCCCGAGCTCCGGCCGCCCGCGCCGCGCGCCCGCCCTCCTCCTGACGTCTGCTCTCTCCCCCCCGACGGCGCCTCCCTCCGCCGCCTCCCCTGCCCCCCAGCGCGCGCGCACACTCGCACCCCTCGCTGGCACCGAGACGCAAGGGCGGCCGAGAGAACGGAATTGAGGGCAAGGCGACGCGGATCAGGAGCGTGACATCGCGGGCTCCGGCGCAGGGGCGGCTGGACCCCTGCCCGCCCGCGCTGCCGCCCGTTTACAGACGCGGTCTCGGTCCCGGGCTGTGGGTTTGTAGCGGAGGGTCGGGGTTGGGGGGACAGGGTCTGAGGATAAGCCTCGTACGCAGAGGATGGCTGTGATGAGGAAGAGTGTGTGTGTGTGTGTGTGTGTGTGTGTGTGTCTGGTAGGCTGCCAGGGAGTTAAAGAGCATACAGATCTCAAAAAAAGAAAAAAAGAAAGAAAGACCAGAAGCTAATTCCTAGATCCCCTCAATGAAGAATTCTCCACTGGCTAGTGAATGTTGGAGGGGGGAGGGGCAGACATTCCTCTCCCGGCCTAAAAACCCCAGAACTAGAGAATCTACTTGGCCTGCCTTGAGCCCCTGCCAGAGACCAGGCTAAATGTTGGAGCCCTCAGCAGCCTGGAGAGGCACAGCTGCCTCCTTCCTTTGTTCCCCCTGGGCCTCTACCCACCCAGAAGGAGAAGCTAGCCAGCACCACGGCCCAGCTTGGAAGGCCAAGGACTGGCACGGCCTCCCTTCCAAGCCCGTGGGAAGAGCTGGCTGCCCAAAGAAGGTCTCCAAGCAGGAGTCTGAGATACCTTGGGGTGGAGACGGAGGAGCGGCTGAGGGAGGGACTTCCTGGTGGGAGTGATGAGGGGCTGCAGGAAGGGTCCGCTTTCTCTAGGGCCCAGTCTAGCAACCAGCTCCTCTCCCAAGCCCTAAGCAGAAGCCTCTGGTCCCAGCGTTGCTGGCAGTGCTTGGAGGTCTGGACCCTAGGGGATGAACTGAGGGGAAACAACACAAGAGTCACAGCAGTTGCACAACTTTACCGTAATGCCTGCTGGTCTAGAGAGGTCTCCACCTCTTTTCTCCCACATTCTGCATCTCCTGGGTCCCTAACTGCTGCCAGCGAGCATTTCTTCTTCCTTTCAGGCCCTGAGCTCAAAGCGCACGGCTCTCTGGTGCCCTCTGCTGACGTCAGGCGGCCAGGACTCGCCTTTCCTCCCCCGGATCCTGAAACATCCGCGCCAAGTAGAGGGCACAGAAACACAGGCAGGAAAACGCACAAGCTCTTACTCTGAAAGCTGATGCTCACAGTCCGGAGAAGACTTACATAGTTCAAAGCCGCATGTGCACAGGCAAGCACAGTGTAGAAACAAAGAACCGTACTTAGGCCAGAGACCCAGGAATGTAACCAGCACACGCACACACTAGCGCAGAGACATGCAAGGGCTCTTCATGTATTCCTTCATTAAACATGCAAGCCACAGATACTTCCTTAGTGTCTTCTATACTCCAGTCTCAATTCTAAGCTTTGGGGCTACAAGAACGGGTGGTGGGGGAGAAGTCCCTTCTTTTTAGTGTTCCATTCTGGAGGGGAGGGAAAGGCAGAAAAATAAAAGGGGACAGACTTTTGGCTGAGTTATTACGATGCCGCATCCCGTATCTGAGTGCCTGGGTTTGAGTGCCCTTTCTACTTGAGATCCAGCTTCCTGCTAATGCATGCCCTGGGAGGAAGCAGGTGAGGGCTCAATTATGTGGGGTCACTGCCACTCAGGTGGCAGACTCACAGTGAGTTCTGGGTCCCGACATCTGCTTAGCCCAGTTTTGTCTTTTGTGGGCATTTGGGAAGTGAACCAGTGGATTGAAGAGCTCTCTTTGTCTTTGTCTCTCTTCGCCTTTCAAATAAATATTAAAATGATGCATTTTCAAGATTTAGTGTTTATTTGAGAAGCAGAGTTACAGAGCCAGGGGGGAGAGAGAGGGAGAGAAAAAGAGAGAGAGAGATGTCTAGCATCTGTTTCATTCTGAAAATGGCCACAACAGCTAGGGCTGGTCCAGGTTGAAGCCAAGAGCCAGGAAGTCCATCTGGGTTTCCCTTGTGGATGACAGGGGTCCAAGCACTTGGGCTAGCATCCACTGTTTTCCCAGGCACATTAGCAGGAAGCAGGATCAGAAGCAGAGTAGCCAAGACTCAAACTGGCACTTTGACGTGGGATGCAGGCATCACAAGTGAGCTCCTAACCCACTGTACAACAACACCAGTCTCTGATAAGTAACTTTTTTAAATATATTTATTTATTTATTTATTTGAAAAGCAGAGGCAGAGAGAGAGAGAGAGAGATCTTCCATCTGCTGGTTCACTCCCTAAATGATCACAATGGCTGCAGCTGAAGCCAATCTGAAGCCAGGAGCCATGAGCTTGCTCTGGGTCCCCCATGCAGGTGCAGGGGGCAGGGGCCCAAGGACTTGGGCCATCTTCTTTTTTTTTTTTTTTTTTTTTGATAGGCAGAGTGGACAGTGAGAGAGACCGAGAGAAAGGTCTTCCTTTGCCATTGGTTCACCCTCCAATGGCCACTGCGGCCGGCACACCGCACTGATCCGATGGCAGGAGCCAGGTACTTATCCTGGTCTCCCATGGGGTGCAGGGCCCAAGCACTTGGGCCATCCTCCACTGCACTCCCGGGCCACAGCAGAGAGCTGGCCTGGAAGAGGGGCAACCGGGACAGAATCTGGCGCCCCGACCGGGACTAGAACCTGGTGTGCCGGCGCCGCAGGCAGAGGATTAGCCTAGTGAGTCGCGGCGCTGGTGGGCCCCATCTTCTAATGCTTTCCCAGGCCATAGCAGAGAGCTGGATCAGAAGTGGAGCAGCCAGTACTCGAACTGGTGCCCATATGGGATACCGGCACTGCAGGCAGTGGCTTTATCCACTATGCCACAGCACCAGACCATACATTTTTTTTTTTTTTTTAAAGAAAAATAGGGCCGGTGCCGCGGCTCAATAGGCTAATCCTCCACCTTGCGGTGCCGGCACACCAGGTTCTATTCCCGGTCGGGGCGCCAGATTCTGTCCCGGTTGCCCCTCTTCCAGGCCAGCTCTCTGCTGTGGCCCGGGAGTGCAGTGGAGGATGGCCCAAGTGCTTGGGCCCTGCACCCCATGGGAGACCAGGAGAAGCACCTGGCTCCTGCCTTCAGATCAGCGCGGTGCGCCGGCCGCAGCGCACTGGCCGCGGTGGCCATTGGAGGGTGAACCAACGGCAAAGGAAGACCTTTCTCTCTGTCTCTCTCTCTCACTGTCCACTCTGCCTGTCAAAAAAATAAATAAATAAAATAAATAAAAAAAGAAAAATAGACAATGCACACGATGTGGTAAATGCTACAAGACACAAATAAAGAAGAGTGGAAGGGAGAGAGCAGAACTTACTCTTAAAAGTAATCAAGGTTAGCTGCCCTACTAAAGTAACGTTTGAGCACAGACCTGAAGGAGGCTAGGGATTTGCTCAGGCATCGAGGGGAAGACTAGCAGGTACCCGGTATAGCAAAGGGAGAGGTCCTGGGATGGGGGAGATCTGTGAGACGGCCTTATCCCATTTCCCTCTGTGTGTAGGTGCATGGACGGGAGGGCCAGAGGATAGTGATTTAGGAAAATGTTAGGAAGAAAAGTCCCTAAGCAAAGAAAGAATATTCTTATCTTATTCTTACATAAGCATATTCTTAGCTTAGTGCTCCTTGCCTGTCTTTCAATTTCTGCTATGCAGGCTTCATAGCTATTCTCAGAGTGAGGAGGAATTGGGTTATCAAAGCTTTTGACTTCCCTTGGGCCTCCTATCTCACCTCCATATCCCAGCAACAGAGGAGCTGAGTGTGCCAGCTCCCTGACAGCCCACGCAGCAATCTCTCTCCTGGTCCCTTAACTTTCCTTCCCCCTCTCCCTGTAATTCCAGATCCTCACCTGCTCAGCCCATGGCAAACTCCTTCTCCAGAATGCGCTCCATGTAACTGCTCGGCATGCCAGATCCCAGATCTCAAGACCCAGCCTCTACCTGGTGTCCTCAACGCCAGCTGTGCATTAGAATCTCCTGACAGGAGGGCTATGGCCTCACCCCCAATGATGAAATGTTTCTGGGTGAAACCCAAGCGGTGTTTTTAAACATACCCCCAGGCAACTCGAATGGGCTCCGAGCTAAGCAAAGCCCAGCTGTCCAGGCATTGCCTGAACACCCCCCGGGGGTGCCCTGGCCTCTTCTCTCAATAAGCACTTCTGCTTCCTGACAATCCTGTGTGGCCTCATTTCCCTGGAGGCAACCCCAAAGGTGCTCCCCCACTTTTCTCCATTCTCATGGCTGCAGGGCTTACTCTCACTGGGTTAACAGAGTCTCCTGGAAAACAGTCACCTAACTCTCATCAAGTGGGGACTGGGAGATCTGCCTCCCCTATCAGACTTGGGGCTCCTTTGGGGCAAAGGCTGTGTATGCCACTCAGGTTGGGGCTCCCTGAGGGCAGAGAAGTAGCTGGGCAAGCTCCTCCCCTTGGAGAGGTGGCAGAATGCTCCAGAGTTAGGCAAGTTGGCACTGGATGAAGACCGAGGGGATCAAGTCCAAGTTCTGCCGCTCGCTTTCTCAGACAGCTTATGTCTTTAATCTCTGATTTTTGGTTTCTTCATCTCCAAGTGTGGATAATAACAGCACTTACCTTATGGGGTGCTTGTGAGGAGCCGGGGAGTGCTTATCTGTACTGCTGCTAGAGCAGGGCTGCACACACACTGGATACTCAGTAAATGCTACCTGTGATTATTTTCAGTTTTGCAGCTCCCCAAAGCAGGGACCTTTGGTATCTTCCTGCTGTGAATCTGTCTTCAGGAAAAGAAGAGCAAGAGAAAATGGAAGGTGGAGCGGAGAGAGCCTTGGCCAGACAGGAGCATGCAGGCGTGGAGGGGCAGGCAGTCATCCCTGAGGACGCTACTTCACCGAGAAAAAAAATGAGAGGCCCAGCCAAAGGTTATATACGGAGTTAAGAGAAATATTAATAATTTTTGGAGCACAAAAGCAAAAAGATCAAGAGGTCAGGGAGTGAGCAGGAAGGCAATTTATGACCACCAGCAGGAAAAGCCACCTTGAGAGACAGAAACAAATTCTGTGTCTCGATGAGGGCTAAGAGCAGCAGAACAGTTCTATAAATTGTCCCCTTTCTCCCCAGAGGCGGGTGGAGGATTGTCCCTGCTGCTTACCAGACATGGAGGAGAGAGAGGCCAAGATGCCGGTTCTCAGCCTGGAAAGCCGTCTCGGCCCTAGAGGAAACCCTGAGTCCCTGAGACAAGGAAGCACCTGCTGCAGTGACTGCAGCCCAGAGCGGTGAGACGCACACGGCTTCTCCAGAGTCCGCCCGGCAAAGGCAGCTCTTGGTTCCTTCACTTTTGTGTCTTGCAGCCCAGGTGGCTGCCTAAGTCCTTCCAGATGTTAGGCTTTGAACTTCCTGCTACTATCCTAGTCCCTTTTCTCTTGCTCTTCGGTGGCCAGCTTTTGAGATGTACATGAGTAAGATCAGAGGAAATGGGGGAAGAGATTCCAGTCTGTACTGTGAGGGGAAAGGGAGGGGTGGGAAGAAGAATTTAGCATCACCCAAAACATTCCAGACCACTCTGCAGTGGCCAGGGGCCACTGAACCTGGTCCAGCTACACCTAGCCTCTCTGTGAAGAGTACCTGGTCCTACAAAAGAACTGAGAAGAGAAATAGAGAAATTATCGGGCTGCAAACTGTGAGTTCTCATCTCACGTTTTCCAACTGTGCTCAATGCTTTGCGAGGGACCAGTGGTCTCAGCAGTCGAAACCCTACAGAGACCCTCCCACCTCCATGCTGAGTAATGAAGATGCCTTGTGCAGGCCTAGCTCCCTGGGGCCTGAAGATGTGAGGATGCATACCGCAGGGCATGATGGGTTCCAGTGAAGTTATTAAGTGGCCATCCTCTGCCACTACAGAAGGAGAAAGTGGGGGCTGGTACTGTGGCACAGTTACGCCACTGCCTGTAGCACCGGCATCTCATATGGGCACCGGTTCAAGTGCCAGTTGCTCCATTTATGATCCAGCTCCCTGCTAATGTGCCTGGGAAAGCAGCAGAAGATGGCCCAAGTGCTTGGGCCCCTGCATCCATGTGGGAGACCCGGGTGAAGCTCCTGGCTCCTGGCTTAGGCCAACCCAGCCCTAGCTATTATGGCCATTTGGGGAGTGAAACAGCAGATGGACGATACCTCCTCCCCCACCCCTTTCTTTTTCAACTAAATAAATAAATCTTAAGGAGGAAGAGGAGAAGGAGGAGAGGAAAGTGGACCGAGGTAGGTTTCCATGGATGGGGCTCGGATGACAGAGGATATGTGAGGGAGCGGATGCTGCTATTGAAGAAGATTGAAAGTTGAACCCCACAAGGAGCAGTCTACTGAGGAGCAGGGTCCAGAATGTCTAGGAAGAGATGGTTTCAGTTGGGTTGGTGATGCCTAGAGGCAGGTGCTTAGGAAGGCCGGGTTCAGCACAGATAGGGTCTCAGCATGTATGGACCAGGTACACCACTGCCTGTGAACAACTCCAATCCACACCGACTACCGATTTCCAGCCCTCTTCAGTGCTCCATATTCCAGCTCCAATATGGGGAGACAATTTGTGCTAAATGGACCAGTTATCTCTCATTAGGTTTAATGAGGATTTCATTGTCTGAGCTCACAGGGATTGGAAGAGGCCTGCTCCAGTGAGCATTCCAATTGAAGGGACCTGCTCAGAGAGAGATAGAAGAGGATGAGGGTTCGGACACCCTGAGCAGAGACACTAAGATGGGGAGTCAGTGTGTGGGAGGGGATGGAAGAGTGGCGGATAGACTTAATTAGGATAAAACAGAGAACAGAACATGAACTAATGACTCTAATGCCAAGCTTCGGAACTGGGTAAGGATTCAGAAAACATGAAGTCAATTCCCCTTCAAGATGGTAAAATGATCTGTCACAGGTCACAAAGCAAATTACAGTAAAGCGGGGACCAGGACGCCAGCCTCTTGCCTCTCAGGCCATCTATCTCCCTAATTCCGACTTTCTCACGTTATTACCCCAGAGTCATTCCGAATGCTTTCATCAGCAAAGGCACTCCTTACATCTAAACAGCCCTGACTATTCTGTAACTTGAAACAGCAGGAAGTCTCTTCTTCCTTTAACCTTTGGTTTTAGTTTCCTTGGAAATTAAAGTCTCTTTACTGTTAGCATTCCCCAGAGCTTCCTTGAAAACCCAAAACCATCCAGCGTTAGGTCCATTTACTGTCAGGCCTGGGTTACAAGCTGTGGTTTATGTTAACATCTAAGCTAGAAACAAGATTGAGTTGACAGCTGGGATTGTGGGCTGATGTTGTTTTGAGGACACTGAACATCCTGGTAGGTTTAAGTATGAAGCTGAATGAAATTCATATGAATGGAAACATAAGGGATTAGCTTAATTAACCATAATTATAAGGAAGGTCACTAACTTAAAACACAACTTCTAATAATGTCACTCTGACCTTTAAACTCCCCCCCAGCACTGGTGGACATTTTCCAAGGGCTTTGATTGAGATTGATTAATTAATTAATTAATGTGTTCATCCATGCAATTCATCCCCCAAACATGTATTAAACACTTGCTGTATGTCAGGCATTAGGCTAAGCACTTGGGATACAAAGAAAAATGACACATATACCCTGGTTCTCCAGAAGTTCACGGTCTAGTGGGAAAGACGGACAGATAATTACGCCAGGGTTGGGAAGTGCAGAGAGAGAAACATGCTCATATTTCTTAAGAGTGCAGAACAGGGGTTACTGAACTCAGCTTGAAAGCAGCAAGAAAAGATTCCTAGAGTTGAGTGTGGACAGTTAGGAGCTGCAGGCAAATTCTGAAAGGTGGCCTTTGATAAAGCAATTCCCCTCTCTGGGAATAGCTCCCTGCTAGCCCTAATACCCCTGTAGTGCTGTGGCACTCTTGGCCTTTAATAACGAGTCAAGGACCATTCCTGCAGAGGGCTGTTGGAGGGGTTCCACAAGGGCTTATTGGGGTGCTCAGTAAATATTCTGAGTCAAACAACTGCTTCTTGAAATTCTTGGGGCCTTTCTCCTAAGAGGAATCAGAGCCACACTCCCTCCTGAGGCCCAAGGTCAAGAGCCCATTTCCTGATTCCTACCTCCTGCATGTGATCTGGTGGGCTTTCCTGCATGTGACAGCCACACGCCAGGCCGATGCCATCCTCCCTGCTTCCACTGGCTGTTCAGCTTCTGTGCCAGAGAACGGGCCTCGCAGTGCCCGCCAGGCAGGGTCTGGCTGCTGGCTTGGGTGGCATTTCCTAAACGGACAGATGGAGAATGTTGGTTTAATGTCTCTCCACGGCTTCTAGCCTAGCCTGCAAGGCTGAGCCAGCAGCATGGGCCTGGTACCAAGATCCCTGCTTGCAGGCAATGGCAGCTCCCCTCTTTCACGAGCCCTTAGCCCTGACCATCAAATCTTCCTCTAGCTGCAGCCCCATCCCTAGTCCTCCCCACGCAGAATCGTAGTCTGGGTTTTAGAAATAGATCCAGAGAAAGCAAATCCGGAGAGGAAATGACCCCCCCCACACACACACACCAAAAACAAACCAATAAAAACAAATCCTGACTATTCTTTCAATGGCCCTCCCTCAAAAATGACACCCCAAAATATTTTTTCCAAAGATACCTCAAAAGTAACATTTTCCAAAGACAATACATACAAAAATGTTTCTCTCCCAGATGTGAGGGTTGTGGTATAGTGGGTTAATCCACTGCTCAGAATGCCTGCAACCCATATCAGAGAGCCAGTTTGAGTCCTGGTGACTCCACTTCTTTTTTTTTTAAAGATTTATTTATTTATTTATTTGAAAGTCAGAGTTAGAGAGAGAGAGAGAGAGAGAGAGAGAGAGAGAGAGGTCTTTCACCCGCTGGTTCACTCCCTAGATGACTATAATAGCTGGAACTGCACCGATCTGAAGCCAGGAGCCAGGAAGTTCTTCCAGGTCTCCCATGTGTGTGCAGGGGCCCAAGCACTTGGGCCATCTTCTATTGCTTTCCCAGGCCACAGCAGAGAGCTGGATCGGAAGTGGAGCAGCTGGAACTCGAACCGGAGTCTATATGGGATGCCGGTACTGCAGGTGGCAGCTTTACCTTCTACGCCACAGCGCCGGCTCTGTGACTCCACTTCTGAGTCAGCTCCCTGCTAATGGGAAGCAGCAGATGATGGCTCAAGTTCTTGGGTCCCTGCTACCCACATGGGAGACTTGGATGGAGTTCCTGGCTCTTGGCTTTGGTCTGATCCAGCCCTGGCTGTTGTGGCCGTTTGGGGCGTGAACCAGCAGATCAGCAGATTGAAGACACTCTCTCTCTTTCTCATTTTCAAGTAAATAAATAATTGTAAAAAATTTTTTTCAAGGATATCTGAAAAAAAAAAAAATCAGCCCTTCTCCATCCTGTTTTCAAACCAGACACCTGTGCATCTGTCCTTGATTGCCTAGTCTTCCTCCTCATTCACGACCAGTCAGTCAGTCTCCAGATCCTGCTGTTTGCTTTTTCCAAGATAGTGGTCCATTTCCTCCTATCTGCGCTGCTGCCACCCGGTGCACGCAGTGCCGTCTCCTGCTGTGGTCAGGCCCCTGCCTCCTCAGTCCCACTCTCCAAAGCTCCTTCTCAAGCTCGCATGTGACAACGTCACTCTCCTCTTAAAACTCACTGGTGACTGCCCTCCCCCTGGGGTCAGGCAGAGCATCTTTGCCTGGGATCCCAGGGCCTGCCGAGCCGCTTTGCCTCGCCTCCCAGGCTCAGAGTGCCCCCACTCCCCTTCTTCTCCCTCATACTCCAGATTCACCGGGCGTCTCCGAGTTCTTGGGACTTGTATCATCGAATTTCTCTCCTGACTGGGGCCTCTACAAACACTATTCCTTTGCCTGCAATGTTCTTTTCTTTTGCAAAGCTATAGAGAGGCAGAGGCAGAAGGAGGGAGAGAGAGAGAGAGAGAAAGTCTTCCATCCACTGGATCACTCCCCAGATGGCTGCAACTGCCGGAGCTGCGCTGATCTGTAGCCAGGAGCTTCTTCCAGGTCTCCCACACGAGTGCATGGGCCCAAGCGTCTGGGCCATCTTCCACTGCTTTCCCAGGCCATAGCAGAGAGCTGGATCAGAAGTGGAACAGCTGGGACTCAAACCCGTGTCCATATGGGATGCCGGCACTGTAGGTGGCGGCTTTACTCGCTACTCCACAGTGCCGGCCCCAATGTTCTTTTCCACTCAGGGCCTTCACCTCTCCCATTGTCCCCCTGGATTAGGTCCTCCTCATCGTTCCTCAGACCCCACCCTACAGGTCACTTCTCCACGGAAGCCTCGCTAATTCCCAAACAGCTTAGCTCACCTTGTCATTGCCCCCAAGCACCCCCTGCTTCCTCCTGTCACATTCATCACACTTGTCCTTAAGTATTCAGTACCTGCGTCCCCTGCTGGAGTGCAAGCCCTTCTCGGGTGCAGACTGGGCCAGTCCTGGTCACTGCTGTCCCCAGAGCACCTGACACGCAGTGGGCTTTAGGACCTAGACAAGAGAGGGAGATGTTCCGCATTCTGAGTTCTGCAGACGATTTCCTGGAGGAGACAGGGGGCTGGGCTCTGTTTCACAGAGTACAAAGCCAGAGGACTGGCAATTAGGTTGCAGGAGGAACTTCCCCACTAAGTAGGCATTTGATAAGCTCCAGGAAATCGCCCTTCCCAGGAGCTGGGAGATGAGCAGTAATGCTATAAAAGTTTATCTCCTGTTGTTCAGGGTGAGTGTGTGTGTGGGAGACACATACTACCTCAAATGTGCAAAAAAGAAAGGAAAAAAAAAAATCCCAGGGAACAGTGAACAAAGCTATAAATACCGCCGAGCGTCGGGTGACATCACCTGAACACAGTGAGGGGATTTATGTCCAAGCCACACGGCCCTAAAGTGTATTTATAACGGTGTAACTCACTACTACCTCTCCCTGCCCGCCTGCCCTCGCTTGTCTGCCTGTTCGGTGGTGGCCACAGTCCTTGTTATCTGATGAAGCAGGATGCTGGGCCAGGCCCCTGTTCTGGAGGATGTGGACACCCTGACAAGGGGGAGCAGTTGCTTCAAAAACCTGCAATCAAAAACCTGCCATGGTTCCCTGTTTCCCAGCGAATTCTGAACACGTAAGCTGGGCACTCCAGGCATGAAAGCCTCTGGCCTTATTTTACCTCCTAGCTCTATGGACAGCTTTGCTGCCTTCCAGTTTTGTTCACATAGGGCACACATACTGTAATATCCAGCCCACCAGTGTTCCCCAGATAGTCGCAGGTGTTTACCCCATTAATCCTCGGTTCTTGTTATACCCCCACGTAGTGGATTTTTCTACTAAAACTCCCCTTTGAAGGCCCAACTCATATACAACATTTTCTCGGGGCCAACGCTGTTGTTGCCTGCAATGCCAGCATCCCATAAGAGCACTTGTTTGAGCCCTGACTTCTCCACTTCTGATCCAGCTCCCTGCTAATGCACCTGGAAAAACAGTGGAAGATGGCCCAAGTGCTTGGGCCCCTACCATTGCTGCAAAAGACCCGGATGGAGTTCTTGGCTCTTGACTTCAGCCAGCCATGTGGGGATGAACCAGCACTGGAAGATCTCTATATGTCTTATTTTTTCTCTAATTCAGCCTTTCAAATAAACAAGTAAATCTTTCATTTTTTATCCTCTGAGCTGCTGGATGGGAAGATGTGTGCTTTGCTCTCTCTTTGCAATGCTATTGGTTCTCCATTCCCTGAGGCCACCTATTTCCTGTTATGGTCATGCACACTCATATCTTGTCTCCTTCTCAAACTTGGAAAGCCTTCTCCAAACATCTTAGTTCCTCCATCAGGGTCTTTCAGAGTCTTCCAAGTGAAAGAAGCTCAGAGAATTTTGTTAGTCCCATACCCACCCTTTCTGGGAACCCAGTCCCCTCTGACCTGTGTTAGGTACTGACTGTGCAGATATTATTCTCAATCCTCACAATGACAAGGTAGGTTGACCAGGCTTACTTCTTGTAGGGGAACTGAGGCATAGAAAGATTCAGTGCCTTGCCCACAGGGCACAGCAAGAGAATACGGCCATAGCATTGTCACCCAGTATGTCAAACTCTGCCAGGCTTCTCCCAGCCCTGCAGACGTTGGGCTGCACAGTCTGCAGCCTGATTTCTAGGGACTCTCCCAGGTTCTCATTCTCTTCTCCATGGCACTGCACACAGTCCACTGAGGGCCTTCCTTTTCCCACTGGTTTGGCTGTGGTTTGCTGAGGCTGCTCCAGCAGTGGGGCTATCAAAGTGGAGGAAGCTTCTGCAGAAGCTGCTATCAGAGAACCCCCCAGCCCTGCCAGTGTTCTGGGGACCTGCCCTCCCCTGCCTCATTTCCACAGAGAGAAGAAAGCTCAGACCCAGCCCAAGGGACTGAGAGAAACGGTCACCTGCTAGCTCCCCACTCCTCACAACCCTGGCTCCCCTCTCCTCTCCCCTCCTCCCCTCCTCACTCCTGGTGCTTCCTGAGTGATTTGTTCACCATCTTGGTTTAGAGTCTAAGAGGAGAGCAAAGCCAGGATGAGCCAAGATCCCCCTTCTTGCATACACATCAGCAAATGCCCAACTTAGGGAGCAGGTGGACCAACAGTTACCCAGGGTGGATGGGAGAAGGGTGTTTGTTCAGGGAGCCTGGCACCTGCGTCAGGGCCTCCTGCAACCTGAAGTTGGGAAGTGGGGACAGGTGGCAGGGAAACAAGCCAAAATATATAGAAAAGTTATATGTCTTTCCAATTCCTTCTGACCTAATTCACCTGCATGCAGTTTATTTTACTTTTTTTTTAATTTTATGTATCTCATAAATACAACATTAGGAACATAGTAATTCTTCCCACAGTACCACCCCACTCTCCCACCCCTCTTCCTCCTCCCTCTCCTGTTTAGTCCGAGAAAGAAAAAGAAAAAAAAAGAATGATATAAAAAAAAAAAAACTAAGAAAACTGTTCTTCAACAGTCTAGACAAGGGCTGTTCTACTGCATGTGGTTTAAAGAACTCAATGAAAAAAAATTATCAAGCTAAGTGATTTTGCTGAAATTGCCATTAAGTGACTAGCACTCTGGCATAATAGGTAAAGCTGCCACCTGCGACGCTGGCTTCCCAGATGGGTTCCTGTGCCTGTCCCAGCTGCTGCACTTCTGATCCAGCTCCCTGCTAATGGCCTGAGAAAAGCAACAGAGGATGGCCCAAGTGCTTGGGCTCCTGCACCCACGTGGCTTCAGCCTGGCACAGCCCCGGCTGTTGCAGCCATCTGGGGAGTGAACCAGCAGATGGAAGATCTCTCTCTCGCCCTTTCTCTCTGTTTCTCTCTCTCTCTCATGTAACTCTGAAATTCAAAATAAAGAAATAAATCCTTAAAAAAGTTGCCATTAAAATTATTAATTGTTCTTCTGTACTGTCGCTCATAATTGCATGCAAGTAAAAATGCTGCTGGGCATTCTGTGGGTGCTCCCCCACTTTACGGCCCTGCACAGTCCACTTGCAACCACTGGTTTGGCTGCAGAACCCAGACATACTTTCCGCATGAAGAGTGTGAACTGAAGGAAGTTGGCCCTTGGTGATAGCCTTTAACCTGCAACCCTGAGAATTCTCCTGTGGGCCTAAACTTGCCTTGGGGAATGTACCCTTCCTCCCTGCTTACCAAGGTAAGTTTTACAAGACACACAGTGGGCCTCCCAAGATGATGGTATTCATTAGCATGACCTCCAT
The DNA here is from genome assembly GCF_964237555.1 of Oryctolagus cuniculus. Lineage (NCBI taxonomy): Eukaryota > Metazoa > Chordata > Mammalia > Lagomorpha > Leporidae > Oryctolagus > Oryctolagus cuniculus. Next base: position 41,073,422 of record NC_091438.1, read on the forward strand.
GGAGAATTCTGCTGTTTGTATGCATGGGACCCCCATGGAGAATGAGTAAGATGAATTTCTACCACATGGTGCATACTGGCCTGGACATGGTAGACAGGAAGATCTCCACCAAGGGGAAGGCTTTGGTGGACCAGAGGGAGCTTCTGCATGGGCCTGCTCTGCCCCATGGAGGACTGTGGTATATATATGGCTATGTGACCAACTCCAAGGTGAAGTTTGTCATGGTGGGGAATTCCTCCAACACAGCCCTTTGAGACAATGAAAGTCGATGTGTTCTGGAAGCTGCACAACTCCTACATGGTTGTGACACAGAATCCCTAGGGTGCTCGATAACATGGTGACGTCAGTGATGATACAGATCTGTTGAGCAAGAACTCTGCCTCCAGTTTTCTCTGAGAAGTGCTGCTTTCATAATTATGCTGTGAGGACACGTGCTTTTTTCTGTAGGGAAGAGGGTCCTTGAGGCAGGGTTGAAGAAGAGTGGACTTTGGGAAAATTCTGCCCCTCCATCAAAAAGCAAAATGTAAGAAAATACAACTTAGAATAGACCAGAGCTGAAGATGAGAGGCGATATATGGCATTGAGTTGTAAGAGTATGGGAAATATTAACTGACTGCCGACCCCTCCCTGCACTTGTGAGCAGAGGTGAGGATCCAGTTACTGACCCCTTTTGCACTTGAGGATAGAGGTGGGGGAGCCAATGCAAACATGGCGCCTACTGCATGCAATGGGTGAAGGGCCAGTGTGTCACAAATAAGGGAAAAGGGAGAAAAAAGTAAGATGAAAGAGACCAGCCCCATGGGGTAACGGATTACAACTTTGGGGCCCTTCCCCCACATGGGGCCACTTCCATTGCTTATGGCAAATAAACTCGCTTTCACTGTTGTACTCAGTTTTGGATTTTCTCTTTATTTCTATACTGAGCAACAAGTTCATGGGCCACGGGAAGCAGCTTCCTGAGACCAGGACACAATATTTGCATAGCATCCTCCAAAACGCACCGATGCAAAGATATACTTTAGGGTATAGGCCTTGTGCATGGAGCCTCTCAACTTAAGTTCCTAAGAGATGAGACAGAGAGGTATGGTGGTCATTGGAACAATGCTTTGACTAAAGGAATACATTTCTGGGCCAGCTCTGTGGCATCACTGACATCCCCTATGGGCACAGGTTTGAATTCCAGCTGTTCCACTTCCCATTTAGCTCCCTGCTAATATGACTGGAAAACAGCAGAAGATGGCCCAGGTGCTTGGGCCCCTGCACTTATGTGGGAGACCAGGAAGACGCTCGTGGCTCCTGGCTTCGAACTTGCCCAGCTCTGGCTGTTGCGGCCATTTGGAAAGTGAACCAGAGGATTGAGGAGTCTCTCTCTCTCTCTCTCTCTCTCTCTAACTATGCTTTTCAAGTAAATAATTAAGCCCTTAAAAAATACATTTCTGCTGGCGCCGCGGCTCACTAGGCTAATCCTCCGCCTTACGGCGCCAGCACACCAGGGTCTAGTCCCGGTCGGGGTGCCAGATTCTGTCCCGGTTGCCCCTCTTCCAGGCCAGCTCTCTGCTGTGGCCAGGGAGTGCAGTGGAGGATGGCCCAAGTCCTTGGGCCCTGCACCCCATGGGAGACCAGGATAAGTACCTGGCTCCTGCCATAGGATCAGTGCGGTACGCCGGCCACAGCGCGCCGGCCGCGGCGGCCATTGGAGGGTGAACCAATGGCAAAGGAAGACCTTTCTGTCTGTCTCTCTCTCTCACTGTCCACTCTGCCTGTCAAAAATAAAAATAAAAATAAATAAAAAAATACATTTCTGACAGTGTAATTACAGACATCTTTATACTGGAAAAGGAGGCATTTGAGGGGGTGTACTAGAGACCGTCTAGAGCCCCTGAAACTGCCACCAGAGGCAGATTTAGCACAAATTAACCAAGTGTACTTGCTCAGGGCCCTTTGAAAGCCCTGGGAGGCAGCCTGCCAGTAGCGCATGTGACTCTGCCTCAACGACGCAAGAGTAAGATATTGTGACCACAATTAAGTGTGTTTTCTCTTTCCATGACAATTTCTCCCTCATCACACCTCCCAGAGATGTCTGATAGTGAAAGAGCCATGGGCACTTTGAGGCTGTGGCCGAGGAGAAACTGAGTTGCAAACCTGTTTTGGTTGGACTGAAAGGGTGTGTGATGGGACCCGCAGTCACTTGCATGTGCTGGTGTTGCCAACTCTTCTGTGTGGGAATGGCTTCCAGAAACACTCCTATAAGCCACTGAGCTCACTTAAGTGGTATCATGACATGTAGCATCATGGTGATGAACATGTCTTCCAGTGCCTGGATCTGGAAGCTGCATTTGAAATGTACGGGGGCTCAAAGCCAGATCATAGAAAATTCTAATCGCCGGATGCCTAGCTTTGTGAGCAGTAGGTTTGGTTCTCACTGATGCTTTGTCAAAATGGAAATTCTTTCTTGCCAGGAATATGCGTAACAATGTCATGTGTACAATTATAAGCATAAGATACAAACATGTGCCCCATGTGCTTGTTTATGAAAGTATTAGATAGAAATGATTCTGACATTAAGAAGTAATTGTAGCATAAAACTCAGGTTGTCCCTAAAGAGGTATTGCATTAAAAGGAAGAGGCGGGGTCCAGCATTGTAGTATAGCAAGTTAAGCAACCACTTGTGACATGGGCATCCCATATGAGCACCATTTGAGTCCCACTTTTTCCACTTCCAATCCAGCACCTTGCTAATGCACCTGAGAAAGCAAGGAAAGATGGCCCAAGTGCTCTGCCAGCCACACGGGAGACCAGGATGGAGCTCTAGGTCTCCAGCCATGGCTGCCATGGCCGTTACAGCCATTTGGGGAATGAACCAGTGGGCAGAACTCTCTCTCTTTCTCTCTCTCTCTAGCTCTGGCTCTGTAACTCTCTCTTTCAAATAAATAAATACATAAATCATTTTTTAAAAAAAGAGAAGAGATGCTCATAGGCTCTTGGGTTGTTGAATAATCCAATTAATGAGGAAAATAACTCATATGACTACATGGAAAAATTTTTAAATTTCTTAGTGAGATGATAAAGAAAATACCCATAAAACTCATAATAAGTTGCTACAACTAGGACGAATGGGTTAGTGACTATTGTCCTTTATAACAAGCATTTAAGATAAGTTAGCACTACATAAGAAAACTTGAACTGTCCTTAAATCTGACAGTTCAATTATTAAAAAAAAAACCTTGTATAAGTGTTATAAATATGAATGTTTTTTCCAAGTTTGACAATTCTAAATTGTGTATGGTATTATGGATGGCAATTTGAAAGTTGAAAGATATTTTAAAAACCACTGATAATTTTAAAAAAATTTTAATCAACCATGCTAGAGGAAAACTGAATTATCTTTCTGTTGTCTCCACAAAAACATTGCAAAGTCATTATGGGGAATCAATGAGTATGCAGCCAAAAAGAGTAGAAAAAATATTATGTGTGTCAATTAATAGTTTTTTTCTAGATTTTTTACTTGCCAACATCTTAAAATTTGTAACTTACTGTGATTCCTTTTCTCATGTTTAAAATAACATCTTGGGCCGGCACTGTGGTGCAGTGGGTTAAAGCCCTGGCCTGAAGTGCCGGCATCCCATATGGGCGCTGGTTCTAGTCCCGGCTGCTCCTCTTCCTATCCAGCTCTCTGCTATGGCCCGGGAAAGCAGTAGAAGATGGCCCAAGTCCTTGGGTCCCTGCACCTGTGTGGGAGACCCAGAAGAAGCTCCTGGCTCCTGGCTTTGGATTGGCACAGCTCCGGCCATTGCGGCCATCTGGGGAGTGAACCAGCAGATGGAAGGCCTCTCTCTCTGTCTCTGCCTCTCTCTGTAACTCTTTCAAATAAATACAATAAATCTTAAAAAAAAAATATTACACCTCTACCTAATTTGGCATTTATAGCTTTGTATTCCTTTCCTTTATGCAAGACTCCCACCCCACCCTCAACTTGAGTAGGAGCAGGTGCCATAAACCCTTCTGTCCAGAGCACCAGCATTTTTTAAAACAAAGATTTATTTATTTATTTGAAGGAGCTACAAAGAGAGAGGGAGCAACAGATATGCATGGAGATCTTTCCTCTGGCTGGTTCACAAGCCAGGAGCTTCTTCTGGATCTCTCACGTGGGTATAGGGCCCCAGGGACTTGGGTCCTCCTCTGCTGCTTCCCCAGGCGCATCAGCAGGAAGCTGGATCGGAAGTGGAGCAGCCGGGATCGGACTGGAGCCCATAGGGGATGCTAGTGTCACAGGTGGAGGCTTCACTGGCTAGGCCTCAGCATGGACCCCCTAGTACTCATGGACCCCCTAGTACTGCTGTTTTTTTTTTTTTTTTCTTTTTTTCTTTTGACAGGCAGAGTGGACAGTGAGAGAGAGAGACAGAGAGAAAAGTCTTCCTTTTGCCATTGGTTCACCCTCCAATGGCCGCCGCGGCGCAGGAGCCAGGTACTTCTCCTGGTCTCCCATGGGGTGCAGGGCCCAGGTACTTGGGCCATCCTCCACTGCACTCCCGGGCCACAGCAGAGAGCTGGCCTGGAAGAGGGGCAACCGGGACAGAATCCGGCGCCCCGACTGGGACTAGAACCCAGTGTGCCGGCGCCGCAAGGCGGAGAATTAGCCTAGTGAGCCGCGGCGCCGGCCCAGTACTGCTGTTTTACTAAGGCGAGGCTGCCCAGCACAGAGCCAGCTCTCTCGCAGCCTCTGCTGTGGGCCCGCACTCCTCCAAAGGCCAGAGCCAACTCCTCCATAAGGCCTTGCACAGCCTCCAGCGTTCCCACCAGAGAGCCTAAGCGCTGGAGGGGAGGTGAGCAGCCCCAGTTACTCCCAGCAAGGCGCGTTTCTGCTCCCTTCCCCTTGTCCTGCGGAGCAGGGCTCAGAGGGCTTGGGTAACTCGCAGGAAGACACATGGCAGGTGCGGGGCGGAAGCCGGAGGAGCCCTCCAGGGCTCAGGGTTTTGCCTCCCACACCCCAGACGACGCAGGGCAGGTGTGACCCAACGACAGCCAGCAGCGGGGACGAGATGCCTTGGGAACGCCAGCGTCTCCAAGGGCAGCGGTGGTGCCTCGGCCTCCCCCACTTCATTAACTGAAAAATAAACTGGAGCCACAAAGGGCTGGGGGAAGGGGCGGGCGCGGGCCCAGCTGCCGCGGGGCCGTGGGGCCAGGGGCGGGCGGGCGGGGGGGGGGGGGGGGAGGGGCGGAGGAGGGGCGAAGCCGAGCAAATCCTTGGCGCCCGGTGTCTAGACTGCTGCTCCCTCCCCAGCCTCGGGGAATCCCCCCCCGCCCCCCCCCCATGACTTGTCGCAGGGGAGCCCGGGAGCCAGAGACCCTTCCCGTAGGGATGGAAGGAATTCCTCCCCTCAGCTGCCGGGGGCACCATGGGCTGTCAGATGGCGGGGAGGGGCGGGCGGCGCTCTGCGCAGTGCCCTCCCCAGAGCCAAACCTTCTGATCCCCCGCGGGGAACAGAGGGACATTGAGAACATGCCTTTCCCTCTGTCCTCCAAGCTCACGTCTTTCCTGGCCAATAGTCTCCACTGCTTCTGGTCTCTTTCAGTCTGCCAGGCCTGCCGTATGAAATACCACGGACTGCACATCTTAGTAGAAATGCTATTTTCTCTTGGTACTGGAGACTGGGAATTGGGCATCAAGGTGTGGACAGCGATGGCTCCCTCTCTCCTTGACTCATAGACGATGCCTTCTTGCTGTGTGCCCACACAATCTTCCCTCTGTGTGTGTCACTTTTTTTTTTTTTAAGATTAATTGACTTATTTGGAAGTCAGAGTTATAGGGAGAGAGGGTGAGACACACGGAGAGCTTCCACTTGCTGGTTCAATCCCTAAGTGGCCACAGTGTTCTGGGCTGGGTTAAATAGAAGCCAGGAGCCTGGAACTCCATCTGGGGGTCCCATGTGGGAGGCAAGGGGCCAAGCACTTAAACCATCTTCCACTGCTTTCCCAGGTGCCTTAGCAGGGAGCTGGATTGAAGGGGGGGGGGGGTGGGGCAGCTGGGACTCGAACTGGTGTTCACATGAGATGTTTGTGTTGTGAGCAGTGTTTCAATCCGCTGTGCACAAACGCTGGCTCCTGTGCTTGTCTCTTCTGACAAGGACACCGGTCTCTGATGAGGCCCTGCCTGATGACCTCATTTAACTTAATTGCCTCTTTCCAGGCCCTATCCACAAACACAGCCTGTTCTGAGGTCTTCAGCATGAATGTTGCAGGACCCAGTTCAGTCCCTAACACTTTGCATGTCTGCCTCCAGTCACAGGATTTACCCTAGACTAGACACTGTGCCACCTGCAAACACAGCCTACCATGTCCCTCACCCTTCCCCCACATGCTCAAGCTTTCTCAGAAGTACCTGGCCACACAGGCCCAAACAGCCTAGCAATTAGAACCCCCACACAGGGCTGTCAACCTCTGGGTCTCACTTTATTCCTACAGGAGCGGGCTCGGTTTCTTTCTGTTCTGTCTTCCTGGGATGTCTTCATGCAAACACAAGTCCATACATGTGTGTATCTCCTTCCTTCCTTCCTTCCTTCCTTCCTTCCTTCCTTCCTTCCTTCCTTCCTTCCTTCCTTCCCTCCCCCCCCCCCGATTTGTTTATTTGATAGGCAGAGAGAGAAGAAGAGAGAGACAGAGAGTGAGAGAGAGATATCTTCCATCTGCTAATTCATTCCTGAGTGGCTGCAATGACTGGAGCTGGGCCAGGCCAAAGCCAAGAGCCTGAAACTCCATCCAGATCTCCCATGTAGGTGGCAGGGGCCCAAGTACTTGGGCCATCTTCTGCTGCTTTCCCAGGCGCATTAGCAGGGAGCTGCTCTTTTCACCTATTAATATATCCAGGGGCTTTGCCTGTAGTAATACAGATGGCTTCACCTTGTTCCTTAACAATTGCATAGTATTTCCTTACCTGGAGGTAACACGACTTATTTAACCAATTCCTAAAAGATCAACACTTGGGATGTTCCCAATGACTATCCTCTTGAGAGGAGAGCCTTGAAAACCTTCTTCAGCCAAGGTTTCCTAACACCTGGGAATAGCAGGTACTGGAAGGCAGGAGGGATCCAGAGGTGGCAGGCTTTGGGGGGTGTTGGGGGAGATAGGGCTATTCAGGTCTGTGGAGTCTTCTATGTGAAAAATATCCTACAGAAGCTGAGACCAGACACATCTCTTTGATCCTGCTTTGTTGGTTCAAGTTCCCTGGATTGGCAATAGGTTGAGGAAAGTGGCTAAGATTAGAGGTAAACCTGATAGGCCACCCTCCCCCCACCATTGATCTATTGCTGCATAACAAAATATCACAAGTAGCAGCTTAAAACAACATGCGTTTATTTGCTCTCAAATTTCTAGGCCAGAAATCTGGGCAGAATAAAAGACAAGGAAGCTGGAATACAGTATTGGAGTAGGGGGAAGTAGGCAATAAGTAGCTCAGTGAGTCCACAGGCTGTGGTGTAGGGGACAAGGGGGAAGTGGGGCCGGGGAGTGAGAAAGGCTGTGGTGTGGACTCTGTACATGGGTTTTCTGTCCAGAGTGTCACCAGTGTGTCATCTGGGCACATGCTTATCTGGAGCTCAGAGTTGTCCTCCCAGCTTATCAGGGTCATTGGCAGAATTCAGTTCCTCGTGGTAGTAGGACTGAGGCTTTAGGCTCCTAGAAGCCAACCCATCCCATATGCGGGTCTGAGCACAGGTAGTTCTTTCTTCAAGGCCAGTGGGAGAGTATTTCAGCTGCTGTGCATCTGTTCCTTCAGAGTGAGGATCTGTGTCCTTCTCTTAAGGGCTCTTATCCAATTGAGCAAGCCCACTCAGGACAATCTCCATTTTGATGAACTCAAAATCAACTGGACCAAAATCAATTGGGCCCTAATTATATCTGCAAAATCCCTTCCCCAAGTTTGTGTCTGATCTGCCCCCATCACCGTTGAATAGACCCCACCCATGACCAGCCAAACCTCTCCTCTGGAACCCCTTCCCCAAACAGACCAGATACTCAGACCCCATCCTTTTCCTCCCTGGACTTAATGTCTGAGACTACCACTGCCTGGTCAGGACCCACAGTACATCACCTCCTACAGGAGGGTGTGGGTAGGGCATTCTCAGCCTCCAGGCCACCCAGAGACTCCAACCCAAGTGGTCAGAATCCCTTCAGCAAATGTCTCTGGACTTGCTTCACATCTGAAGTGTGTGTGTATGTATGTGTGTGTGTGTGTGTGTGTACCTGTACAGTTTTGTCTGCTCACTTGCACACAGTGCCAGGCTCGGTGTTTGTACTCAGTGAATATACTTAAATGAAGACAATGGCCCTTGAAAAACCCTATCTATATGTGTTCTCCAGGTCTAATGAACGAAATGATATAACCTTTATTCTGCCTTCATGTCCTACCCCAGGACCTAGAACATTGCAAGGCAAAAAATCATATATTCAATACATACTTGTGGAGTTTAAATGGCCAATGAGGAGCAAAAGGGCAGGCATGGCCACACATAGATTCAGGAAGGGAGGAGGAGCTGTGCCAGTGAGGATGGGCCGGGAGACCTGGAGCCCCCCACCATCAGTACCCCAGCCTGAGCAAACTTGGCAGCGAGCTGAGTCTAAGTAGCACTTTCCAGCTAAGGGCTCTGTGGGGAGGTGTAATGTGTCTCTATTTAAAATTAATTTTTCAGAATTGGAAGCCCCACTCTGAAAGGCACTGCTCCCTCGGTGGCTCCTGGCAGGATTGGAAAGCCATAACTTTGGAGAGAAACACAATAAACCAGAAATTTCCTCCCAGGTGATCAAGAAACTGCCTCGTCCCTTCAGAAGAGAGCATTTTCCAGAACTTTACTCATCAAATTGCTGGTTTTGAAGTCATTTCTTCTGTTTGTAAGTGAACCACATTCCAGGCAACTGTCAGTATTCCTCTCTGACAGATAGGCAGAGGCGATGTGCATGTACAAGAGAACACAAAAGTAATTTCTCTTTGGCTTGAGGCTGTGTTTCTGTATTTACATGTGAATGGAGTAGCATCTGATGCTTTGAAAATATGCAGGGCTTGCTGCCAGTGAGGAAACACCACTGTGGAGTGGACTTCCGAGGGCTCGCTCAGCCCAACACATGCTTATGAGATGTGTATTGAGTGCCTACTATGTGCTGAGTATTGCTTTAGGCTTGGGAGAAACAATAGTGATAACAAGCAGGCCAAAAAAAAAAAAAAAAAAATCCCTGCCTCCGTGGAGAGGAAATAGACAATATGATAAATAAGAAAGGTATGTAGTATCTTAAAAAATCATGAATCCTAAGGAGATGAAATAGGAAGGGAGAGGCCGGCGCTGAGGTTCACTAGGCTAATCCTCTGCCTGTGGCACCAACACACTGGGTTCTAGTCCCGGTCGGGGTGCCAGATTCTGTCCCAGTTGCTTCTCTTCCAGTCCAGCTCTCTGCTATGGCCCGGGAGTGCAGTGGAGGATGGCCCAAGTCCTTGGGCCCTGCACCTGCATGAGAGACCAGGAGAAGCACCTGGCTCTTGGCTTTGGATCAGCACAGTGTGCTGGCCGCAGTGCGCCAGCCACAGCGGCCATTGGGGGATGAACCAACGGCAAAAAGGAAGACCTTTCTCTCTCTATCTTTCTCTCTCACTGTCTACTCTGCCTGTCAAAAAAAAAAAAAAAAAATAGGAAGGGAGAATAGGAAATGTTGGGAGGAGGAGGGGTTTACCAGGGAAGCAGTCACTGAAAAGGCGACATTGGGTAAAGACCTGTAGGAGGGGAGGGAGTTGGAGAGGCAGAAATCTGGGGGGGTGGGGGAGGCGTTCCAGAGAGGACAGGCAGGTGCCAGGCTGAGGGCTGTGAATGGGACAGAGGGAAGACAAGGGAGAGCAGAGTGTGACTTGCACCAGAAGGGGAGGAGAATTACAAAAGTTCAGAAAAGTAGGGGTCAGAAGGGCCCCTTGGGCCTTAGAGATCACCGACAAGACCCTGGCCTTTTAATATCAATAAAATAAGCCCCCAGCAGAGAATGACAGGGATTTGGTGAGATGTTTCAACAGGGACTTTTTTTTTTTTTTTTTTTTTGGACAGGTGGAGTTAGACAGTGAGAGAGAGAGAGAGAAAGATCTTCCTTCTGTTGGTTCACCCTCCAAATGGCCGCTACGGCCGTAGCTGTGCCGATCTGAAGCCAGGAGCTAGGTGCTTCCTCCTGGTCTCCCATGCGGGTGCAGGGCCCAAGGACCTGGGCCATCCTCCACTGCCTTCCTGAGCCACAGCAGAGAGCTGGACTGGAAGAGGGCAACATGGACAGAATCTGGCGCCCCAACCGGGACTAGAACCTGGTGTGCCGGCGCCGCAGGAGGAGGATTAGCCTAGTGAGCCACGGTGTTGGCCCAACAGGGACATTTTGATTGCCGTGTTAAGAAGACACTGCATTTGGTACAGTGGTTGAGACGCTCACATCCTGTACGGCAGTGCCTGGTTTCAGTCCTGGATACGCTGCTTTCAACACAGCTTCTTGCTCAAGAGTGCTGTGGGAGGCAGCAGATGATGGTTCAAGTACCCGGGGCCCTATCATTCATGAGGGACGCCTGGATGGAGTCTTGGCCTCCTGACCTTGGTCCTGTCCAGCCCTGGCTATTGTGGACATTTGGGGAGGGATCCGGTGTATGGAAGATCTCTGTCTCTCTCTGCCTCCCAAATAAAATGAAAATGAACTAATAAAAATTGAGAAGAAGGTACTTCAGAGGGAAACAGGTAGAAGCAGAGAAGTGAGATGCTGAGAGAGCTGTGAGGATGGTGAGGAGGGGCTGGATTCTGGGTTTATTCTGAAGATAGCATGGACCAGGTTTATGGCCCGAGATGCTGGCAGGATGAAGGCACGGTGTATGATTCCGAAGGAGCCTGTCTTGGGAGGTGGGAGTGGAGGGCGTGAGGGACCATCGGGGGCTTGGATGTGGATGTGTTAAGTCTGAGGTGTCTGTTAGACAGCCAAGTGGAGATAGGCAGTGAATAGTTGGATAACAGAATCTGGAATTCAGGAAAGAATATTCTGGGCAGGAGATATAAATTTGGGAGTCATTAGCATATAGATGGTATTTAAAGCCACGAGACTGGATGAGATCACTTAAGATGTGAGTGAATGTAAGAGAAGAGGTCCAAGGATTGAAATTGGGGGCGTTCAATGTTTAGAGGTCAGGGAGAGGACAACGGCCCAGCAAAGGAGACTTTGAAGGAGAGCAGAGACTGAACCAGGGGACTGTGGTGTCCTGGAAACCAAGGGTCAAGAGGATGGCAGGGGGACAGAGTGGTCAGAGCTGTGGGCAGTCAGGGGGAGAACAGAAATGAGGGGTCACCTGTGACCTTGACATAAGCCTTGGTGGAGGGGTGGAGAATAAGACCTGGCTTTCCTGAGCTCAGGAAAGAATGTGGGGTGGACATTCAGAGCAGTGAGTATAGACCACTGTCTGAAAAGTTCTGGTGTAACCGGTAACGCCACTGCCTGTGATGCCAGCATCCCATTAGGCACTGGTTCAAGTTCTTGCCACTCCACTTCATACCCAGCATCAGGCTGATGGCCTGGGAAAAGCAACCGAAGGTGGTCTAGGTGCTTGGGCCCCTGCACCCATATGAGAGACCTCGATGAAGCTCCTGGCTCCTGGCTTCAGCCTGGACCAACCCCGGCTGTTGCAGCCATCTGGGGGAGTGAACCAGCAGATGGAAGATCTCTCTCTCTGTCTCTCCCTCTCTCTGTAACTCTGACTTTCAAATAAATAAATCTTTTTTTTTTTTAAAGAGTTATGCTGTCAAGAGAGGAGAGAAATAGGAGGTGGCTGCAGGGAAGAGTAGGATCAAGTCTTTTTTTTTTTTTCCTTTATGATTAGAGAAACAAGGATGAATAAGAAATCTGCCCTTAAGCTGACTTAGGTGTGGGAGTCAGACAGACACACAGACATTAGTGATAGGTCCATTCTAGAAAAAAAAAAATGAAAAAGTCCTCATTTAATTTAGAGGGGGAAAACAAAAACTTCGAAGAGATAAGTCGTAAACTAGGTATTGAAAGAGAAGTGATTTTTATCCAGGGGAACAAGAAGACAAAGGAATTTCAGACAGAAAGAAGGCGGCAAATCAAATCATGGGAGCCTGAAGCAGCTTGCTGTGTGCAAACATCAGAAGCCTCTCCCTTCTGGGACTGATCTTCAGACTCTGCAAGATCTGTGACCCTGGGCGAATGACTAACCCACTCTGAATCCGTTTCCTCAGCTGGAAGTGAGGCTATAGCAGTGTCCGCTTCATACGGTTGTCATGCAGCTGAAACAGATCAATACATGTGAAGTGCTTGTGGCTGTGCCTGGCACATAGTAGATGCTTAACCAATGCCAGCTCTTCTAATCACTGGGAACAGACAGTGAAGTAGGAATTGATGGGATGACTGAAGACATAATTAGCCAGACATAGGGGGGACTTGGATGCCTTACTGAGGATTTTGACTTCATTCTGGGTACAAGGGAAGCCACTGCAAGATTTTAGACTGGGGAGCCTGATAGAGTTGGTGTTTGAAGAGGCTCTCTGTGGCCACCTAGTGGACGATAGTTGTAGGGGACAGGACTGGAGGCGGGATTCAGAAGACCCGGTTGTGTGTTATGGCTCAACACTTATCACAGGGAGAGTGGATTCCTTCTTTGAACTTCATTTTGCTTATCTGCGAAGCAGGGATTGTAAAATACACCCAAAGGGCTGCTGTGAGGTATCGATTAAATATTATAATGAAATTTACCAACTCAGTGCAGTGCATGACACTTAGTAAATGTAAACAAACCTTTGTGTGGAGGCTGCGTTGCGACATAATGGGTTAAGCCATTGCCTGCGACTCTGGCATCCCTCCTGGGTGCTGGTTCAAGGTCCAGCTGCCCCACTTCTGATCCAGCTCCCTGCTGCTGTGCCTGGGAAAGCAGCAGAGGATGGCCCAAGTACTTGAGGCCATGCCAAACACAGGGGAGACCCAGATGAAGCTCCTGGCTCCTGGCTTCAGGCTGGCCCAACTGTAGCCATTGCAGCCATCTGGGGAGTGAACCAGTGGATGGGAGATCTCTCTCTCTCTCTTTCTCTCTCTTTCTCTCTCTTTCTCTCTCTTTCTTTCTCTTTCCCTCTCTATCTCTGTCTGTAACTCTGCCTTTCAAATAAAATAAATAAATCCTTTTTATAAAAACATTTATTTTGAAATCAATATATGAAATATTGCAAAAAAAAAAAAAAACCTCTCAGTTTCCCCACTTTTATGTCCTGTCCCACCAGGCCAGCTCTCCCTCGCTCTTGGCAGCAGCCTGGTCCTGGCACCCATGCCAGTTCACTGTTGCTCTCTCTTGTGCTGTTCTCACACCGCAGCTGTCCAGTGCAGTCAGAACCCCAGCCTCCCCCTAACACGGGGTAGGGAAGCTTTTTTGTTTCTGCCAGGGGCCATCTGGATATTCATAACATCATTCATGGGGCAAACAAAATCATCAACTTAAAAACTAGCCTGTTGTAGATTTATCGAATTTCGAGTCTCGCCTGCTGTTGCCTTGGCAGAGCCAGACCACAGGATGCCCGTGGGCTGGGTGTTCCCCACCCCTGCCCCAGAGCACATCTCCAAGGCCAGGCCCGTATTCATGAGGCTGCAGAGTGGCTAAGGGAGGCGTCTGATGTCATCAACCTTCCCCTTCATCCGGTTGTCATCAGAGCGCTGTTGTTTTTCTGCCAACCCTCACCACATCCAACACTTTTTGCTTCACATTATCACTTTGCAGTGCCTCTGTCTTATCTCCCCTGATGTTCTGTGTGTTTCCAGAAGGCACAAAATGCCCCGTGAGGATGTCTGCCCAGCACAGCCACTCACTCACGGTAGGGACTTGCTGTGGAATGAACAGAATGAGGAGTTGACTAATGCTCATGCCGTGCTGAAAGCCTGCCAAGCTGTGAAGAAGTGTGAGTTGCTACGATTAGGAAAGATGGGAAATCATGTCTTCTTTATCCGAGTGGAGCGTGAAGCCTCCCAGCCGCCTCGGGCGTGCTCGGGCAAAGCAGGCGCGGCTGTAACCTGCGGGCCCATGGTCCTACCCTTGCTTGTCTAAGCAACAGTCAGCTCATTAAGCCTCACAGTCCCCTGTGCCAGCGGATGAGGGAGACAGGGAGCTGCAGTGGTCAGCCACAGTTCAGGGCCCTCCTCCCAGCGGTGCACGCTTGCCCCCAGGAGTCAGCCCGAACACAGACAACAAGCCGGCTGACACGATCGCCTTCCTCCTGCTCCTTGGCCCACGCTTCGTGCAGACGTGACAGCCCAGGAGCAGATGTCTCTCTCTCTCTCTCTCTGGCATCTGGAAGCACAGAGGAAGCCCAGGCTACAGCTGAAGGACTGTCCCCCACCCTTCCTCCCCAGCTTGGAAACCCAGGCTGTGAGTCATGTAGGACCAGCTAGGGCCATGGGCCAGGCTGGCTGCAGGGCGTCCGTTCAGAAGGGGAAGTCAAGGGATTCTCTAGCCCAGCTCTTGGGCCTTCATATGAGATCATCACTAGGGCTTCGCTGTGAGATCAGTAATAAGGCCTGCAGTGGGTGAGTACAAGGCCAGCACTTTGTGTGCACAGAGGAGGGAGCATATTCCAGCTCAGGCCTGCGGCACGGCCCGCCACCGACGCCTGTTTCTGGCTGCAGTGCTGGTGGTGGTGATGGTGAGAGGAAGTTGGGAAGGAAGTTCACTTCCTAGCGAGTAACTGGTAAAGGTGAGCATGCCCGTGCATGTGTGTTTGACACATTCGTTAATATTCTGCCCCAGTGTCCACTTCTACAAGGACACTACAACTCCCAGCATCCACTTCTACAAGGACATTACAACTCCAGTGATCATGACGCACGTAAGAACAACAACCAAGTGCCAGGCATGACACCCTGTGCATTACATGGATTGTCTCATTGCATCCTCTAAAAATCAGAAGTTACTTTTGTTACGCCTGCTTCATAGCTGATGAAATGGGAGATAAAGACTTTTAGGAACCTGACCACAGATGCACAGCTACTGTCTTAGCTTGGGCTGCTGAGCGTGAAAACCAAGCTCCACGGACTTGTTGGTGTGAATAGCAGACACTGCGTCCTCAGAGTTCTGGCGCCTGGATGTTCAGAATCAGGATGTTGGGCTCTGGTGAGGGCTGTTTTCCTGGCTGGCCGGTGACCGCCCTCGGGCTGCGTCCTCACACAGTGGAGACAGAGACATCAACTCTTTCACGTGTGTTCCTGGGGCCGGTGTTGTGGTACAGCAGACTGAGCCCATAGCAGAGAGCCAGTTCAAGTCCCAGCTGCTCTGCTTCCAATCCAGCTTCCTGCTAATGTGCCAGGGAAGGCAGCCTAAGGTGGCCTAAGGACCTGGGCCCTTGCCACCCAAGTGAGAGACCAAGATGGGGAGCTAAGGCTCTAGTCTCACTTAAGAAAGTCCCATCTTTCTGGCCTAATCATCTTCCCAAGCCCCCAGTTCGCAGCCACCATGGTGGGGATGATGGCGCCAACATCTGAGTTTCAGGGGACAGAGATATGCAGTCCATAGGAGCTAGTCAGATCACAGAGCCAAAACTAACGCGCATGTGGGGAGCCCTTGGGACTGTTCACATAAACCTGTCCTCTTTCCTCTCCCTCTCTTTCCAGATTAACATTGTGTTTCAGCTGAACTCAAGCACAACTACGAGACTTGCTCAGGCCAATGAAGTGGAAGTGGAGGAGTTCTTTCTCAGAAGTTCCAGGAGCCAGGGTGTGTGCTGCTGCCTCTCCCATTTCTCCAGCTCATGTAGATGTTCTCCCAGTGGCTCACGTGGCACTCTGGTGTGGCCCTGGCTACGCTGCAGGTGCGCTGTTGTCTCCTTTACCAGTCAGAGCCCAATGGGGCCACATTCTGTGTCGCTGGCTTCTGAGCTTCCAACACAGAGTTGGGGACACTAGGGGTGCAACGAGCATGCTCACTTGAATGAATTGTCTGTAGCAAAGGTCCCCAAAGTGCTACTCTGCAGGACCAACTCCAAGTGACCAAGAAGGTCGGCTCACATCAGACCCTGCATTCTTGTGGGGTGAACACAGGCGAATACCGTGTTTCCAGTAACCTTATCCCTGGGCCTCTGCCAGGTGGTCTGGCACCTGAGGCGTCTGCTCAGCTGGCTAGCAGGGTTTGTCTCACCCTGCACAGACCTCAGCAGTAAATCAGCAGGTCCGAGGAATTTACCCCAGAGAACCATCCAGCAGTGGCATGAATGAGTAATTTACAAAGCCCATTAAGGCAGTGCAGAATTACTTATTTATGGGAACTTTTTGACAGATCTGCGGCTTAATCATTTATCCCTGTGAACATTTAGCCAGGGTCATTGGTAAATAATTCACTTATTACACACTCTGGAGTGGTTTATGGTACTGTGACTTATGATCTCACATGAGTACGCAGCCAGGGGATTGGAATGTGAAGGCCAGGGAAGGGAGGGGAGGCTGAGGCCTCCGGATGCCCGAGGCGGGTGTCCAGCTCCAGCAAGAAGGGCCTCCACTTTCGGGAGGATTGATGGCATCGTATAAGAGGACTTTTGTACCTGGTCTAACCTGTGACAGTGAGGGGAGGAAGCAGATGTTCAAAGACTGATCTGAAAATGGTAGGTCTTGAAGTGGGCGTTTGATGCTGCTTGAGAGGCTCCCATCCCATTCTGCAGTGTCTGGGTTTGCTCATCCCATAGTGCAGTGCCTGGCTCCCCTCCTGATTCCAGTTTCCTGCTAATGTGAACCTTGGGAGACAGCGGGTGATGGCTCAAGTACTTGGGGCCCTGCAACCCACCCAGTAGATGGCTCCTAGCTCCTGGCTTGGCAATTGCAGCATTTTTGGAGTGAACTAGTAGATGAGACCTCTCTGTCTCTCTCTTTCCACCTTTAAAATGAATATAATAACTTAGAAAATAATGCTAGGTCTGAGTTCAGGCGGAGTGAAGACAAACTCCAGGTTTGCTGGCTCTGCAGGCTGGTGGAGAGTCTGACATTTAAGACCCTCTAAGAACAGTTCCCAGTTTCTTCCCGGCCTTACCATTCCTTACTTATCTAGCACCAGTCACTGAGACCCCCGACTTGGCATGTCCAGCCCTCTCCCCAAGCATCTGCTGCCTGCATTCCTCCTGCCTTCTTCACCCTTCTCTTCTCTTGTCTGTCTGCTCCTTAATAGTGAACTTTCAGCACAAAGCCCACCTCCTGTACAAAGCCCTCCTGCACTGCCCTCGCTTCCATGCTGGTCCCTCTGTTCAGCTCTCAAGAGCTTCCAGAGTTCCAGGCACACATTCACCATGTGGCACACGCCAACAATTAAGCATGAGGCACACATCAATACTTAGTCTCCCCAGCAAGGCGAGGTGTTCCCCCCGGCGAGGGCAAGGGCTTCCCTGAACACAGCCCCACTCTTGACAGCCCAGAGCCTGTCCCACAGTGAGGCAAGTAAATGCAGGCTGCTGTTGAAATGATGGTGACAACGATGCTAATGGTAATGAAGACAGCTGTCAGGCCGACTCCTCTCTCCCATGTCTTCCCAGATCTCAAAGACAGTGAATGCCTGGGTCATGTCTTGAAGGTTCTTTGAGGTTCTAATGGATACTCTAAGCAGATAGAAGAACTTACGTGGGGCTGGAGGAGGAGTGATTTGGGGCAGGTTCACTACAGAGGACTAGGGCATTCACGAGCGAGAGCCAAGCTGGGCTCTCTCATTGCAGATTCTCTCCAAGCCACGGCTATCCCACCCATAACCTTCCAGGAAGACCCTGTGGATTCCAAATGTGCTTCCCAGAGTCCAGGCCTTAGGGGGATTAGCTTGGCTTTCTGAGGTTGAGACCAGCTAAATAAGGTCTTCTTAGTGTCAACACCGGCTGTTGCCCATTGACTTAAGCCAGATGTTTTTGCCTGTTTTCAGCTCTCCAGTGGGAAAAGATGAGATAGCGTGCCATCTCCTATCTTTGGCCTAATGCTTCTTGCTTATCAGGAAGTTCTTTCCCAAATCTAGCTTCAGGTGGTCAAGCTGAGGGCCTAGGATATTCAGCAGTTTGTTCCCTATGGAGGGAAAGTATGGGTCTGCCTGAGATGAGTTGGGAGATGAGAAAGGATGAAGGCAGCATTGGCCCAAACACAGGGCTCTCTTTCCTCTAAGAAACTCCTCTAGGCCTTAGGAGACTTTATTAAAAGACATTTTTTAAATAGAAATTTGCTAGATTTTTATTTATTTAAGATTTTATTTATTTATTTGAAAGTCAGAGTTACATAGAGAGAGAAGAAGAAAAGGCAGAGAGAGAGAGAGAGAGAGAGAGAGAGAGGTCTTCCATCTGCTGGTTCACTCCCCAGATGGCTGCAACATCCAGAGCTGTGCTGATCTGAAGCCAGGAGCCAGGAGCGTCTTCCGGGTCTGCCATGTGGGAGCAGGGGCCCAAGGACTAGGGCCATCTTCTACTGCTTTCCCAGGCCATAGCAGAGAGCTAGATTGGAAGTGGAGCAGCTGGGACTCAAACTGGCATCCATATGGGATGCCGGTACTGCACGCAGCGGCTTTATCCATTACGCCACAGTGCAGGGCCCTGGTTTGCTCAAATTTTTAAAAAAGATTTGTTTAATTAGCTATTTGAAAGGCAGAGTGACAGAGAAAGAGGGAGAGAAGTGGAGAGAGAGGGAAAGAGAGAAATATCTTCTATCCATTGGTTCACTCCCCAAAAGGCCCCAATAGCTAGGTCGAATCCAGCCAGAAGCCAAGAGCCTGGAGCTGCCTCTGAGTCTCCCACATAAGTAGCAGGGGCCCAAGCACTTGGGCCATCTTCTGCTGCTTTCCCAGGTGCATTGCAGGAAGCTGAATCAGAAGCGGAGCAGCCAGACTCAAACCACCACCTGGAAAAGGCGTACAGGTATGGCAAGACCCTGGTAGGTCTCTAGTCACTGACTGCAGTGGCGGGAGTCCTGTGACTTGTTACCATTTCATACATCTCTATGTGTTCCTATACCAAGCATGTCAAGTAGGTATCCTTGTGTGCTTCCATTATGGGCTGAATTGTGTCTGCCCTAAATCTCTGAGTTGAAGTATTAACCCCCAGTGAGACTATACTTGGAGATAAGATTTAAAAAAATAAATACTTGTGCTGTTAATTTGAAAGACAGAGCAATAGGGAGAGACGGAAAGACCTTCCATCTGCTGGTTCACTCCACAAGTGGGGATGGTGGGGGCTGTTAACCCTATCCAAGTTTTCCCCATGGATGGCAGGGGCTTAAGCACTGAGACCACCTTCCACTGCCTTCTCAGGTGCATCAGCAGGGAGTTGGATTGGAAGTGGAGCAGCTGGACTGGAACCAGTGATGCTGGTGTTGAAGTCTGCGGTTTAATATGCTGTACCGGAAGTCTCTTTAAGTAGACAATCATGGTTACGTGAGGTCATAAGGCTCTCATCCATTAGGACCTGCCGGGATCTGCCTTGTGGCCTAGACGGGTAACCACCTCCTGTGACGTCATGCCACTTTGAGTCCTGGCTGCTTCACTTCAGATCCGAAGATCACCCAAATAGTAGGTGACAGGGTTTGACAGTAGGACTCCATGCAGCAGGATGTACAGGAGGGCGCCGACTCCTTCCTGGGAAGGACCTCTGGAGCCTGGGCCCTGCTTCTCCCAGTCCCTCTGCCGACCCTCCTTCCAGGGGTCCTGCCCGCGCCTGCCCTCTGCGGACTCCACACCCCTAACACCCTCCCCACGACTCCGCCCCAGCGCTCAGCGCGCATCGGGTTCGTGGTGCCGTGCTGCCATCTGCTGGCAGAGGGATTGCTTGTTCACTACTCTCTGGCTTTTCACTTCATCTTAATGCCAGCAGGCAGGCCACTAATGGGATAGGCCCCTGGCCGATAAATGAGGAAAGAAGAAAATAGACACAGAGAACGGTCCTCTTGAGTTTGTGGAGAAAACTGCTTACGACAGGACAAAGATGTTTGATTCCCCAGAGGTGCGGGCACCAGAGTCTGAGCAGTGGGCATGGCACCCCAGGGGGCTCAGACGCGGAGCAGTCGCCCTGCCGTCCTCCCTGGGTGTCCTGTGGGCAGCAGCTTCTGGAAAGCCCGCAGGGAAGAGGCGGGTCAGGAATAAGGTGCCGCCCCGCACTCCGGGGAATGAGGAGGGTCTTGTGGGCTGGGCTCTGTCAGGCATCGCTCTGTAGGGACCTGTGTGGTCAACACCTCCTCGGCACTAGACACTGCGCAGTCGGAGGCTCAGGGAGGTCCGTCTCTCCACAGCTTAGTGTGGGTGTAACACGTAGGACTTCCGGGGCGTGGCTGATGCTCTCCAGTGACTCACCTGCCAGAGGGCGCGGAGATGACACTTAAGGTTGGGCGCTGGCCAGCTTTCTCCTCCCAACAGGAACTGTGGCCTTCGGGTCTTTCCGGGAGGTCACCGGGTGTCTGGCTTGTCTGGCTAAGAGGCTCGCAGCACAGGACGGATGCCGCCTTCTGCCCTCCCTGGTCGCCGGTGCACAGGGGAGAGAAGCAGACTGGCCCCTGGGAGCCTGGAGAAGCGGAGGGGAGGAGGAACTGCCGGGGAGAGGAGAGCGAAGGAGAGGGCAGCTCACAGAAGAAGGGAAAAGCAAGCATCCGGAGCTGAGACAAAGGCCTCGGAGCCCGGGTCTGCAGTTTCCGGGCTGTGTGTCTTCAGGGGACGTTTTTTCAACCAGCAGGTGTGCGATGTGCAGTTGTGCCTACCTCGCAGGACTATTTTGAAGGTGAAATGAGACCCCTGGGCTTAGCATTCAGCTCACAGGCAACCCCGAGAAGTGTTTGTTAAACACGAAACCCCGAGAAGCAGAGGGCTGGTTGCTGGGCCCCTCCTCTCCTATTGTGACGACTGGCGTGCAGTAACGTGTTCTGGTGGCCGCTCGTCCGCACCCCCCGCAACACTCTTGACGGAAGGCTCTGTGTGCACCTGCCCCTCCCCCCCCCTTTTCTGGAAGCCACGCGGGGGTCTTGCTCCCGACAGCGTTGCTCTTGGCAGCTGCGCTTGGCTTTATTCCTCTCGCTGCACCAGCATCGCAGGAGCAGAGCTGTGAGCGCCAGAGGGAAGCAGGCACTAATTAAGAGTCACAGGTTTTCAACTGGAAGGTGGTAATTTTGGTAATTTTGTTTCCTGGGAGAGAAGACGCACTTCTGAGGATCTGCAGCAGGACTGAGGAGCTTGGAGTGTGAGTCAGGAATCTGGGCTATGGCCCGGGCATGGTCTCTACCTGTGTTATCTTGAGCCAGGCTCGCTCTTTCTTCAGTCTTGCAGTTTTCAACCATGCATTGAGGCTGTCTCTAAGTGGGATGGCCAACATTTTTTTTTTTTAAGATTTATTTATTTATTTGAAAGTCAGAGTTAGACAGAGAGAGGAGAGATATTGAGATCTTCCATCTGCTGGTTCACACTCCAGTTGGCTGCAACTGCCGGAGCTGTGCCTATCCAAAGTCAGGAGCCAGGAGCCAGGAGTTTCTTCCAGGTCTCCTATGTGGGTGCAGGGGCCCAAGGACTTGAGCCATCTTCTACTGCTTTCCCAGGCCATAGCAGAGAGCTGGATTGGAAGAGGAGCAGCCAGGACTCAAACCAAGCCCATACAGGATGCCAGCACTGCAGGCTGTGGCTTTACCCGCTACACCACAGTGCCGGCCCCAGCCAACATTTCTTGTTTGCTGGAGACAAAAGGAGTTCCTGGAATGTGGAACCAGGGACATCATGGGCAAACAGGGACAAGTTGGTCACCCTGTCAGTTAGCCTTTTCTTCTCTAATACTCCATCTTTCAATCCCTGGCCTACCCAATTGTTCCTCTTGGGAGTGCTTTCAGTTGCAAGAAATAGACTACTCAACTAATGTTGGCTCTGGACAAAAGAGGATTTCTGTCTAGGAACAGGTGTCCCAGGAACAGGCAGACCCTGTGCTGATCCGTTGTCTCAGCAGCAGCAGCAAGGACCTGGGCTCCACTGTCATCTTCAGCATCTTGGCTTTTATCCACGCGACTGACACCTGAGGTCACAGCACAGGTGCTGCAACTCCAGGAGTTAAGCCAAGCACCTCTGTTCCTTGTGTCAGGAAAGCAAAAAGATTTCCCAGAAACTCCCCAGCAGAGGTCTCTTCTGATTATGCTGTCCAGAACTCAGTCATGTGTCCAGTTCTCACTGCCATACAAGCTTTCTAACCTCCATAAATGGGGGGCAGCAAGGGAGAACCTGCAGGGGCCAGCATTGTGGCATGATGGGTTAAGGTCCTCCTGTGATGCTGGCATCCCCTATGCATGCTGGTTCGAGTCCTGGGTGCTCCACTTCCAATCCAGCTCCTTGCTAATGCACCTAGGAAGGTTGCAGAAGACGGTCCAAGTCCGAGGCTCCCTGACACCCATGTGGGAAACCCTGATGGAGTTCTAGGCTCCCAGCTTTGGCCCAGCCCAGCCCAGCCCAGGCCATTGCAGCTATTTGGCAAGAGGACCTGCAGATGGAAGATATCTGTCTTTCCTTCTCTCTCTGTAACTCTGCCTTGCAAATAAATATTTTTTTTTAAAAAAGAGGCAGGGGGAGAACCCACCATGATTGCATATCTTACTTTGTGTTGCCTTTCTGAGAACAAGGGTGGCAAACGAATTAGTAACTTTTGATAAAGAGAAAGAAAAGCATCATGAAAAAATTTAGGCCTTCCTGTTGGAGGTCAGATAGGGGTGAGTGTAGCAGGAAGACCCTGGACACCATGCAGCTCGGAGCCCTGAGATCTGGAGCGCTGAAGAAAGAGAGGTGTGGGAAGACCTGGAAGAGAGCAGTGTGTATGCCTGGAGTTGCTGTCCTCCAAACTCGAAGATGCATCTAGGGCAAACCCCCAGCTGTTCAGCCACTCATGTCTGGGCTCTGACTACGCATTGATTCCCCTGGAGCTCCAGGAACCCTGTCAGTGATGTCATCTGGAACCCCCGGTACCCAGACTTGTGCATGGCACAGGTGTTGCCAAGTCCTGTGAACCCCTCCTCCCAGGGGCTCACTTACTTCCTGGCCCCACTGCAGTGGCCATGTAGGTTCTTTTCATTCCTGAACAGCTGTGGAATCTCAAGAAAAGAAGACTTCATCTTCTTCACAACCAGGATAGCCAGAGACTGAACTGTTTCCTTTTTTAAAAATTTTCTTATTTACTTTCATTTTATTTGAGAGAAAGAATTTTACATCTACTGGTTCACTCCCTAAATGCCTGCAGCAGCTTGGGCTGAGCCAGTCTGAAGCCAGGAGCCTGGAATTGAATCTGCGCCTCCCACATGGGTGGCAGGGACCCCAATACTTAAGCCATCACAGGCTGCTTCCCAGGGTGTGCATTAGCAGGAAGCTGGATCTGGAGGAGCCGGGACTTGAACCAGGTCCTCTGAAATGGGATGTGGATGTCCCAAGCAGTGACTTAACCACTGTGCAAAATGCCTGGCACTGCAATATTTCATTTTTAAGCTGGGAAAGACATTTGTCCTTGTCCAAAACTTAAGGACAAAGCAGCAGGGTTCAGAGATGACCAGCTATGGGTTTCACAATGTCAGAGCTGAGATTCCAACCCAACTTGGTCTGACCCTAGAGGCCTTACTTTCCTATAGTCTGACTTTTAAATGATTTTTCTAGACTTGGTACCTATCTAACATCCTATAGGCACTCAATATATGCTAACTTCTTTCGCTAAATCCTTTCCATCTCCTGGTTTCTGAAGTACTCAACTTTTTACATGAAAATCTCTATCCCAACACTTTCCAGAATAGCGCTTAGCACAAAGTCATACATCTTTCTGCCATGACTGTTACATAGAGGTGACTCTTATTTCCCACACTTTCTAGATGTTTGCACTGATAGAGAAAATGGATCTGTCTACACAGTATATGTGTCTGTTACCCTTAGAGATTATTTGACATAGTTCTCTGTTTTTGTAAGTGAGAGACCTCAGAGAGATGAAATGATATGTCTAAAGCTCAAATAGTTTAGTTGGAAAGCACTTCTCTATCCTACCGCACAAAGCAGGTGTAGCCAGATCAATTGTTCCCACCCTGGAGGGAGACAGGAAGGGGGCCACCAGACCTGGATGCTTTCCGGTCAGACTGTGGCATCTACTGGTGAATACTGGCTCACCGGCGGAGGGCTTCGCCTCACTCTCAAAGCGTGAAGAAACCCAACTTTCCTCGGAAGGAAAATATGAGGTTGAATCTCTGGTTAGGTCCCAGATTCATCTGCTAGAAAGCGAAGGTAATCAAAGTGCTTCCTGCGCCGTTGCTGTGAGGAGTCAATGAGGGGCTCCATGCGTTGACGGTAGTGCAGGCCCTGTGATGGTTACTACCCGTTCTGATTGTGGTGTGCTTAAGTAGAGTGTTACACGGTATGACTTAGGCACGTGTTCCTTCTCTTTGCTCTGGGAGGGGCCCTGCAGCTGCAGAAGCTTGCTGGTGTCTGAGGTTGGGCTTGGCCCCGCTCCTCTGTCTCTCCTCATGCACCATTCTGCCCGTTTCTCTCCTCCCAGCGCTTCCAACGCTTTCCATTTGGCCCAGATGAGTAGCTTGCTGGTGTTGGGAGGGGCTGGGCTGCCGAAATGTCCTGACACTCTGCTGTTTAAGCGATGACCCCTCATTTCTGCTGGGCAGAGGCTGGCTTGTCAGCAGCTGGTAGTTAACAGAGCCTGGAGCTGAGCTGCCTATCACGTGGTGCTTTTCTGTTGTGCTGGACCTAGCTGAAGCTGGAAAACCAGTTTTTATTTCTGATCTTTGGTTATTTGAAAGGCAGAGAAACAACGACAGAGAGATCTGCCGTCAGCTGGTTCATTCCCTAAATGTCCGCAGTGGCCAAGGCTGGGTCAAGTGAAAGCTAGGAATGGAAATTTAGTTCAAGTCTCTCATGTGGTTGGCGGGGACCTAACTCCTTGGATCCACACCTGCTGCCTCCCAGGATGCACAGTAGCAAGAAGCTGGGGTTGGAGCAGAGCTTGGATTTGAACCCAGGCACTCTGATATGGGTTGCAGATGTCACAAGCAGCATCCCAACCCCTGAGCCAGACGCTCAAAGGGAACAGCTCTCTTCATTTATCCCTGCCAGTTACAGAGATATCCACTCCGATTACTTTCTTCTGTGTCTCGTTAGAACTGTTTTGTGGATACAGAGAAATAGCTATTTTAGACACACACACACACACACACACACACACACTGGTTTATTGAAAGGGCTGAACTTGAAGCAAGAATCTGCCGCTTTTTGTCTTACCCCTGTGATTGCTGTCTATTATGTTACACAGAATCCCTCTGACTTGTCCCTGAGGACTGGCTTGAGCAGACAAAATAGCTTTCTGGTCTCTTCCAGACATTGAAAAAAATAGTTCAGTCCGGTTCAATTTAAAGCTTGACTCTCACATCCAGTTCAAAGCTCCTCTTATCCCCAAATCTTAGCCCTGACCTGTGGCTCAGAAACCTGCTGTGGGAAGGAGAGTACTCATTCTCTCTCTGCTCCCCCTAGGGGCAGAGTTAGCTGGATAGGTTCTGTTTATTTAGCGACTCTGGCTTTCTCTTGGCTCCTGCGGTTGACCCAGCCCGCCTCAAGTGTGACAGCAAGTTCTTGGGGAGGGGGTGGGTTCTGTCCCATCTCCTTTCTGCTAATTCCTGCCAGCAGGCAGTTTTTTAGGTGGAATCTCATCAAATAGCTCCAGTATGGCTACTTGCTGCAGCATCCAGTTTGCACTTGGGAGATTCAGATATTCTGGCCCTATCATGTAGCCACGCTCGTGGCCCAGTTGTCAATCCCCCTCTTCTGGCCTCTGTTGATTCCTGCTCCAGCCAGTGGTGAACAGGCAGCCATTGTCTCTGCCCAGCGCTGTTAGGCAGCCATTGTCTCTGCCCAGCGCTGTTGCTCTGGTGTACTGTGTCGTACCAGATGAGCTTTGGGTCACTGTAATTCAGCAGGTGTGGAGAAAGGAGCCAGTCTTCCAACCCCTGTGAAAATGAATCGTTCTTTTGGGATTTTCCTCTATTGGCCTGTGTTGGGGAAAATCCCCAACTTCTCCCTCTTTGGGAGGGAAAGAAAAACATCACAGGACCCTACTCATGTGAGTAACCTAAGCCTCCCTTTAAAACTGTAGTCTCTTCTATAGGGTGGGGATTGGGACTGGGTGAGGGCTGCAGGACAGGTGTTGTCATCTTTACATAAATTCAACAACCTGTGTTTCTTTCTTTTTTTTTTTTTTTTTTTTTTTTTTTTTTACAATGTATGGGTATTTACTACCTACTGATGTCAACTTTGGGACAGCCTACATATATATATGTGTGTGTGTGTGTGTGTTATATGTATGTATGTATTAGCAAGGGGGATTAATTTGTACATGTGGTTTTACCATTTGCTTTTCTTGTTAAAATACTGTATCTTGAGCATGTTTTTCTATTACTTGTATGTCTACTGCTGACTCTGTATTTTTTTCCCTCTGTATTTTTAAAAATATCTGTTTATTTTATTTGGAAAGGCAGAGTTACAGGGGATGGGGGGGAGACAGAGAGATCATCTATCCTCTGGTTCACTCCCCACATGGCAGCAACAGCCAGGGCTGGGCCAGGGTGAAGCGAGGAGCCAGGAGCTTCTTCTGGGCCTCTCACATGGATTTAAGGACCCAAATACTTGGGTCATTCTCTGCTGCTTTCCCAAGCACATTAGCAGGGACCTGGACTGGAGTAGCCAGGACACAAACTGGAGCCCATATGGAATGCTGGCACTGGAGGCAGTGGCTTAATCCATTCTGCTACAGAGCTGCCCCCACCATATATTTTTTAAGTATCTTATTTTCCCTCAAATATTTCTCCTTTTCCTATCTTGTGTGGGTACCCATTTCAGAAAGCAAGTCTTTTAGAACTGCCTGGGTCAGCAAGCAATGCCCCTTCTTCCTCTTTAAGGATTTGCATGTCCACCTTGCTGTTACATGTAAAATTCAGAAAGCTTGGGAGAATATGAGTGTGACTGTAGCAGCCAGGTAAACCTCTTTACCTTAAGCAGTACAAATCTTTAGAATTGGCTTAGTGTGGGGTTGGTGTTGTGGTGCAGCAGACTGAACTGCCACCTGTGACACCATCATCCAATCCAGCTCTCTGCTAATGTGCCTGGGAAGGCATCAGAAGATGGCCCAAGTTCTTGGGCTCTTGCCACTCACATGGCCCATGTAGGAGACCCGGATGTAGTCCTAGGCTACAACTGGTGTCCTAGGCTCCTGCCTTTGGCCTGGCCCAACCATTTAGAGAGTAAGCCAGCACATGGAAGACCCCCCACCTGCCCCCACAACTCTGCTTTTCAAATAAATAAAATAGATCTTAAAAACATGGGGCCAGTGTTGTGGCACAGTGGATTAATCCCATATGGGCACCAGTTAAAGTCCTGGCAACTCCACTTCCAATTCAGCTCCCTGCTAAAGATGGTCCAAGTGCTTTGACCCCTGCCACCCACGTCGGAGACCCAAACGGAGTTCCAAGCTCCTGGCTTCAGCCTGGCCCAGCCCAGCCCAGGAAGTTGTGGCCATCTGGGGAGTGAATCAGCATATGGAGTATCTCTCTTCCTCCCACCCCAAACTCTGTAACTCAGCATTTCAGATAAATAAGTGAATGTTAAAAAGGAAAATGGTTTAGTGTTTCTACTAAATTTATCACCAGAGATAGATGTGGTGATCCATTTAATCTATTCCCTATTGATGGACAAATGGTTGTGTCCAGCTCTTCCCAGTTCTTGTCAGTGTTATTCTGAATATCCATCTATTACACTTCCTTATTGGTCTCTTTTTAAAGTACATATTTTTATTGATTTTTTAGGATCATTTTTTAAAAAAGATTTATTTATTTACTTGAAAGGCAGAGTTACAGAGAGAGAAGATTTTCCATCCGCTGATTCATTCCCTAATGGCTGAAATGGCTGGAGCTGGGCTGAACCGAAGCCAGGAGCCAGGAGCCAGGAGCCAGGAGCCAGGATCTTCTTCTGGGTCTTCCATGTGAGTGCAGGGGTCTAGGTATCTGGGTCATCTTCTCTTGTTTTCCCAGGCGCATTAGCAGGGAACTGGATTGGAAGCGGAGCAGCCAGGAACAGAACCAGCGCTGTTATGGGACACCAGCACTGTGGGTGGCAGTTTAACCTGCTCTACCACCTTTTGGGCCCCAAGATCCTTTTTTTTTTTAAGGGAAAGGGTTTACTGGGGGAAACCTGACAAACTAGAGAGAAGGAAAGAAGGAAAAAGAGGGAGAAGGAGGGCATAAGAGAGACATCGAGAGAGAGAGAGAGACAGAGACAGAGACAGAGAGACTGGGAGAGCCAGTGTTCAGGAGCAGGTCCTCTTAAACCTTTGAGGGGGGTAGGCAAGGAAGTAGGAGCAGTGAATCCCATTAGGGTGTTGGTGGAGCTGACACCAGTGATTGGGCCATGGGGTCACCTGGCTTCCAGGAACGGTGGCGGGGCTAGAGCCTAGGGTGGTGTCCAGGGGGTAGATCATGCTACAGATGAGACTGCACCCAGGATCCTTTTGATAGAAGTTGGTTTAAACTTTTTTTAAAAAAAGAGATTTATTTATTTGAAAGGCAGAATTACAGAGAAAGAGGGAGAGAGACAAAGACAGAAAGGGGGAGAGAGAGAGAGAGAGAGAGAGAGAGAGAGAGAGAGAGAGAGAGAAATAGATTGAGGTCTTTGAACCACTCCCCAAATGGCCACAATGGCTAGAGCTGGGTCAGGCCAAAGCCAGGAGCCCGGAGCTCTATCCAAGTCTCACACATGAGTGGTGGAGCCCACACACTTGGGTCATTATTCACTGCTTTCCCACGCACATTAGCAGAGAGCTTGATTGGAAGTGGAGCAGCTGGGCCTCAAACTGGTGCTCATATGGGATGCCTACATTGCAGGCAGCGGGTTAACCCACTGTGTCACAATGCCAGCCCAAACTCATTGGTTGTTAAGTAAGCAAACAATAACTATGATCTTTTCCCCCGGAATCCTTTTTTCAGATACCTCTTTAAAATCAATTATTTTTGTACTGAGAGGCAGAGAGACACATGGATGGTGTGGGGTGTGTGTGTGTGTCTGTGTGTGTGTGTGCAGGGGTGGAGATGGGGGCGGGAAGCCCTGATGTCTATCTGCTGGTTCATTCCACAAATGCCTGCAGCTGTTGAGAGACCAAAGCCAGGTCCAGGTTTCCCACGAGGATGGCAGGGACCCAATTACTTGAGCCATAATTTCTGCATTAGCTGAAAGCTGGAGTCAGGAGCCAGAGCCAGGGATCAAACCCCAAGTACTCCCTGTGAGATATGGGAGTCCTAGTGACCATATTGACCGTGAGCTGAGTGCCCACCTCCTTCTGTAGTAAGAAAGCGGAGACAAACTGGATCAGGATTCATGGTTTCCTAGAAAGGATCCTTGAATAACTGTGGCTTTTAGCAGGATGTCCTCCAGAGTGGCACCTGGTGAGCTCTGAATTCAGGCAGTGGTCCACTGATTTGAGACCTGCACAAGACATATGGAGTGAAGCATGCCGTGCCTGGCAGTCAGCAGGTGCACACAAATGGTTGCTCGCCCTATGCACATGAGCCGTCCTTACCCAGTAGCAGACAGCCCAGGGACATTGGTGCACCTAAGTATAACCCAGCCAGCCAGACTTAGTTGTAATTTAACAATTGGTCTTGCTTTCAACATCATCCTGTCCACTGACTGAATTCTTCACTGCTCACCCCACTTGGAGTGGTTGTGTGGCTCTTGGAAGGACTCTTGGTCCAGAGTGTAAATCCTTAGGGCACAAGGGAGGAGGTAGCCACAGAAAATGTGTCCAGAATTGTTTTTTGAGTTGATCTCTGGGTCAGGTCACATTTAAAGAGCTGGTAGTGTGGTAGAAAAGTGCAACTGCCAATGTCTCCAATGTTAGAGCAGCAAGCACATTTGTCCTGTGGAGCTGTCTGCTCTGGACACTCCTCTTAGTTTCAGTGTCCCCGTTGCCAGCTGAATAAGAAAGGTCCAGAATATACCCTTATCTCTCATTTGAAAAATATTTATTTATTTACTTTATTTGAAAGGCAGGGGGCAGAGAGAGAGAGAATCTTCCATCTGCTGGCTCATTACCCAAATGCCTGCAATACTCAGAGCTGTGTCAGTCTGAAGGCAGGAGCTGGGAACTCCCTCAGGATCTCCCCTGTGGGTGGCAGGAACCAAAATACTTGGACCATCATTTGATGTTTCCTAGGCACATCAGTAGGAAGCTAAATCAGAAGCAGAGGCGGGACTTGACCCCACACACTCCTATGTGGAATGCCGGCATCCTATGCAGCATCTTAACCCATTTAGCCACTTGCCCCCTCTCTCCCCTTTTTTGTGTCTTTCACAAACTCCCCTTTCCCTCAGTGTCCTGGGGTGTCCTGTGTAGCTTTTTGCCCTTCAAGGCATCTCCCTGCTGTGGGCTCTCCTTCACTGCTGATGGTCTCTCTCTCTCTCTCTCTCTCTCTCACACACACACACACAAATACACACACACACACAGTGAGAGAGACCTCCAAACCTATGAACTTTTTTTAAAAAAGATTTATTTGAAAAGCGGAGTTTCAGAGAAAGAGAAGACACACACACACACACACACACACACACATACAGGGACACAAAGAGAGAGAGAGAGAGAGCGCTTCCATTTGTTGGTTCACTCCCCAAATGACCTCAGTGGCTGGGGATTGGGCCAGACTGAAGCCAGGAGCCAGCATCTTCATGTGGGTCTCTCACAAGGGTACAGGGGCCCAAGTACTTGTGGCATCTCCTGCTGCCTCTCCCAGGGGCATTAGCAGGGTGTTGTGTTGGAAGCAGATCAGCAAGGACTTGAAACAACACTTAACCTGCTGCACTACAGTGCTGGCCAAGACCTGTGAACTTCTGTTGTTGTTGTGCCATGCACCCTTCCTACTCACAGTTCTCTGCCTGGCAATTTTTCTCACAACACTTAGCACCTGTGGGAATCCCAGGGAGCACATTTCCATTGCTTTACCCAATGGAAAAATAACTAGAAAGGGCAGCACCCTCCTGGCTATCACACGTTCTTGATTCACATCTATCTCAGCCTATCAGGCTCTGGAACCTTCCTCTCAGTTCTGCTGTAAGAGAATCAAAAGCACATCCCAGGCCATGGTTTTGAGGCTTGAGGTTGCACTGGAACTACGATTTCTGGACTCTTAGGGACATTCGTTAGTATCTCCCTCCCAGGGTCGAGAACCCAAGTCTCTGGTGCTAAGTCTCGTGTCCTTCCATGGAATCCCCACCTCCGTTCAGTGTTCTTTGCCTACACAATCAGCTCCATCTGTTCCTGGATGCTTACCTGGAATAACCAGGCAGGATATTGACCCTATTTCTGGGATCTCAGAGATCTCAGAGGGGGCTGTCTTTACTTCCACTTTCACGGTTCCCACAGTCTGGGCTTGGGAGGGGATTGTCAGCATCACTCTTGGGCAAACAAGATTATGTGTAGCCAAGGAACAGACTCTAGCCTGGCCCTTCTGTGCCCTGCACCTGAAGTGCAAGCTAAGAAAGACAGTGTGTTACTCCTCACCTCACCTTGGATCCCATATTTAAAACATAAAGTCTTTTTTTTTTCTAAGAGAGACATAATAAATACTAATTACAGAAATTTGAAGAATACTAGAAAAGCGGGATAAATATAACACCCTTGTTCCACCAGTTTAAAATAAGCAAAATGAATATTTTAGTGTATTTTCTATGTCTAGTCACTGTTCAAACTTTAATTTTACTAAACTGTGATCACAAGGTAAATGCAAAATTAGACATGTTGAGATATATGTGTGTATATATAGCCAAGCATATTAGAGAGAACATCTGTAAATATAGCACAAAATACAAGCCAAGGAAGAGTAACATCCAAAATGCCACACCAAGAACAAAGTCTAGCTTACATTTGAGTGTAAAAAAACCTCTAAAAATTATGTGGTTGCATAATCTCATACCATGTGTCTTGAGTTTTAATTATAGCTAACAAAGGAATATTAATAGAATTTAGTTGACTGAGTTTTATTAAAAAATTTATGGTGACACACACTTTCCACCTGGTAGTTTATTAGCCTTGTTTAATTAAAAAATGACTCAGCCTATCCTGATTGCTTTAAAGATGTAAAAAGTCATTAGTGATATTCTTTGGTAATGAAAATGGTCATTATGTTCTTTTGTGCACTTCTGCTTTTGAGAAATGGAAGAAAGGGGAAAAATGAAGATTTGTAGATGAATGATTATCTTAGCTCATTGTCTTGTCCTTTTTTTTTTTCTCCTCTAATTTGGCTGGTGCACTTCCCCCTCCAGGGCTCCAAGCTGAATTCCCTCTAGGCTCTTCCTGCAGCTTTTTCACCAGTGGCTTGGGCTGCTGGGGTCTGGTCTCACCTTACTTTCTAACACTGGTGCGTAAGCTCTTGACTGCTGGAGCACAAGCCGTGGGCGCCCACGCCCTCCACACAGGTCTACTGTGTCCCTCTAATTTCGGTAGAGTCTCCTTTGCTGTTTTCTCCCTAATTCTTCCCTGAGACTACACTCTCTCTGCTTTTTAAAAACTATCTTCTCCTGGGCTAGAGCAGTAAGCTCCTTCCCTACTCTGCCATCTTGGAACCGCCCACTCATTGTCCCAACCACACACATTGCCTGGTCATGCTTATCCAAGTTGGAATTGAACAGACACAGTTTGTACTCCACAGAGAATTCTACCAAAATTGGAAAGACATTATCTGTGAACTGCTTTTCCTGTTTTTTTTTGTTTTTTTTTTTTTTTTTTTTCCTGGAGAGGCTGGAGGTGGGGTAGAATGGGCTGGGAGTGGTTGAGGTAAAGAAGGAAAAGCAAAATAGAATATGTAGGAAAAGCAGACAATCTTAGAAAATATCTGGGCTGGACTTTGATTTTAGGCTGGCAAAGCCATCCACTTGTTCACTCCTCAAATGGCTGCGATGGCTAAGGTTGAACCAAGCTGAAGCCAGGAGCCTGGAACTCCATCTGGGTCTCCCACTTGGGTGGAATGAGCCCAAGTATTCAGGCCGTCTTTCTCTGCTTTCCCAGGCACATGACCAGGGACCTAGATCAGAAGTGGACCATCCAGAACTTGAACTGATACTCATATGGGTTGCTGGTGTTGCAAGTGGTAGCTTAACCCACCATACCACAAAGCTGGCCCCTTAGAGTCTTCATTTTTAAATGTCATTGGTATCTTTGTCTTTTCCTGTGACTTCATGGGCATTTAGTGTGAAGCTGCAAGAGACTGCATAAGGGGCAGCTAGCCTTACTGCTAAGCTGTAAATCTAATTAAGAAGAATTAAAAAGGCTTAATCAATCTGCCATGAAGCTATCATGTGGCTTCACAGAGAAGTTGGCTCAGTGTTATAAAGAGAAGTGACTTAGGCCATGAAGGGGTGTGGCACAGAAAGTGGTTGCTGGACCCAAGACTTTCTTATGTTCTGTGACTGTGTCTCACTGGATGAGAACATGAGCAGACCCCAGCTGGCAGGGAGATCTTCTCTTTGCTGCTGTCCTCAAGTGGAAGGTGGTTCTGTGGGCTGAATGTTCTGCAACCAAATCATGTAAGTAATGGTATTGATGCTGTAGCTTCAGAGAAGTGAAGGAAAGAGGACTTGTGTCATTCACAAGCTTATTGGTGGAAAAAAAGTGAAGCATTTGCTCAAAATTAAATTGACTCTTACCTACCATACTACCTAGCCATCCCACTACTGGGAATCTACCCAAGGGGAATGAAATCAGCAAATAAAAGAATTACCCGCACCCCCATGTTTATTGCAGCTCAATTCACAATAGCTAAAACATGGAATCAACCTAAATGTCCATCAACTGAAGACTGGATAAAGAAATTTGGGATGTGTACTCCATGGAATACTACACAACGGTAAAAAAAAATGAAATCCGGTGATTTGCAACAAAATGGATGAATCTAGAAAAATCATACTTAGTGAAATAAAATAGTCCCAAAGGGATAAATATCATATGTTCTCCCTGATCTGTGATAACTAACAGAGCACCTGAAAAAGTGAAACTGACACTTTGAAAAGCAATGACTTGAACAGCCCTTGTCATGATTGTTGAGGACCAGTTATATTTTTCTTTTTTTTTCTTTCTTAATACCAATGGTTGAACTCTTTACCTAACATAGAATTAATCATATGTGTATAAAATCAAGTGAAAAATAGATCTTGGTAAAAAATAAGAGTGGGAATAAGAGAGGGAGGAGGAAGTTTGTAACTGTAGAGCTCTATAGTCCATATATACCTATGGATACTTGTAAGTGTATAGTTTAAAAACTTCCCATGGGACCCCAAATCCCATGAAGCTGAGTGGTAAAAATGCCATCTTAAGTGTTCAAGTGACCATATTAAGTGTTAAAGTGATCATATAGATAAAATTAAGTGTTAAAGAGATCATATAAATAAGGTCAAGTATCTGGTAATAATAATAGATAGAAATAAAAAGGAGAGAATGTTCCAACATGGAGGCAGTCCACACAGCAGACTCATAGAACCACAATAATTTTATTTTAAAGATTTATTTATTTATTTATTTAAAAGTCAGAGTTACACAGAGAAAGGAGAGGCAGAGAGAGAGAGAGAGAGAGAGAGAGAGAGGTCTTCCATCTGATTGTTCCCTCTCCAGTTGGCTGCAACAGCCAGAGTTGTGCTGATCTGAAACCAGGAGCCAGGAGCTTATTCCAAGTCTCCCATGTGGGTGCAGGGGCCCAAGGACTTGGGTCATCTTCTACTGCTTTCCCAGGCCATAGCAGAGAGCTGGATGGGAAGTGGAGCAGCTGGGTCTCGAATCGGCATCCATATAGGATGCTGGCACTTCAGGCCAGGGAATTAACCTGCTGCACCACAGCACCAGCCCCCTACAATCATTTTAAATAGCACTCTGACCTCAGAATCAGCCCTTAAGGCATTCTGGTCTGGCTGAAAAGCCGATGAGAGCATTCCAGGCATGGAAAGCCAAGATATTGTGACCAAAAAAAAAAAAAAAAAAAAAGTCCTACATGAAGGATCTCCATGAATGAGACCCAAGTGGAAAGAAGGGGCCATCAAAGAAGGATGTACTTTTTTTCTGAAGGGAGGAGAGAGCTTCCACTTTGCTTATGGTCTTGTCTAAATACTGAGGGAGATTGTGGACTCAAAAGGCTTCTATAACCTTGGCAGCTCATGTCAAGAGCCTCAGGTGATCATTGGCATCATACATAAGAGTGTCAATTGTTAAATTAACAGCAGGAGTCACTGTGCACTAACTCCCCATACAGGACCTCTGTCCTAAATTAGTCATACTAAGAGATTTAATTAATTTAATTATAAAACTTGTTCTTGGTTTTCAATATTGTGAGTTTGTGTGTGTGTGTATGTGTGTGCAAATAGTTGAAATCTTTACTTAGTATAGAGTTGGTCTTCTGTGTATAAAGTTAATAGAAAATGAATATTAATGGAGAATGGGACTAGAGAGAGAGGAGGAAGTAGGGAGGGAGTAGGGATGGGAGGGTGGGTATGGTTGAAAGAATCACTGTATTCCTAAAGATGTACTCATGAAATTTATACTCATTAAATAAAAGGTTTCAAAATAAATAAATAAATTGACTCTTTGGGCTCTGGGGTGCTCAGCACACATTCCAGATAACCTGAAATTGAGCGTCATTGTCTCTTGAGACAACTTGCTCAGAGTTGCACACTCATAGAAGCAGATACTGAAGATGGGATTATTATTGCAAGAGAGTTTGAAATAAGGGAGAGAGAGAGAGAAGGAGGAGTCAGGAAAAGTATTCAGTGATGCAGGTCTGACCCTTATGAAATGAGAGAGGAAGGTAGGAGGTTTTGGTAGGAAAAGATTTAAACTATGGTGCAGCCCTGAGAAGGTCTCATCCAGCCCAGTGAGAAGCATAGTGGCATAGTGGGCTAAGCCTCCATCTGCAGCACTGGTGTCCCATATGGGTGCTGGTGTGTCTCTGGGCTACTCATCTTCCAATCCAGTTCTCTATATGTCCTGGGAAGCAGTGGAGGATAGCTTAAGTTCTTGGGCCCCTGTACCCATGTGGAAGACCTGGAAGACACTCCTGGTTCCTATCTATGGATGGGCTCAGCTCTGGCCTTTGTGGACATTTGGGGAGTGAACCAGCAGGTGGAAGATCTCTCTCTCTGTCTCTCCTTTCTCTCTGTAACTCTGCCTCTCAAATAAATAAATAAAATCTTTAAAAGGAAAGTGAAGATGAAGCTTCTGGGAGGTTCTGCTCTGAATTAGTGTAGTACAGTTGTGGAGAAATAATACTAAAAGTAAGAATGTTGACAAACCCAACTAGCACTTATGAACAGTGTCATGGATCACATAGAGAAGAGAAGTGAAAAGAGGAGGGATGGGTCTTCCCACAAGCTTCCTCTTTTACCTCCTTGGAAATGAAATCTGAACTTTGAAATCTTGAATCTTGGAGTGTCAGAGAAAAGACATCCAGGATCTAAAATCTGATCTCTCCCACTGATGTCCATGTGCGTGGAAGGTGAGAAGGGAAGACTGTGGTAGGCAGAGTGAGTAGAGGTGATAGGCATCTAGGTCTCACTCCTCTCTAGTCTGGATACAGATCAGAAGACAGGAGTGAGGTCCACAGAGAGACTTAGAAGACACATTAGATCTCATTCTACTCACCTTGTGGCTTCTGCACCCTAAAGCCATTCAGGGTCCCTTCACTCAGTCCTTCAATCGAGACAGGTGCATCATGTTTCCAAGGCCTTTCGGGAGGTCTACACTCTAGTATGGTCATGTCCCCTCAGTTGCTCCTGGCCTATAAGTCAAAGACCAGCCATGCCCTAGTTGGGAAGATGCTTGTCCATATTTGTCAACCATTCTCTCTTTTACCACTGCCTCTTTGACCCCTTTTCTACAAAGTGTGAAATATTTTGTTAAATGGAAATCAACTCTGATGGGGGAATCCAATCTCCTGTTATTGTTCTTGTTCTGAAGGCCTCACAGTGCCACAGGGTGTGGAGGCTCTTCCCATCCTCACCTCGTGGTGCCTTCTGCATATCTCTAATCCCCACTTGGTCTAGTTCTGGAGCTCGGGCCTGAAGAGAGTCATTGTCTTCACTGCACATTGGTTGCAGCTTCACTGGGTAGGGGCACTGGGCTGAGTGGGCCTTGGGAGACATCTCAGGATGAGTAGACCCTTGTGATAGCAAGAAAACATAACATGATGTCCACTGAGTGAGTGAGACTGGAGAATAGCTGAGAAGAAAAGAGGGAGGGAGAGAGGATCAGATAAATTGTGAGGCAGGAAAGAAAGGCCTTGTGTGGATGATAGGGTGAACCAATTCCTGTGGGGGTGTTCCACATGGATGTTGGGCTGAAGCAGAAAAGGACTATGGTAGAGGATGGCCCAGGGGGCATCTCAACTTAGGGAACAGAAGGGCCACTGGCCACAGGCCTAAGATATGATGCACACTCAGTAACCACAGTTCTCTGTCTGTTTTCACCTTACATTTAATCTGGATTCAGCAACTGGAGGTGAGATATCCAGACAGCGCTGGCTGGAACTGGCTGCGTCTTTCTCCCAGCCCACCTGCAACACTGATGGTGTCTCCTCACTGGCACTGGGAATAGACAGCAGGAACTTGTCTGTGTCAGCAGAGGGCACTCTTTCCTCACAGACAGGGTTTCATCCGAAAGACTGGGCTTTGGAAGAAGACCCAGGTGGAATAGAAAGAGACAAATTAGCTGTCTCCATCAGAGGCAGTCCTGGCTGCCTTCTTCCAAGATGGATCAATGGCCACCTATGAGGTGTGACTGGCAGTACTGCCTGATACTGGGTTCTTGTCATTTGTTCTGTAAATACGTGCTGAGTGCTGTCTGAGTTCGGAGTTCTCACAGGGCTGGGCTGTAGAGGAGATGGATGGAGAGGCAGCATTTTGTGGTAATCAAGAGTGGGATCTTAAATACCCTGTTTGGGTCACAGCCACAGGACTACTACTGCCCACGTGATTCTGGGCAATTTATTTTACCTCTCTGGGTTGGATAGTCTTCATCTATAAGGTGGCTAAGATAATGTGAGCACTGATGCAGCTTTATTCTCTGGGTTACATAAATTAATACAAATAAAGTGCTTTTGGCCCTGCCGGGAACATGCATGCTATCACTAAAAGCTAGCTATTATTCTTGTTCTCAAGAAACTCACATTGTAGTGAGGCTGCTAACAAATATTTGTGGAATATTCTGCTTTATCAGGAACTCTGTCAGATGCTGGGGTGATATGGTAAACATAAATGCGACCATACCTATTTGGGGGTTATAATCCAGGTGGTAAGAAAAGTATACATGATTTAATAATTGGAGGCATTCCAAATGCAGAAGGAAGCCTGGGCCAATACAGGAGCCAATACCAGCTGTGCTCCCACCAGACGATGGGAGCTTGGGCCAGTCACTTCATCTCTCTAGCCCTCAGTTTCTCCATCTAGGGAGGGGAGGGGGTCAGAGGTTTTGACGGCAATATCACAGGTTGGGAGCCACTGTGACAGCAGCACCCTTGGAGCCATCTGGAGATTCAAAGGGTCCATCATGGGGAGGTTCTGCTGACCAGAGCCCTCTCTGCACCTCTCCCCCACCCACAACACAGCTCAGCAGCCTTTTTTTTTTTTTTTTTTTTTTTGGACAGGCAGAGTGGACAGTGAGAGAGAGAGACAGAGAGAAAGGTCTTCCTTTGCCATTGGTTCACCCTCCAATGGCCGCCGCGGCCGGCGAACCGCACTGATCGGATGGCAGGAGCCAGGAGCCAGGTGCTTTTCCTGGTCTCCCATGGGGTGCAGGGCCCAAGCACCTGGGCCATCCTCCCCTGCACTCCCTGGCCACAGCAGAGAGCTGGCCTGGAAGAGGGGCAACCGGGACAGAATCCGGCGCCCCGACCGGGACTAGAACCCGGTGTGCCGGCGCCGCTAGGCGGAGGATTAGCCTAGTGAGCCGCGGCGCCAGCCAGCCTTTCTTTTTTATTTATTTTTTTGACAGGCAGAGTGGACAGTGAGAGAGAGAGAGACAGAGAGAAAGGTCTTCCTTTGCCGTTGGTTCATCCTCCAATGGCCGCCGCGGCCAGCGCGCTG
This sequence comes from Oryctolagus cuniculus, assembly GCF_964237555.1. Taxonomy (NCBI): domain Eukaryota; kingdom Metazoa; phylum Chordata; class Mammalia; order Lagomorpha; family Leporidae; genus Oryctolagus; species Oryctolagus cuniculus. Next base: position 41,112,555 of record NC_091438.1, read on the forward strand.
CGGCCAGCGTACCGCGCTGATCCGATGGCAGGAGCCAGGTGCTTATCCTGGTCTCCCATGGGGTGCAGGGCCCAAGCACTTGGGCCATCCTCCACTGCACTCCCTGGCCACAGCAGAGAGCTGGCCTGGAAGAAGGGCAACCGGGACAGAATCTGGTGCCCTGACCGGGACTAGAACCCGGTGTGCCGGCGCCGCAAGGCGGAGGATTAGCCTAGTGAGCCGCGGTGCCGGCTAGCTCAGCAGCCTTTCTACTCACACAGGTGAGGCCCTAGATCAAGTTAGTCTCTAAAATCCCTGCTAGCTTCAATATTCCTATCGCATAGAAACTCTTCCCTTTGGACCCGCTATCAGGTCTGGAATTCTCTGGCTACTTTTCTGTCAAAATGCAACTGTTACTTGCATGTGGCGTTATCCTTTGTGATAGCATCAGCTGATCGGATTTGAGTTTCTAGGTCTTGTGGCTGTAAGAGTCTTCAGCAAAGACAGGTGTTGTGGAAGGATGGAGGGCTGCTGCATCCTGGCTGTGAGAGCCCAGCAAAGGGTGACACCCTTTGAATAATCTCTGAATAATCTCTGAATAACCTCTGAATAATCAGGTGCACGTAGTAAGCCTTGAGTGGACAATGACCGCTCTGGCTCCTGTTGGCAGAATTTCTGGTTGATTTGACCTTTGACTTGGAAGACATCCTGCTCCCTGAATCACACTCCTGAAAAAGCTCAAGCTCTGCAGTGACATTGATGTGAACAAACGTGGGGTAGGAAGATGGCCCTGCTGGGGACATCATAGCAGAGAAGGCGCCTGGCGTTCCCCCTTCAGTGGGGAAGGACCTTTATGACCTTCATGGTGAGGTCAGCTCTCCACACTTCTCAAAGGTCAATTGCTTTGATTAAATACAGGCCATGTATGCAAACTCTGCTGCGATTCCGGGCTCTTCTTGGTTATGAAAAGGGGACTGTGGTGCCCACTCCCTGCTGGTCTGTCCCAACGCTACAGGGCCATTGAGTGGAATGCCTAACTCAGCCAGTCGTTCTATTTGTGCTGTGTTGATGTTTTCCTCCCACAGTGAGACATGGGCAGTTGTGAAATTCCTGGCCAGAGTGAACGGACTCTGCAGTGCAGAGTCCGTAGCAGAGAGCTGGATAGGAAGTAGAGTATCTGGGACTGAAATTGGCGCCCATATGGGATGCCGGCAGTGAAGATGGCAGTTAACTCACTACACCACAGCGCCGGCCCCCAGTCTGCTTACATTTGAGGTACTCCTTCAAGCAGCCACCAGTGCGATCATCAAATGGGGTGAAGCATCTTATCCTCCTCTTGACCTTCAGTGGCTCCCGCCACCAACAAAGCAAACAACTCCTCACCTGGGCTTCAGCGCTCTTTGCAGTCTGAGTCTCACCTTTCCAACATCTCTTCCAAGTCTTTCCAGTGTGCCTATATAATTTATCACTAATCTCCAAAAACATTACGTCTCAGAGTGTGCCCTTTTGTCCTGCCAATCCAAAGTGATAATTCCTTCTCCCTCTCTGCTGTCCAGCTACTGAGCTTGCTTGTTCTGCTCATTTTGATTGCACCACTGTGGGAAGCTAAAGAGAGCAGTGGTTGTCGGGGAGGGAGCAAAAGCCTCACCATCTTAGCTTGGAAACTGAAGATTACTTGCTTCATATTTTATAAGATGAAGAGCATTCTCTTTAGTGAAAAGTTGCTGTGATGGCTAAAAGTGATCAAGCTTACAAAGTGCCTGAGTTCAGTGTGGGCCCACAGCAAGCCACTGAGAGAGCTATCAATAATTCTTTAGAGGCTTTTCTTAGTGATTTGGGATGCTGAAAAACTACGAAAGACTGGCTGGCACAGAGCGAAGAGCATTTATTTCTCACTGTCCTGGAGCCCAAGAAATCCTATATTAAGGTGCGAAGAGAGTGCTGTGTGTAAGGACAGAGCCCTGTGTGATGAGGACAGAGCCCTGTGTGGGGAGGACAGAGCCTGTATGGTGAGGACAGAGCCTGTGGAGTGAGGGCAGAGCCTTGTGTGGTGAGGGCAGAGCCTGTGTGGTGAGGACAGAGCGCTGTGTGCTGAGGACAGAGCCTTGTGTGGTGAAGGAAGAGCCCTGTGCGGTGAGGACAGAGCGTGTGGTGAGGGCAGAGCCTGTGTGGTGAGGACAGAGCCTGTGTGGTGAGGGCAGAGTGCTGTGTGGTGAGGACAGAGCCCTGTGTGGTGAGGACAGACCTGTGTGGTGAGGACAGACCTGTGTGGTGAGGACAGACCTGTGTGGTGAGGGCAGAGCCTGTGTGGTGAGGACAGAGCGCTGTGTGGTGAGGACAGAGCCCTGTGTGGTGAAGGAAGAGCCCTGTGTGGTGAGGGAAGAGCTCTGTGTGGTGAGGACAGAGCCCTGTGTGGTGAGGACAGAGCCCTGTGTGGTGAGGACAGAGCCTGTGTAGTGAGGACAGAGCCCTGTGTGGTGAGGACATACCTGTGTGGTGAGGACAGAGCCCTGTGTGGTGAGGGAAGAGCTCTGTGTGGTGAGGACAGAGCCCTGTGCGGTGAGGACAGAGTTGTGTGGTGAGGGCAGAGCTCTGTGTGGTGAGGGCAGAGCCCTGTGAGGTGAGGACATACCTGTGTGGTGGTGAGGACAGAGCACTGTGTGGTGAGGACAGAGCCCTGTGTGGTGAGGACAGAGCCCTGTGTGGTGAGGACAGAGCCTGTGTAGTGAGGACAGAGCCCTGTGTGGTGAGGACATACCTGTGTGGTGAGGACAGAGCCCTGTGTGGTGAGGGAAGAGCTCTGTGTGGTAAGGACAGAGCCCTGTGCGGTGAGGACAGAGTTGTGTGGTGAGGGCAGAGCTCTGTGTGGTGAGGGCAGAGCCCTGTGTGGTGAGGACATAGCCCTGTGTGGTGAGGACAGAGCCCTGTGTGGTGAGGACAGAGCCCTGTGTGGCGAGGACAGAGCCCTGTGTGGTGAGGACATACCTGTGTGGTGAGGACAGAGCCCTGTGTGGTGAGTGAAGAGCTCTGTGTGGTGAGGACAGAGCCCTGTGTGGTGAGGACAGAGCCTGTGTAGTGAGGACAGAGCCCTGTGTGGTGAGGACAGAGCACTGTGTGGAGTGGACAGAGCTGTGTGGTGAGGGAAGAGCTCTGTGTGGTGAGGGCAAGCCCTGTGTGGTGAGGACAGAGGCCTGTGTGGTGAGGACAGAGCACTGTGTGGTGAGGGCAGAGCCCTGTGTGGTGAGGACATAGCCCTGTGTGGTGAGGACAGAGGCCTGTGTGGTGAGGACATACCTGTGTGGTGAGGACAGAGCCCTGTGTGGTGAGGACAGAGCCCTGTGTGGTGAGGACAGAGCACTGTGTGGAGTGGACAGAGCTGTGTGGTGAGGGCAGAGCCTGTGTGGTGAGGGAAGAGCCCTGTGTGGTGAGGGAAGAGCTCTGTGTGGTGAGGACAGAGCCTGTGTGTAAGGACAGAGCTCTGTGTGGTGAGGACAGAACTCTGTGTGGTGAGGACAGAGCCCAGGGTGGTGAGGACAGAGCACTGTGTGCTGAGGATAGAGCATGTGTGGTGTGGGCAGAGCCCTGTGAGGTGAGGACAGAGTCGTGTGTGGTGAGGGCAGAGCCGGTGTAGTGAGGGCAGAGCCCTGTGTAGTGAGGGCAGAGCCTGTGTGATGAGGGCAGATCTCTGTGTGGTGAGGGTAGAGCCCTGTGTGGTGAGGGCAGAGCAGTGTGTGGTGAGGGTAGAGCCATGTGTGGAAAGGACAGAGCCCTGTGTGGTGAGGGCAGAGCTCTGTGTGGTGAGGACAGAGCACTGTGCGGTGAGGACAGAGCCTGTGTAGTGAGGGCAGAGCCCTGTGTGTTGAGGGCAGAGCCCTGTGCGGTGAGGACAGAGCCTGTGTAGTGAGGACAGAGCCCTGTGTGGTGAGGACAGAGCCCTGTGTGGTGAGGACAGAGCCTGTGTGGTGAGGGCAGAGCACTGTTTGGTGAGGATAGAGCACTGTGTGGTGAGGGCAGAGCCTGTGTGGTGAGGACAGAGCACTGAGTGGTGAGGACAGAGCCCTGTGTGGTGAGGACAGAGCCCTGTGTGGTGAGCACAGAGCCTGTGTGGTGAGGACAGAGCCTGTGTAGTGAGGACAGAGCCCTGTGTGGTGAGGACAGAGCCCTGTGTGGTGAGGACAGAGCTGTTTGGTGAGTGCAGAGCCTGTGTGGTGAGGGCAGATCTCTTGGTGAGGGTAGAGCCTGTGTGGTGAGGGCAGAGCCCTGTGAGGTGAGTCAGAGCCTGTGTGGTGAGGGCAGAGCCCTGTGTGGTGAGGACAGAGCCCTGTGTGGTGAGGACAGAGCACTTTGTGGTGAGGGCAGAGCCCTGTGTGGTGAGGGCAGAGCTCTGTGTGGTGAGGGCAGAGTCCTTTGTCGTGAGGACAGAGCTCCTTGTGGTGAGGACAGAGTCGTGTGTGGTGAGGACAGAGCCCTGTGTGGTGAGGGCAGAGCCTGTGTGGTGAGGGCAGAGCCTGTGTGGTGAGGGCAGAGCCCTGTGTGGTGAGGACAGAGCTTGTGTGGTGAGGGGAGAGCCCTGTGTGGTGAGGACAGAGCTCTGTGTGGTGAGGATAGAACACTGTGTGGTGAGGTCAGAGCCTATGTGGTGAGGACAGAGCCCTGTGTGGTGAGGACAGAGCTCTGTGTGGTGAGGGCAGATCCCTGTGTGGTAAGGGCAGAGCCTGTGTGGTGAGGACAGAGCCCTGTGTGGTGAGGACTGAGGTCTTTGTGGTGAGGACAGAGTCGTGTGTGGTGAGAGCAGAGCCCTGTGAGGTGAGGACAAAGTCGTGTGTGGTGAGGGCAGAGCCTGTGTAGTGAGGACAGAGCCCTGTGAGGTGAGGACAGAGCACTGTGTGGTGAGGACAGAGCCCTGTGTGGTGAGGACAGAGAACTGTGTGGTGAGGGCAGAGCCCTGTGTGGAAAGGATAAAGCACTCTGTGGTGAGGACAGAGCACTGTGTGGTGAGGACAGAGCCTGTGTAGTGAGGACAGAGCCCTGTGTGGTGAGGGCAGAGCACTGTGTGGAGAGGACAGAGCCCTGTGTAGTGAGGGCAGAGCCCTGTGTGCTGAGGACAGAGCCCTGTGTGGTGAGGGCAGAGCCCTGTGTGGTGAGGACAGAGCGCTGTGTGGTGAGGACAGAGCCCTCTGTGGTGAGGGCAGAGCACTGTGTGGTGAGGACAGAACCGTTTGTGGTGAGGGCAGAGCTCTGTGTGGTAAGGACAGAGCTGTGTGGTGAGGGCAGAGCCCTGTGTGGTGAGGACAGAGCACTGTGTGGTGAGAGCTGAGCCTGTGCGGTGAGGGCAGAGCCCTGTGTGGTGAGGACAGCACACTGTGTGGTGAGGGCAGAGCCTGTGTGGTGAGGGAAGAGCCCTGTGTGGTGAGGACAGAGTGCTGTGTGGTGAGGACAGAGCCCTGTGTGGTGAGGGCAGAGCCCTGTGTGGTGAGGACATAGCACTGTGTGCTAAGGGCAGAGCCTGTGTGGTGATGACAGTGCTCTGTGTGGTGAGGACAGAGCCTGTTTGTAAGGACAGAGCTCTGTGTGGTGAGGACAGAGCTCTGTGTGGTGAGGACAGAGCCCAGGGTGGTGAGGACAGAGCACTGTGTGGTGGGGGCAGAGCACTGTGTGGTGAGGGCAGAGCCTGTGTGGTGAGGACAGAGTGCTGTGTCGTGAGGACAGAGCACTGTATGGTGAGGAGAGAGCCTGTGTGGTGAGGACAGAGCCCTGTGTGGTGAGGACAGAGCCCTGTGTGGTGAGGTCAGAGCTTGTGTAGTGATGGCAGAGCCCTGTGTGGTGAGGACAGCACACTGTGTGGTGAGGGCAGAGCCTGTGTGGTGAGGGAAGAGCCCTGTGTGGTGAGGACAGAGTGCTGTGTGGTGAGGACAGAGCCCTGTGTGGTAAAGGCAGAGCCTGTGTGGTGAGGACAGAGCCCTGTGTGGTGAGGACAGAGGTCTTTGTGGTGAGGACAGAGTCTGTGTGTAAGGAAAGAGCACTGTGTGGTGAGGACAGAACCCTTGTGGTGAGGACAGAGCCAGTGTGGTGATATCAGAGCTCTGTGTGGTGAGGACAGAGCCTGTGTGTAAGGACAGAGCTCTGTGTGGTGAGGGCAGAGCCTGTGTGGTGAGGACAGAGCACTGTGTGGAGTGGACAGAGCTGTGTGGTGAGGGCAGAGCCTGTGTGGTGAGGGAAGAGCCCTGTGTGGTGAGTACAGAGCACTGTGTGGAGTGGACAGAGCTGTGTGGTGAGGGCAGAGCCTGTGTGGTGAGGACAGAGGCCTGTGTGGTGAGGACAGAGCCCTGTGTGGTGAGGACAGAGCCCTGTGTGGTGAGGGCAGAGCCCTGTGTGGTGAAGACAGAGCCCTGTGTGGTGAGGACATACCTGTGTGGTGAGGACAGAGCCCTGTGTGGTGAGGGAAGAGCTCTGTGTGGTGAGGACAGAGCCCTGTGTGGTGAGGGAAAGAACCCTGTGTGGTGAGGGAAGAGCACTGTGTGGAGTGGACAGAGCTGTGTGGTGAGGGCAGAGCCTGTGTGGTGAGGACAGAGCTGTGTGGTGAGGGCAGAGCTCTGTGAGGTGAGGACAAAGTCGTGTGTGGTGAGGGCAGAGCCTGTGTGGTGAGGACAGAGCACTGTGTGGTGAGGACAGCACACTGTGTGGTGAGGGCAGAGCCTGTGTGGTGAGGGAAGAGCCCTGTGTGGTGAGGACAGAGTGCTGTGTGGTGAGGACAGAGCCCTGTGTGGTAAGGGCAGAGCCTGTGTGGTGAGGACAGAGCGCTGTGTGGTGAGGACAGAGCCCTCTGTGGTGGGGGCAGAGCACTGTGTGGTGAGGGCAGAGCCTGTGTGGTGAGGACAGAGTGCTGTGTCGTGAGGACAGAGCACTGTATGGTGAGGAGAGAGCCTGTGTGGTGAGGACAGAGCCCTGTGTGGTGAGGACAGAGCCCTGTGTGGTGAGGTCAGAGCTTGCGTGTTGATGGCAGAGCCCTGTGTGGTGAGGACAGCACACTGTGTGGTGAGGGCAGAGCCTGTGTGGTGAGGGAAGAGCCCTGTGTGGTGAGGACAGAGTGCTGTGTGGTGAGGACAGAGCCCTGTGTGGTAAGGGCAGAGCCTGTGTGGTGAGGACAGAGCCCTGTGTGGTGAGGACAGAGGTCTTTGTGGTGAGGACAGAGTCTGTGTGTAAGGAAAGAGCACTGTGTGGTGAGGACAGAACCCTTGTGGTGAGGACAGAGCCAGTGTGGTGATATCAGAGCTCTGTGTGGTGAGGACAGAGCCTGTGTGTAAGGACAGAGCTCTGTGTGGTGAGGGCAGAGCCTGTGTGGTGAGGACAGAGCACTGTGTGGTGAGGGCAGAGCCCTGTGTAGTGAGGACAGAGCCCTGTGTTGTGAGGACAGAGGCTGTGTGGTGAGGGCAGAGCCCTTTGTGGTGAGTACACAGCCTGTGTTGAGGACAGAGCCCTTTGTGGTGAGGACAGAGCTCTGTGTGGTGAGGACAGAGCCCTTTGTGGGTGGACAGAGCATGTGTGGTGAGGACAGAGCACTGTGTGGCGAGGGCAGAGCCCGTGTGGTAAGGACAGAGGGCTGTCAGTGCAGGCTGGTGTCTTTTTCGTAGATGTTGTCTCCCAGCTTTGTCCTCACATAGAGTAAGGGGTCAGGGAACTCTCTTGGATCTGTTTAAGGGACACTGATTCCATTCACAAGGATTCCACTCTTCTGCCTTAATCACTTCCCAAGGCACCCATAAACTGATACCATCTCACTGGAATAAGAATTTCCACATGTAAATTGATAGACAGAAAGAACACACTTAGTCTATAAAAAATATCAATAAAATCTCCCCCATATGATGATAGTCTTTACTTTCTTTTTTTTTAACTTTTGTTTAATGAATATAAATTTCCAAAGTACAGCTTATGGATTACAATGGCTTCCCCCCCATAACGTCCCTCCCACCCACAACCCTCCCCTTTCCCACTCCCTCTCCCCTTCCATTCACATCAAGATTCATTTTTGTTTCTCTTTATATACAGAAGATCAGTTTAGAATACATTAAGTAAAGATTTCAATAGTTTGCTCCCACACAGAAGCATAAAGTGAAAAATAATAGATGATTTTTTAAATGATGGTGAAATCAGATCAGACCTATTGTCATGTTTAATCCCAGTGAGAGTCAAGTTGGGAATTGATAATTTCTTCTTTTTTTTTTTTAACAGAAGATCAGTTTAGTATACATTAAGTAAAGATTTCAACAGTTTGCACCCCCATAGAAACACAAAGTGAAATATACTGTTTGAGTACTCATCATAGCATTAAGCCTCAATGTACAGCACATTAAGGACAGAGATCCTACATGAGGAGTAAGTGCACAGTGACTCCTGTTGTTGACTTTACAAATTGACACTCCTGTTTATGGCATCAGTAATCTCCCTATGCACCAGTCATGAGTTTCCAAGGCTATGGAAACCCCTTGAGTTCTCTGACTCTTATCTTGTTTAGACAAGGTCATAGTAAAAGTGGAGGTTCTCTCCTCCCTTCAGAGAAAGGTACCTCCTTCTTTGAAGACCTGTTCTTTCTACTGGGATCTCACTCACAGAGATCTTTCATTTAGGTTTTTTTTTTTTTTTTGTTTGTTTGTTTGTTTGTTTTTGCCAGAGTGTCTTGGCTTTCCATGCCTGCAATACTCTCATGGGCTTTTCAGCCAGATCGGAATGCCTTTAGGGCTGATTCTGAGGCCAGAGTGCTGTTTAGGACATCCGCCATTCTATGAGTCTGCTGAGTATCTCGCTTCCCATGTTGGATCACTCTCCCCTTTATTTATTCTATCGGTTAGTATTAGCAGGTACTAGACTTGTTTATGTGCTCCCTTTGACTCTTAGTCCTTTCATTATGATCAATTGTGAAGTGAAATTGATCACTTGGACTAGTGAGATGGCATTGGTACATGCCACCTTGATGGGATTAAATTGGAGTCCCCTGGTATGTTTCTAACTCTACCATTTGGGGCAAGTCAGCTTGAGCATGTCCCAAATTGTACATCTCTTCCCTCTCTTATTCCCACTCTTATGTTTAACAGGGATCACATTTCAGTTAAATTTCAACACTTAAGAATAACTGTGTATAAATTACAGAATTAAACCAGTCATATTAAGTAGAACAGACAAAAAAAATACTAAGAGGGATAATGTATTAAGTTGTTCATTAACAGTCAGGGCTCTGCTGATCAAGTCACCGTTTCTCATAATGTCCATTTCACTTCAGGAGGTTTCCTTTTTGGTGTTCAGTCAGTTGTCACCGATCAGGGAGAACATATGGTATTTGTCCCTTTGGGACTGGCTTATTTCACTCAGCATGTTGTGTTCCAGATTCCTCCATTTTGCTGCAAATGACTGGATTTCGTTGTTTCTTACTGCGGTATAGTATTCTAAAGAGTACATATCCCATAATTTCTTTATCCAGTCTACCATTGATGGGCATTTAGGTTGGTTCCAGGTCTTGGCTATTGTGAATTGTGCTGCAATAAACATTAGGGTGCAGACCGCTTTTTTGTTTGCCAATTTCATTTCCTTTGGGTAAATTCCAAGGAGTGGGATGGCTGGGTCGAACGGTAGGGTTATCTTCAGGTTTCTGAGGAATCTCCAGACTGACTTCCATAGTGGCTTGACCAGTTTGCATTCCCACCAACAGTGGGTTCGTGTCCCTTTTTCCCCACATCCTCGCCAGCATCTGTTGTTGGTAGATTTGTGTATGTGAGCCATTATAACCGGGGTGAGGTAAAACCTCATTGTGGTTTTGATTTGCATTTCCCTGATTGCTAGTGACCTTGAACATTTTTTCATGTGCCTGTTGGCCATTTGGATTTCCTCTTTTGAAAAATGTCTATTGAGGTCCTTGGCCCATCTCTTAAGTGGGTTGTTGGTTTTGTTTTTGTGGAGTTTCTTGATCTCTTTGTAGATTCTGGTTATTAACCCTTTATCTGTTGCATAGTTTGCAAACATTTTTTCCCATTCTGTCGGTTGTCTCTTCACTCTCCTGACTGTTTCTTTTGCAGTACAGAAACTTCTCAATTTGATGCAATCCCAATAGTTGATTTTGGCTTTGACTGCTTGTGCCTCCCGGGTCTTTTGCAGAAATTCTTTGCCTGTGCCAATATCTTGAAGGGTTTCTCCAATGTTCTTTAATAAGTTGATGGTGTCAGGTCGTAGATTTAGGTCTTTAATCCATGTTGAGTGGATTTTTGTGTAAGGTGTAAGGTAGGGGTCTTGCTTCATGCTTCTGCACGTGGAAATCCATTTTTCCCAGCACCATTTATTGAATAGACTGTCCTTGCTCCAGGAATTGGTTTTAGATCCTTGATCAAATATAAGTTGGCTGTAGATGTTTGGGTTGATTTCTGGTGTTTCAATTCTGTTCCATTGGTCTATCCATCTGTTTCTTTACCAGTACCATGCTATTTTGATTACAACTGCCCTGTAGTATGTCCTGAAATCTGGTATTGTGATGCCTCCGGCTTTGTTTTTGTTGTACAAGATTGCTTTAGCTATTCGAGGTCTCTTGTGCCTCCATATAAATTTCAGCACCATTTTTTCCATATCTGAGAAGAAGGTCTTTGGTATCTTGATTGGTATTGCATTGAATCTATAAATTGCTTTTGGGAGAATGGACATTTTGATGATATTGATTTTTCCAATCCATGAGCATGGAAGATTTTTCCATTTCTTGGTATCCTCTTCTATTTCTTTCTTTAAGGTTTTGTAATTTTCATCGTAGAGATCTTTAACATCCTTGGTTAAGTTTATTCCAAGGTATTTGATTGTTTTTGTAGCTATTGTGAATGGGATTGATCTTAGAAGTTCTTCCTCAGCCATGGCATTGTCTGTGTATACAAAGGCTGTTGATTTTTGTGCATTGATTTTATACCCTGCTACTTTGCCAAAATCTTCTATGAGTTCCTATAGTCTCTTAGTAGAGTTCTTTGGGTCTCCTAAGTAAAGAATCATATCATCTGCAAAGAGGGATAGTTTGAGTTCTTCCTTCCCAATTTGTATCCCTTTAATTTCTTTTACTTGCCTAATAGCTCTGGCTAGAACTTCCAGAACTATATTGAATAGCAGTGGTGAGAGTGGGCATTCCTGTCTGGTACCAGATCTCAGTGGAAATGCTTCCAACTTTTCCCCATTCAGTAGGATGTTGGCTGTGGGTTTTTCATAGATTGCTTTGATTGTATTGAGGAATGTTCCTTCCAAACCCAGTTTGCTTAGAGTTTTGATCATGAGCGAGTGTTGTATTTTATCAAATGCTTTCTCGGCGTCTATTGAGATAATCATATGGTTTTTCTTCTGCAGTCTGTTAATGTGGTGTATCACATTGATTGTTTTGTGCACATTAAACCATCCCTGCATACCAGGGATAAATCCCACTTGGTCTGGGTGGATGATCTTTCTGATGTGTTGTTGCATTCTATTGGCGAGAATTTTATTGAGGATTTTTGCATCTATGTTCATCAGGGATATTGGTCTGTAATTCTCTTTCAATGCTGCATCTTTTTCCAGCTTAGGAATTAAGGTGATGCTGGCTTCATAGAAAGAATTTGGGAGGACTCCCTCTTTTTCGATTGTTCTGAATAGTTTGAGAAGAATTGGAGTCAGTTCTTCTTTAAATGTCTGGTAGAATTCAGCAGTGAATCCATCTGGTCCTGGGCTTTTCTTTGTTGGGAGGGCCTTTATTACTGTTTCAATTTCTGTCTCAGTTATGGGTCTGTTTAGGTTTTCGATGTCTTCCTGGTTCAATTTAGGTAGGTTGCATGTATCCAGGAATCTATCCATTTCTGATAGGTTTCCCTGTTTGCTGGCATACAAGTCCTTGTAGTAATTTCTGATGATTCTTTTTATTTCTGTGGTGTCTGTTGTTACGTTTCCTTTTTCATCTCTGATTTTATTGATTTATGTCTTTTCTTTTTTTAGTTAGTTGGGCCAATGGGGTGTCAATTTTGTTTATTTTTTCAAAAAACCAGCTCTTCGTTTGGCTGATTTTTTGTAATGTTTTTTTTTTTTGGATTCAATCCTGTTGATTTCTTCTCTGATTTTAATGATTTCTCTTCTCCTACTAGATTTGGGTCTGGTTTGCTGTAGGTTTTCTAGATTCTTGAGGTAAATTGAGAGTTCATCTATTTGGTGCCTTTCCAATTTCTTGATGTAGGCACCTATTGATATAAACTTTCCTCTTAACACTGCTTTTGCTGCATCCCATAAGTTTTGGTATGTTGTGCTGTTATCCTCATTTACTTCCAGAAAATTTTTGATTTCTCTTTTAATTTCTTCTATGACCCATTGTTCATTCAGGAGCATGTTGTTCAATCTCCATGTGTTTGCGTATGCTCTAGGGATTCCTGAGTTGCTAATTTCCATCTTCATTCCTTTATGGTCTGAGAAGCTGCATGGTATGATTCTAATTCTTTTGAATTTGCCGAGACTTGCTTTATGGCCTAGTATGTGGTCAATCCTAGAGAAGGTTCCATGTACTGCTGAGAAGAATGTAAAATCTTTAGCTGTAGGATTGAAAGTTCTGTATATATCTGTTAGATCCATTTGGGCTATAGTGTCATTTAAATCTACTGTATCCTGTTGATCTTCTGTCCTGTTGATCTGTCTATTTCTGAGAGTGGAGTATTGAAGTCCCCCACTACTATTGTATTGGGGTCTAAGTCTCCCTTTAAGTCTGTTAACAAATCTTTTAGATAAACCGGTGCCCTGTAGTTAGGTGCATATACATTGATAATTGTTATATCTTCTTGTTGTATTGATCCCTGAATCATTATATAGTGTCCCTCTTTGTCACTCTTAACAGTTTTTGTGGTAAAGTTTATGTTGTCCGATATTAAGATGGCTACGCCTGCTCTTTTTTCATTTCTGTTGTCATGGTATATCTTTTTCCAGCCTTTCACTTTCAGTCTGTATGGATCTTTGTTGGAAAGATGCGTTTCTTGTAAGCAGCAAATAGATGGGTTTTGTTCCTTAACCCAATCAGCCAATCGGTGTCTTTTAACTGGACAGTTCAGGCCATTCACGTTCAATGTGACTAATGATAAGTGGTAACTTTGCCCTGCCATTTGCCAAAGATAAGTTCTAATATATGCTTTGAATTCCCTGTGATCTTTGCTGTGAGGTTTCCTTCCTTTACCTTCTTTCATATTGATGACCGTGTTTCTGTGTTTCTGTGTGTAACACATCTTTAAGGATCTTTTGCAGGGCTTGACGAGTGGCAACAAATTCTTTCAATTTCTGTTTGCTATGAAAAGTCTTTATTTCACCTTCATTCACAAATGATAGCTTTTCAGGATATAATATTCTGGGCTGGCAGTTGTTCTCTCTTAGTACCTGGGCTATATCTTGCCATTCCCTCCTAGCTTGTAGGGTTTCTGATGAGAAGTCAGCTGTGAGTCTGATTGGAGATCCTCTGAGAGTAATTTGACGTTTCTCTCTTGCACATTTTAGGATCTTTTCTTTATGTTTCACTGTGGAGAGTTTAATTACAGCGTGTCGTGGTGAGGATCTCTTTTGGTCATGTTTATTAGGGGTTCTGTGAGCTTCCTGTACTAGGATTTCTCTGTCCTTCTCCAAACCTGGGAAATTTTCCGCTAATATCTCACTAAAAAGGCCTTCTAATCCTTTCTCCCTCTCCATGCCTTCAGGAACTCCTAGAACCCGAATGTTGGGTTTTTTAATAGTATCCTGAAGATTCCTGACAATATGTTTTAGATTTCTAATTTCCTCTTCTTTTCTTTGGTCTGACTGTATCCTTTCCTGTTCTCTGTCTTCTAAGTCCGATATTCTCTCTTCTGCTTCACCCATTCTGTTTGTAAGGCTCTCTATTGTGTTTTTCATTTGATCTATTGAATTCTTTACTTCATTATGGTTTCTCGTCACTATCACAGTTTCCTGTTGTACTAGTTGTTTTGTTTCATTTTGATTCCTCCTTAATATTTCATTTTCACGAGAGAGATTTTCTACCTTGTCCATTAAGGATTTCTGTAGTTCAAGAATTTGTTTTTGAGAACTTCTTAATGTTCTTATCAATTTTTTGAGATCTGCTTCTTGCATTTCTTCTAACTCATCATCTTCATAATCTTGAATTGGGGTGTCTTTTTCATTTGGGGGCGTCATGGTGACTTCCTTGTTTTTATTATCTCGGTTTTTGCGTTTGTTATTTGGCATATTGGAGATATTTGGTTTCTTCACTGTGGTGCTTTTTCTTGTTATACTATGACTCTAGATTAAGTGGACTGTCTGTTTTTGATGGAGCCTTAGAGGCTTGAGATGGGTGTGGCCTGAGAGCTCTGTTTGGTGTGCCAAAGGTGACACTCCCAGGTTAGGCGTGGTAGATCTCTCTCTCTCTCTTTCTTTTTTTGATTCAAAAGGGAAGTAATTCCACACAGCTGAACGAAGTTGGAGGTAGTTAGCAGGCAAATGATATACCCACAGGAGCCAGAGATCGGAAGCTCTTTCCCAAGGACCACACAGGGAATCTGTTCTGCCCTCAGGGTGGGCTCAGATTCTCCTTCAGTCTCCCACTGGGTTGCCAAAGTTACGGAATTGCAGCGTCTCTGGAGAGTACTCACGTGAATTCCGTGAGTTCTCTCCCCCACCGTCTCTTTTTTCACAGTCTCAGTTCAGTAGCACCACAAATTTACTAGGTCCTAATCTCCTGTTAATTCGCCCCGCCCAGAGTCAGGTTTTTCTGCTAGGCTCAGGGCCTGTGCAGACCTGAGGTCGCTCTGCTTATGACGTATGTCCAAGATGGCGCCTGCTCTTTGTCTTGCTCGCCCTTGAGAGGTGAGCGGAGAGAGAGAAACCCGTGTCCGTACCAGTCACCTTTTTTTTTCTCTCTCTCTCTCTTCCAGTTAGCCTGGTGAACTCCCCCCCACCCCGGGGGTCGTTCCCTCTAGTCTCCTCTCTCCGCTTGCCTGCCGGTGTCTCGGGCTATTGAGGTTCAGCTCACCTCGCGTTCCAGCGCTGGTGTGTTGAGTCTGCCGCTGGTGTCCTGAACTGTGGGCTCCCACGCGCTCCACGCAGGTCCACTGTGAATCACGCATTCCTGAAGAGTTTCTTCTGCTGTTTCCTCCCCTACTCTTCCTTGAACCTGCAGTATCTCCACTGTTATTAAACTGTCTCTCCCCGGACTATCAGTGTGCTCCCTTCCTATTCCGCCATCTTGCCTCCTCCCTGATAGTCTTTACTTTCACTACAGCACTGGAATTATTGTTCTAAGAAGATTTTTTTATATCTATGTACATATATATATAGATATTATATAGTCTCAAAAATTTGTGGAAATGCATTTTTTGGAAAAAATATGCATTGATTTCAGTCATTTTGTACCAAAATAAACTTGTGTTTTAACTATTTATTTTATCTTGTTTGAAAGGCAGAGTTACGAGAAAGAGAGTAGGCAGATTTCCACCTGCTGCTTCACTCCCTAAGCAGCCAGGGATGGGCCAGGCTAAAGCCAGCAGCCAGGGGCTTCTTCTGGATCTCCATATGAGTGTCAGTAGCCTAGGCACTTTGGCTGTCTCCTGCTACCTCTCCAGGCTCATTAGCAGGGAGTCAGATCAGAAGTGGAGTAGCTGGGACTTGAATCCGTGCCCATACGGGATACCAGCACTGCAAGAGGTGACTTTACCTGCTATGCCACCGCACCAGCTCCATAAATTACATTTTAATTCCATTTTTACGTGAAATCTTTTTAAAAGAATTATTTATTTGGTAGAGTGACACACATAGGGAGAGACAGATAGAAGGTCTTCTATCCACTGATTCACCCACAAACGGCTACAACCAAAACCAGGAACCCAGAACTCCATCTAGGCCTCCCATGGTGGTGGCAGGGGCCCAAGCACTTGAGCCATCATCTGCTGGTTCCCAGGCACATTCGTAAGGAGCTGAGTGGAAAGTAGAGCAGATGGAACTTGAGCTCGTGCTCCGATATGGAATGCCAGTGTGTGTGTGTGTGTGTGTATACATACATACACACATACATATATATATACACATACATGCATACATACACACACACACACGTATAATAGTCCTCGTTTAACAACAACTACTCCAAGGGGTTTCTAGGTGATAAGTCAGTTCTGACCATTCCAGCAGACATTTTGCACTGTCCCGTTGGCCCTGAAAAGATTGCTTTCCCTTTGGGCATCTATTCAGCTGCTGTGCTTGCAGAGTTATGAGGAACAAGACTGTTTAAAAATTCATTTCCCTTCCTTTTGCACAGGAAGAGGGGTCAGTCTTTGTGGGGCAGCTTCTGTGTCTAAGAACAACAGCTGCTGGCAGCTATGGTCTGCCTTTTGATAAAGGGCAGCCTGCAACAACTAAGAAAACAGGTCCCCTTTTGGGACACATTTTCTTTATTTTTTTTTTTTGACAGGCAGAGTGGACAGTGAGAGAGAGAGAGAAAGGTCTTCCTTTTGCCGTTGGTTCACCCTCCAATGGCCACCAAGGCTGATGCGCTGCGGCCAGCGCACCGCGCTGATCCGATGGCAGGAGCCAGGTGCTTCTCCTGGTCTCTCATGTGGGTGCAGGGCCCAAGGACTTGGGTCATCCTCCACTGCACTCCCGGGCCACAGCAGAGAGCTGGACTGGAAGAGGAGCAACCGGGACAGAATCCGGCACCCCGACCGGGACTAGAACCCGGGGTGCTGGCGCCGCAAGGCAGAGGATTAGCCTATTGAGCCACGGCGCCGGCCAACACATTTTTTCTACTTGTGTTTGGTTGTTTATTTTATCAAAAAATTAATTTACTTACTTAGGAGGCAGAGAGAGAGACAGAGACAGAGACAGAGACAGAGAGGGCTCCCAACCACTGGTTCACTCCCCAGATGCTTGCATGGGCTCCAGGGGAGGCTGAAGGTAGCAGCTGGGAACTCATTGTAGGTCTCCCACATGGGTAGCAAGAAACACTACTGCAGAGCTCATCAGGTACACTGATGTGGGAGGTGGCATCTTAATCACCAGACCAAAGACCGGTGTTAAAAAGGAGAGGCAAGGAGAGAGATGGAGGGAGGGAAAGAGAAAGACAGAAATCACTAGATTGATCGTTTTTTTTTTCTCTCTCTGAGTGAAACATACTCCATCAGAGAGTGTGATTTCTCAGTGTATTGGAGATTCCAACAAGATTGAGGGTGAGCAGTGAACATCTGATTCCTTGGAAGACAGATTTAATCATCCTTCACCCCAGCACACATAAGCACCCATTTGCATGCAAAGTGGAAATGTTAACGTTCATTTGTAAGAGTCAAGGGTAGGGGATCTTGCCACAGCGACGCATGGAG
The DNA here is from genome assembly GCF_964237555.1 of Oryctolagus cuniculus. Lineage (NCBI taxonomy): Eukaryota > Metazoa > Chordata > Mammalia > Lagomorpha > Leporidae > Oryctolagus > Oryctolagus cuniculus. The sequence goes on from NC_091438.1 coordinate 41,129,885, forward strand.
CCCATGTGCTGTATGTCCATAGGGCACAACAGCCCACTCCTAACACTCCACAGGGCTCACAGCTCACTGACTTTGGCGTGTCAGAGTCCACAAATGGACTTCCTCTCTCCTAAGGGAGAACTTCCGCTCCGTGAAGATGGGGATGCTTTGCCAGAGTGACAGTGGTACAGGAAAGTGGGGGGAAATGTGATGAGGGGAAATCAGAACAGTAGAGCTAGGAGGTGGTGGTGGATGCTGCACTTACTGATTGATGGCAAAGAAAGGGGAAGTGAGAATGTTGAGATCCATGGCAGAAACAGGACATAAGGAAAGGAACTGAATTTGTGGGAGAAGAGGATTTGGGACTGAAGTAACCACAGGACAGTGCTCTGCCCTCACCACACAGCTCTGCCCTCACCACACAGGCTCTGTCCTCACCACACAGTGCTCTGTTCTCACCAAACAGCCCTCTGTCCTCACCACAGAGCTCTGCCCTCACCACACAGCGCTCTGTCCTCACTACACAGTGCTCTGTCCTCACCACACAGGCTCTGTCCTCACCACACAGTGCTCTGTTCTCACCAAACAGCCCTCTGTCCTCACCACAGAGCTCTGCCCTCACCACACAGCGCTCTGTCCTCACCGCACAGGGCTCTGTCCTCACTACACAGTGCTCTGTCCTCACCACACAGGGCTCTGTCCTCACCACACAGGCTCTGTCCTCACCACACAGGGCTCTGTCCTCACCACACAGGCTCTGTCCTCACCACACAGGGCTCTGTCCTCACCACACAGGCTCTGTCCTCACCACACAGGGCTCTGTCCTCACCACACAGGGCTCTGTCCTCACTACACAGGTAGTGGAAAAGCCTGTTAAGCCTGAAGCTCAGGCTGGAAATCCAGTGTATAGCATGGTGACTATAGGTAAAAATACTGCACTATGAACTTACAATTTGTTAAGAGGGTAGATCTTCAGTGTTCTCACCACAGGCGAGGAGGAGGAAGAGAGGAAGGAGGAGGAGGAGAGGAAAAAATGGGAATTGTGTGAAGTATGTGTTAGTTTGATTGAATGTGGTGATTGCAATATACTCTTGTGTATCAGACATCAAGTTGTATACATAAAACATATATAATTTTCATGTGTTTATCATAGCTTAAATGCTTGTTTTTGGAAAAAACCAACAAGCTGGGGCCCAGGACAGAAGACATACAGATTTTTGAATATTTTTTATCTTTCTTTTTTTAAAACTTTAAAAATTTATATAAAGGGAACAAATTTCATGAATTTCGTACACACAGTTTTAAGAGTATAATGATACCACCCTGCCCTCCCTCCCTTCCTTCCTTCCACCCTTCCTCCTCATTCTTTTCTTATTTTTCTTCTAATTTTTACAATGACATACTTTCTTTCTTTCTTTTTTTTTTTTTTTTGACAGGCAGAGTGGACAGTGAGAGAGAGAGACAGAGAGAAAGATCTTCCTTTGCCGTTGGTTCACCCTCCAATGGCCGCCGCGGCTGGCACTGATCTGATGGCAGGAGCCAGGAGCCAGGTGCTTTTCCTGGTCTCCCATGGGGTGCAGGGCCCAAGCACCTGGGCCATCCTCCACTGCACTCCCGGGCCACAGCAGAGAGCTGGCCTGGAAGAGGGGCAACCGGGACAGAATCCGGCGCCCCGACCGGGACTAGAACCCAGTGTGCCGGCGCTGCTAGGCGGAGGATTAGCCTAGTGAGCCGCAGTGCCGGCCTACAATGACATACTTTCAATTTAGTTTATAATCATAAGTTTAGCCCTCCACTAAATAAAGAATTCAATATGTAGTAAGTGGAAAAACCACAGTTCCTCAAGAGTATAGACAGGAAGCCACCTTGTCCATGTCTTCACACAGTTTTCCCTCTGTGTTCGTCTGTGTCCTAGTCTCCCCTCTTAACTTTGTGGAGGCAGTCTAATGTTATAAGGAAAAGAGGTTTACTTTGGTTCATGGGCCTGGAGATTCCATGGATGGGATGGTCCCCGTTGGCTCAGCCTCTGGTGATGCCGTTCTTACCGGCAGAGTGCTGAGGGAGCCAGAGCACCACATGGCAAGGCAGAGGCAGCATCAGGATCTGCCTGACCTTAGGAAACCACTGGGATTCGACCTCCACCCTGATAATCTAGAACAATCTTACAACTTCCTAAAGGCCCTACTTTCATAATTGGATTAAATTTTTACTCTTCTAGTATTCTTTTTTTCAAAAAAGATTTATTTAGGGATTGGTGCTGTAGTGCAGTGGCTTAAATAAATAAATCTAAAACATGATCTATTTATTTATTTGAAAGGTAGAGGTACAGAGAAAGGAAGAGAGACAGAGAGATCTTTCATCCACTGGTTCACTCCTCAAATGGCCACATCTGCCAGGGCTGGGCCAAGGCTGAAGTCAAGAGCCAGGAGCTTCATCTGGGTCATCCACGTGGGTGCAGGGGCCGAAGGACTTGGGTCATTTTCTGCTGCTTTCCCAGGTGCCTTAGCAGGGAGCTGGATCAGAAGTAGAGCAGCCAGGACTTGAGCTGATGCCCTTACAGGATAATGGCCAGCACTGCAGGTAGTGGTTTAACTTGCTATGCCACAGCACCATCCCCCGCCCCCTGCCCAGTTAGTATTTTTAATTTATGACTTTGGAGTTTAAAGTCCAGCATGAGCCTGTGGCCCAAATTATATTCAAAGGATAGCAACAAGTGTCCTGAGTTTCCATAAATTTTCCATTGCTAGCTTCCCAGGACCTTACAGTACCTCCTCACTACCACCATCAATAACAGCAGCAACAGCATGGCGCTAGCAAGCTATCTCACAACGTCAGCCAAATTAAGTGGATGATCACACTTTATAAGTTGATTTCTGTGTTTTCCTTGGAATGCTTTAGTGACCACTTTGGGGACTTCGAGCCTAGTTGGAGGATTGCTAGTTGAGAAGAGTGAATATAAAAGTACTTTTCGGGGCCGGCGCTGTGGCATAGTGGATAAAGCCACCACTTGCAGTGCCAGCATCCATATGGGTGCCCATTCAAGTCCTGGCTGCTCCACTTCCAATCCAGCTCTCTGCTATGGCCTGAAATGCAGTATAAGATGGCCCAAGTCCTTGGGACCCTGCAGCTGCATGGGAGACCCAGAGGAAGCTCCTGGTTCCTGGCTTTGGATCGGCCCAGCTCTGGCCATTGCAGCCATCAGGGGAGTGAACTAGCAGATGGAAGACCTCTCTCTCTCTCTTTGTGTGTGTGTGTGTAACTCTGACTTTCAAATAAATAAATCTTTTTTTTAAAATAAGTAGTAACATTTGTCTGACCACTAAAGATATGACTATGGCTACGTCCGGCCGCTCAGCATCATTTTCCCTCCCAACAGAGATGATCAGTTCGCTCTCTGGGAAGGTTCCCAGACCTTCTTCTCCAGGGTTTCACTGCACCAGGAGAATGTGGTGCCCCTGGGACCTTGCACACTGAGCAGACATAGGGGAGCTGCAATCATTCACCCTGCCTAGGGCCACTGGGGAGATGGGGACCCATGGGAGCTCACTATGTCATGGGTTGGACATAGCAGAGGAAACTCTGACGTGGAAGCAAACAAGTTAGAAACAAGCTGTGTTGAGAGAGGAGCTGAGTTTTGATGCAGTCTCCACGGGGGCCTCAGCCAAGCCCAGAGGTAGCCTGAGTGTGGGATGATCTTTCCAGTGGTCCTGAGTAGAGGGGAGGGGGCTCTGCCTTCACACCCATGTGCTGGCCACCATGGGACACAGTGCTCAGGAAGGGGAGGATGAGCTTGGAAAAGTGGCCAAAGCACTTTCCTGAGAAAGGTGAAAACTGAGAGCTATCCACTGGGAGCAAGCCCTGACAGGGGATCCGGGTGACGTCACAGAATCCATTACATAAAAGGAGAGTCAGTTCTGAACCTGTACCTGCGGAGAATGGAAAAGTCCTACCCCTCACTTAGGAGCGCCTGGCTCCCAGGTACAGATCGCTTTGAAAACTCAGGACATTGTCCCTTGTCAAGTGTCTAGGTGCTCATGGGGTGGATCTGAGGAGGAGAGTGGAGGATATGTGAAGATCAGCACTACTTCCTTTTTATTGTCATGTTTACAGACTTACCTTAGATCTAAGAGTTTCCTTGGCACTGTCCGCTCCAACCTGTACCAGCCTTTCTCTTCAGTTCTGTTCCAGCTTTGTAGACTCTGGTTCCCAATTGCTTTTCAGCTCTGTCAGAAGGGAATCTTCCTCTTATCCTACCTATTTGCCTCTCAGCCTCTCTGGCTAGCTTATTATAATTAGCATTTGGTACTTTTGCTGGCATGATAGACATGAATACTGGCACACAGAGATTTAACAAATCTGGAAATTACTGAAATATTCTAACTGTCCTGGTTCTATGCACCGAAGAGAACATAGAGGAGCCCAGCACAACTGGATAGAATCCCATTTCTAGGAAAAAAAAAAAAACAAAAAAACAAAGCAAAATGGAAAAGTAGCAGCAAGCACCTGTCCCTTTCGGCTCAGCCCCAGGCTGGTAGAGAAGCTTCTCTGACCCTGTTTGCAGGAGGGCGGGGTTGTCAACTCTCTTCCCATACCTTGTGACTGTTGTGTTTTCCCCATGACATCACTCTGCCTGGGACTTCTTCCCTGTTCTCAGAAAGTGACACTCTGAGAGCTTGCTTCAGCTTTGCTCCAGAGTGCAGCCATTTCTCTCATACGTGATGGGGTCTGGCTCATGATCTGTCCTCATACTCGTATTTGACTTTTAGGGTAGGAGGTTGTATTAGCTTTAGAGAAGATTCAAAGGCATCTCCAAGAACAATGAGGCTTAGATTTCTAATGAGAACCATGTTATGTCCTTAGCACTAGAACACAAGATGCCCCATATGGGGCACAAAGACCATGGCTCACACCTCCCTTTAAGAGATGTAGTTTGGGGGAGCTCTATTCAAAGAACTTTTTTCTTTCAGGGCCCTCTGCCCTCCCTCCACAATCCCGGCTGCTCCTCATTTCAACCCATCCCCGTGAAGAGAGTTAACCTTACCCTGAACTTTGAGCTCCATTATTTAGGAGGTGTTGAGTTTCCAAGATGTACTGCAGTGGCATTGGTGAAAGGAGATTGCAGTTGATTTGTCAAGCTTGAGATTCTTTTTTTTTAAACAAATTCAAAACACTTTTATTTTTAAAACAATTTTAAGCAGTTTTAATTTATTTGAAAGGCAGAGTTACAGAGAGAGAGATTTCCATCCACCAGTTTACTGCCCAAATGACCACAATGTCCAGGGCTGGACCAGACCAAAGCGAGGAGCCAGATGCTTCCTCTGGGTCTCCCAAGTGGGTGCAGAGGCCCAAGGAGTTGGGCCATCCTCTGCTGCTTTCCCAGGTGCATTATCAGGGAGCTGGATTGGAAGTAGAGCAACTGGAACATGAACTGATGCCAATATAGGATGCCAACTTGGCCAGTGGTGGCTTTACCAGCTATGCCATAATGCTGTCCCTTCCTTTCATTGTTAAAGACAGTCAGAGGGCCGGTGCCGCGGCTCAACAGGCTAATCCTCCGCCTTGCGGCACCAGCACACCGGGTTCTAGTCCCGGTCGGGGTGCAGGATTCTGTCCTGGTTGCCCCTCTTCCAGGCCAGCTCTCTGCTATGGCCTGGGAGTGCAGTGGAGGATGGCCCAGGTGCTTGGGCCCTGCACCCCATGGGAGACCAGGAGAAGCACCTGGCTCCTGCCATCAGATCAGCGTGGTGCGCCGGCCGCAGCACGCCGGCCGTGGCGGCCATTGGAGGGTGAACCAACGGCAAAGGAAGACCTTTCTCTCTGTCTCTCCCTCTCACTATCCACTCTGCCTGTCAAAAAAAAAAAAAAAAAAAAAAAAAAAAAGGAGATTATCCTTAAAAAAAAAAACCAACAATTAAAAGGCCTAACCTATTGCTTGGGATGTCTGCATGCCACATCCCAGGGCATGGGATTCAGTCTGGCCTCTGCTTCCAATCCATCTTCCTGCTGGTGGGCCTGGAGGCACCAGATTGTGGTCCAAGTACTTGAGTCCCTGTCTCCCACATGGGAGACTGTGATGGAGTTCCTGACTTCTGACTTCAGCCAGGCCCAGCCCTGGCTGTTGTAGGCATTTGGGGAGTGAACCAACAGTTGGAAGGTCTCTGTCTCTCCCTCTCTATCATGTTGACTTTCATTCAAATAAATAAAGCTGTTTTTAAAGAATAAGGGAAAAAATCTGTGACAATATTACTGTGACTTCAGTGTAAGGAAAATTTTTGTTGTTGTTGTTAAAGATTGATTTTATTTATTTTAAATACAGAGTTACAGAGATAGAAAGGGAGAGACACACAGAGAGATCTTCCATCAACTAGTTCTCTCCCCAGATGGCTGCAGTGACCAGAGCTGGGCCAGGCTAAAGCCAGGATCCCTGAGCTTCATCTGGATTTCCCATGTGGGTGCACAGACTAAGCACTTCGGCCATCGCCAGCTTCCCCAGGCAGATTATCAGGGAGCTGGATTGGAAGTGGAGCTGCCAGGACTGAAACTGGTACTGATAGGGGATGCCGGCATTGCTGGTGGAGGCTTAATTTGCTATATCACAATGCTGGCCACAAGGAAAATACTTGGGGCCGGTGCCGTGGCACAGTAGGTTAATCCTCCGCCTGCAGCGGCAGCATCCCATGTGAGCGTCAGTTCTAGTCCTGGCTGCTCCTCTTCCAGTCCAGCTTTCTGCTGTGGCCCGGGAAAGCAGTGGAAGATGCCCCAAGTCCTTGAGCCCCTGCACCCGTGTGGGAGACCTGGAGGAAGCTCCTGGCTCCTGGCTTTGGACTGGCGTGGCTCCAGCCGTTGCGGCCAATTGGGGAGTGAACCAGAGGATGGAAGACCTCTCTTCTCTCTCTCTGCCTCTCCTCTCTCTGTGTAACTCTGACTTTCAAATAAATAAATAAATCTAAAAAAAAAAAGAAAGAAAGAGACTTGTTTAAAAAAAAGCAGTAGTTTCTTTATAACAAGGAGCAGACAGAAATTATGTTAACAGATTGGGCAAAGGACACAAAAAGCTATTTCATTGACAAGAAAGCCAAAGGGCCAACAAGTACATGCCATGATGTTTACTCTCACGCTTTTGTTAGAAAAAAAAAAAAAAAAAAGATACCTTGGATCCCTGTTGAACCACAGCTGATTGGAGAAGTTAGAACTTTAACCATGCCGAAGGTTGAGTGGTATGTAGGGTTTGGGGATGCTCTTGCACTGTAGGGGGCAAAAGTAACTTTGGGACCACCTGGCATTACTTGTTCCAGTAATCTTTTACTTGGATATATATGCAGAGAAATTCTCACCCAGACCCACAATGAGGCAGGAAAGAAAAGGTTTATCAGTGGCTGGCGCTGTGGCTCAATAGGCTAATCCTTCACCTGCGGCGCCAGCACACCAGGTTCTAGTCCTGATGGTGGCGCCGGATTCTGTCCTGGTTGCTCTTCTTCCAGTCCAGCTCTCTGCTGTGGCCCAGAAGTGCAGTGGAGGATGGCCCAAGTGCTTGGGCCCTGCACCCACAAGGGAGACCAGGAGGAAGTACCTGGCTCCTGGCTTCGGATCAACGCAGTGCGCCGGCCGTCATGTGCCGGCCGGTAAAGGAAGACCTTTCTCTCTGTCTCTCTGTCTCCCTGTCTCTCTGTCTCTCTCACTGTCCACTCTGCCTGTCAAAAAAAAAAAAAAAGGTTTATCATTGTTTGTAGTAGTACCAAGCTGGTAATCTACATGTTCACTGCTGGAGAATGGCTAAGGAAAGTGTGGTGGCATGTTAGGAGACTGTATTAGGTGCACACAGGGAAATACATGAAAAAAATAGTGCCAATTGAAAAGTAGTACCCTAGTGTATGTAAATAAAACATTTAGGGTCACAGAAATTATATATAGTTATTGAAAGAAGCACACTGAAAACATTAAAATGATTGGAGAGTTGGGAAGTGGGACTAGCAAGGACATAAGTAAAGAAATCTGCAGAGAAAATTGACATGGACCAATGAACGGGGTGGGAGTAGCTCTTCACCAGACATTATGAAACAGAACAGAAGGAAAACAAAACCAATAAAGGAAGAACCAAGAAGAGAAATATAACATAGGACAAAAAGGCAGACACACTTAATAAAAAGAATTTTGTGTTTTGTATTCAGTACAAAACTCAACCATATATTATGTACATCAGGCATACCTTAAAGAAAGTGGCTCAGGAAAGCTAAAAATGTGAAAATGGACAGATATATCAAGGAAAACAGCACCCAGTGAAAATGGAAAAGGATAACATATATGAGAAATCTCTAAGCCGCATAACTCTTTGGAATTAAATATTATGGCAACAAAATGCTTGCCATATGGATTGCAGGAAAAAGGAGAAATAAACATAAGCACAATGACAATAACAAATGACACAGACCCAGCAGTCAAGTGGCTGAAAATAAGGAAGTGTGTGATTTGAATGATGTGATGATAAGGAACTCATCCTGCATCAGATTGAACTCTGGATCCTGGCCACAGAGAATCCACTTTCTTTCAAGAATTCATGAGTCAGCTACAAAAATTGACCTTATTTTAGGTCACAAAGAAAACCTTTAAAAAGCATAAATGCAGGGGCCAGGGCTGTGGTGCAGTGGGTTAAAGCACCATCTGCAGTGTTGGCATCCCAAATGGCTGCTGGTTTGAGTCCCAGCTGCTCAACTTATGATCAAGCTCCCTGTTAATGTGTGTGAGAAAGTAGCTGAAGAGGGCTCAAGTGTTTGGCCCCTGTAGAACCCACTTGGGAGACCATGGTGAAGTTCCAGTTTCCTGGCTTCGTCCTGGCCCAGCTCTGGCTGTTGCAGCCATTTGGGTAGCAAACCAGTGGTTGGAAGATCTCTTTTTTTCTTTCTCTGTAACTCTGCCTTTCAAATAAATAAATAAATCTTTAAAAAAAAATCTTTAAATCAATTTTGAGATCCAAGAAGAAAATAAAACTGGCACTGTAAACTTACAAACAATGATAATCAAAACCCTACATATCTAAACATGAGGGATAAATTTCTAAAATTGTTCTGAGGCAGACTGGGGTGGTGGTGCAACGTGTTGAGCTCCTTCTTGGAATGCCTGCATCCCATATTGTAGCACCAGTTTGAGTCCCAGCTACTTCACTTCTAATTCAGGTTCCTATTAATGAGCTGGGGAAAGCAGGAGAAGGTAGAATAAATACTGGGCCCATGCCAGCCATGTAGGTGGTGTTCTAGACCCTAGTCTTTGTGCTGGCCCAGCCTGGACATTGTGGTCACTTGGGGAATAAACCGGTGGATGGAAGATGTGTTTTTCTCTCTGTCTCTCCTCTCTCTCTGTCACTCCACCTTTCAAATAAATGAAAAAATAATAAAATGTTCTGAAGGAAATTCATTAAATATTTGGAAAGTGCCAACAAGAAAGAAGGGGAAAAAATGAACTGAGCATTAACCTTAAGAACTCAGGAAGGCCAGCGCCGCGGCTCACTAGGCTAATCCTCCGCCTTGCGGCACCAGCACACCGGGTTCTAGTCCCGGTTGGGGCACCGGATTCTGTCCTGGTTGCCCCTCTTCCAGGCCAGCTCTCTGCTGTGGCCAGGGAGTGCAGTGGAGGATGGCCCAAGTCCTTAGGCCCTGCACCCACATGGGACACCAGGAGAAGCACCTGGCTCCTGGCTTCGGATCAGCACGGTGCACCAGCCGCAGCGCGCCGGCAGCAGCAGCCATTGAGGGGTGAACCAACGGCAAAAGGAAGACCTTTCTCTCTGTCTCTCTCTCTCACTGTCCACTCTGCCTGTCAAAAAAACAAAAACAAAAACAAAAACAACTAGAACGCAAGCAGACATCATTGAACAAAACAAAAAGACCCTGACAATAGAATATATTAATAACTTCCAGTTTTTCCATGAAAATTAGATACACTATCAAATAGCCTAATCAAGAAAGAAGACACAATGTATAAGTATAACCTACAATGAATAGATGATTTTCTAGAAAAATATAAATAACCAAATTTTATGTAGAAAGAGATGGTGAAATACGCAGAATAATAGCATGAAAAATTTAGAAATTAAAGTCATGTCTACAAACACATAAGGTCTTGTAGTTTCATGTTAACTTTTTTTTAATCCTCAAAGAAAAGATAAATTTAGTAGTATTTAAAATTTTTTGAACATAAACAACAAAACTTTCCAACATAGTAAGAAAGCATTGATAAGAAAGCTTTCAAAGAAAAAAAGCTGCAGACAATCCTCACTATGAATATGTATGCAAAAGACTTACATATAATAGTATCAAACTGAATTCATCAGAATATTAATATACATCACAGTCATGTAGAGTTGAAATAATTATTCAGTATTAGGAGATATGTTAATATAATTCACCATATTAAGTTAAAAGGGAACAGAACAAAACCAGGAAGATATTTTAAAAATTTGACGTCTACTTCTGATTAAAGAGTAAATAAAATTCTTATTAATTTTTGATGATAAATAAATTGTTGATGTTATAAATGTATGTCTTTGCAAAAAGTGAGCATCATGGTTAATGGTTCATGATAACAGTCAAAAAGCATCCCCCTCCATGATAATGTAACATTGTTTTAGAAAGGAAAGCTAAAGCATTTGCAAAATGATAAGCACTTGATATATTAGTAGAATAAAGAAGAATTACATTATTGTTAATATGGTTGTATACCTAGGAAAATCCAAGGGAATTAACTGAAAATGATAAGAGAACTCTGAAATACCTGAACACAAAATGAATGGGTAAAACTAAATACTTATTCTTTATATAAAATAGACATCTGGGAAATATAATGGAATAAAAATTCTATACAATAGCTTCAATAATATAAAAGTGTAGAAGTAAAATTAATGAGAAATAGGTAGTACTCACAAGAAAGAAATTTAAAAGACTCTACTGAGAGATCTAAAAAAAGACAAAAGAAATGGAACAATGTATCTTTTGTTCTTGGAACTGAAGATTACATAAAATAAAAATATCCATTTCTCCTGGTTAATGTCTAATAACAATACAATCTTCATACAATTTCAATTAAAATAGACAACAAAATTCGCTTCTGAAGCCTTAGTAACAATACAATGAGCTAACATGTAGAAATTAGCACATGTGTTCAACACATTATTTGTCAACACAGATGCCAATCTGGAGTCTTCACTTCTCTCCATATCCATCCAGATTCAAAACTTAGTTACAAGTTTTTAACTTTTTGTTGAATTTGAGAATCAGAAAGATAGAGACAGCTTGAAAGAGCTCTCATCAATTTTTTAAAAAATGATTTATTTATTCATTTGAGAGGCAGAGTTACAGAGAGAGGGAGGAGAGACAGAAAGAGAGAAATCTTCAATCTGCTACTTCACTCCCCAAATGGCCACAATTGCTGGGGCTGGGCCAGCCTGAAGCCAGGAGCCAGAAACCTCTTCCAGGTTTCCCACTTGGTTACAGGGGCCCAAGGACTTGGGCCATCTTCCACTGCTTTCCCAGGTGCATTAGCAGGGAGCTGGATTGGAAGTGCAGCAGCCAGGATTCCAACTGGCACCCATATGGGCTGCTGGTGCCACAGGCTTAACCTACCATGCCACAGCGCTGGCCCCAGCTCCCAGCAATTGGTTCACCCCATAGATACTTGTGACAGCTGAAACTGGGCTGGAAGCTCAATCCATGTGTTCTTTGTGAGTAGCAAGAGCCCAGCCTTCATCTGCTGCCTCCCAGGGTCTATATTAGCAGGATGCTGGAATCAAAACTTGAGCTGGGACTCAGATCAAGGCACTCTGATATGGAACCCAGGCACCCTAACCGGTGGCTTAATCTATACGCTAAATCCCTAACCCTAGTGACGAGTTTTTCAAAGAAATCACCCAGGAAAACATTGTTTGAGACCAAGACATTACTCAATGCTGAGGTTTTGAAGGCTCACAGGTTGAGTTTCATCATGGAGCGTGGAGTATGTGTCTGCCTTCTCTTAAGTTTGTGCTCCCTAAATTCAGAAGGGTACTCACAAGGAGGGCCTTTTGGGATTGGTATTTGTATTATTGAGAGGGCAGATACACACACACACACACTTTACATAGATGTGTATCACTTTGCTACCGCCTTGTCTAAATACTGACGGAGATTGTGGACTCAAAAGGCTTCCGTAGCCTTGGCAGCTCACGTCAAGAGCCTTGGGTGATCACTAAGTATTAATTTTTTTTTTAATTTTTTATTTTTTTGACAGGCAGAGTTAGAGACAGAGACAGAGAGAAAGGTTTTCCTTTTTCCGTTGGTTCACCCCCCAAGTGGCCACTGCGGCCGGTGCGTTGCAGCAGGCGCACCGCGCTGATCCGAAGCCAGGAGCCAGGCGCCTCCCTCTGGTCTCCCATGCGGGCACAGGGCCCAAGGACCTGGGCCATCCTCCACTGCACTTCTGGGCCACAGCAGAGAGCTGGACCAGAAGAGGAGCAACCGGGACAGAATCCGACGCCCAAACTGGGACTAGAACCTGGGGTGCCAGCGCCGCAGGCGGAGGATTAGCCCAGTGAACCACGGTGCTGGCCACTAAGTATTAATTGTTAAATAAACTACAGGAGTCACCATGCACTTACTCCCCATGTAAGACCTGTGTCCTCAATGAGTTGAACCATGAGAATTAACTGTAAAACTTGTTCTCAAAAAGTTTTTATATTTTGTGTGTATGTGTGCAAATTGTTGAAATCTTTACTTAGTATAGAGTTGGTCTTCTGTGTATAAAGTTAATTGAAAATGAATCCTAATGGAGTCTGGGACAGGGAATGAGAGAGGGAGGAGGAGATGGGGTGGGAATGGGGGCGCGAGGGCAGGCATGGTGGGAAGAATCACTATATTTCTAAAGTTGTACTTATGAAATTTGTACTCATTAAATAAAAGTTTTCTTTCAGAAAAAAAAGATATGTGTGTGTACAAAAAAAAACATAGTGTATAGTGCACACTAAACCTGGCCTCTCAAAAAAGATATATGGTTATGTATGTGTGCAGATGTATATTTTCTATATCTGTGGAATGCCTGTTAGTATTGTATTGTTAAATTCAATAAACACTATAAAATAATAGGCAGTTTACAGTATAATATATTCAAGTATGTATTATTCATATCTACACCCATAAAGCCTTTTCAGAAGTATAAGAGTATAAAGGCAATTATTTCTGAGTACTAAAATTTTGGCTAATTTTCACTTTCTTTTTTTATATAAGCATTTTATAGTGTGTTTTAAGGTTGTAATTTCAGAAAATATTTAAAATAAAAATTTCTTTTTTTACTTTTTATTTTTTTATTTATTTTTTATTTTTTTTGACAGGCAGAGTGGACAGTGAGAGAGAGAGACAGAGAGAAAGGTCTTCCTTTGCCATTGGTTCACTCTCCAATGGCCGGCGTGGCCGGCGCACTGCGGCCGGCGCACCGCGCTGATCCGAAGGTAGGAGCCAGGTGCTTCTCCTGGTCTCCCATGGGGTGCAGGGCCCAAGCACCTGGGCCATCCTCCACTGCACTCCCTGGCCACAGCAGAGAGCTGGCTTGGAAGAGGGGCAACCGGGACAGAATCTGACACCCCGACTGGGACTAGAACCCGGTGTGCTGGTGCCACAAGGCGGAGGATTAGCCTATTGAGCCACAGCGCCGGCCCAAAATTTCTTTTTTTAAAAAAATATTTATTTATTTGAAAGGCAGAGTTACAGAGAGGCAGAGGTACAGAGGGACAGAGAGAGAAAGGTCTTCCATCTGTTGGTTCACTTACCAAATGACTGCAACCAGGAGCCAAGAGCTTCTTCCAGATCTGCCACACAGGTGCAGGGCCCCAAGCACCTGGGCCATTTCATCTGCTTTCCCAGACACATTATCAATGAGCTGGATTGAACTGGAGCATCTGGGACTCGAACTGGGACCCATATGGGATGCCGGCACTGCAGGCAGAGGTTTTACCCACTACGCCACAGCGCCAGCCCCTAAAACAAAAATTTCTTGAAAGCTAATTTTCCCAAAGTCATTTAGGAATGAAATGAAATTATGTGTCTGTTTTATATGTTCACATTTCTACCCAATATGGGGCCTATCTCAATTTCTTTTATATTTCGTTTATTTATTTATTTATTTATTTACTTGAAAGGCAGAGTGACAGAGAGAGAGAGAGAGAGGAGAGACCTTTCATCTGTTGGCTCACTCCCCAAATACCCACAACTGCTGAGGCTGGGCCAGGCTGAAGCCAGGAGCCAGGCACTCCATCCAGGTCTCCAATATAAGTGGTAGGAGCTCAAGTACTTGACACATCAGCCACTGCTTCCCAGGTGCATTAGAAGAGAGTTAGATCAGAAACAGAGTAGCCAGGACTTGAACTAGCACTCCAACATGGGATGTGGGCATCTCAAGTGGCAGTTTAACCCACTGCACCACAGCAACAGGCCAACTAAATGGAAGTTGGCACCAAGATTTGAACTCAGATCTCTGGATTCAGAGTTCAGAGTGCTCACCAGTACATTACAGAAACTGCCTTCAGTTTAGTTTGTGCTTGTCCCAGTTCAGGCTGGTATAGCTGCCCAAGGAGCCTGAACTGGGATCCCAGGCAGGTCTAGAAGGGGCCTGACTGGGATGCCAGTGGTGGTGGTGATGGTGGTAGGGGATGCTGTCACTGAGCTCAGCTTCTTTGGGAGTGGAGTTTAGCATGTAGTGCAGGCAAAGTTGAGACTTTGGCTCAGGAGGCCAATGTTGAAGGTCATGCTGAGATGAAGAGGGTATTACAGGTGATATCTTCATCCATACAGAGTTGTGGGACTGTTCAGGCCCAGGAGGCCGACTCATAGAAAGTATGAAGCCTGCTGCCTTCAGCGTCCAGATCTTCAGAAAGTGCAGGGCAAGGATGCTGTGGAGGGAAGGGGGGCAGTGGAAAGGGGGAGTAGATCCAGGCAAGGAGGGCCCAGAATGACGCAGGAGGCCGGCGGGGCTTCAGACTCACTCCCCTCGTCCAGGCCATCTCAGACCAGCCCTGGACTCCTTCCCACGTTTTGTTTGTCACAGTTTTTTTTTTTTTTTTAAATAGTAGCATGCAGTTTCAAGCTTTATATCATTATTATTAAAGATTCATTTTATTTATCTAAAAGAGTTACAGAGAGAGATAGAAACAGAGAGACAGAGAGAGAGAGAGTTGTCTTCCATCCACTGGTTCACTCCTCAAATGGCCACAACTGCTGGAGCTGAGCCTATCTGAAGCCAGGAGCCAGGGGCTTCTTCCTGGTTTTCCACATCAGTTATGGGGCCCAAGCACTTGGGCCATCTTCTGTTGCTTCCCCAGACCATTAGCAGTTATCTGGATTGAAAGTGGAGCAGCTGGGACTCGAACCGGTGCTCATATGGGACACTGGCACTGCAGGTGGCAGCTTTACCCACTACACCATAATGCCGGTCTCTTTACAAAACTTTTTATCAGTATGTTTTGCTTGATCCTGTCCCAACTCAGTGAGGATGTTGAAGTAGATGTTATCCCACCTTTTTTTTTCTTTGACAACTATGATGAGCTTCAGAGAATTTTTCTACTTGTGCGCTGGTGAGTAGATGAGGGCCCTCAAGCACTGCACAGTTGGCTCCAGATTGGGAGCACAGTTGGGTCCATTCCCCTGCCCAGTGCTGGCTCTGCTTCCCTGAACAAGGAGTAGCTTTTATAAGCTCCAAGAGTTGGGCACGAGCTCAGCGGTCCCAGGGACTTTTCCTCTCACCAAGGTTTCCTCCTGCACTCCTGGCTCATGGGCCTGGGGGACTTCCTGGGGGACAGAGGCTGGAACCGGGGCTGGAAAGAGCAGTCTTGCCAGTTTCAACCTAGTTGGGGGCTCTGTGGAGACTTGGGGACCTGCAGTGATCCCCAGATTTCTTTCTTTCTTTATTTTTAAGATTTTTTTTTGACAGGCAGAGTGAACAGTGAGAGAGAGAGAGACAGAGAAAAAGGTCTTCCTTTGCAGTTGGTTCACCCTCCAATGGCCGCCGCGGCCGGTGCACCGTGTAGTGCAGTGCATCCTGATCCGATGGCAGGAGCCAGGTACTTATCCTGGTCTCCCATGGGGTGCAGGGCCCAAGCACTTGGGCCATCCTCCACTGCCTTCCCTAGCTACAGCAGAGAGCTGGCCTGGAAGAGGGGCAACCGGGACAGAATCCAGCGCCCTGACTGGGACTAGAACCCGGTGTGCCGGCGCCGCAAGGTGGAGGATTAGCCTAGTGAGCCTTGGCGCTGGCAAGATTTATTTTAAAGACAGAGTTACAGAGAGAGGTAGAGACAAAAAGGTCTTCCATCCACTGGTTCTCTCCCCAGATGGCTACAATGGCTGGAGCTGTGCTGGTCCAAAGCCAGGAGCTTCTTCCGGGTCTCCCATGTGGGTGTGCGGGGCCCAAGGACTTGAGCCATCTTCTACTGCTTTCCCAGTAGAAGGTGCAAAGAGCTAGATTGGAAGAGGAGCAGCCGGGACAAGAACCGGCGTCACATATGGGATGCTGGCACTGCAGGCAGCGGCCTTACCCACTATACCACAGCACTGGCCCCAGGTTTCCTTATTTTAACCCACACCCTCAGGGAGCCATTTGTTGTACTTGACATCTTTGACAGACCTCGTCTTTCCAATAAGCCCTCCGTGCCCTCCTCCCCCCATCCTTTCCCATCAGAATCCAAGGATTCATTTCCATCAGTACCTCCAGGGCTGTCTGGCAGCAGAGTGCTCAGAAGAACTGAAGAGATTATAGAACGATTTAAGCAGTGTGACCTTGATTAAAATCACTCAAACTGTGTAATTTTATGGTTTCATAATTATTTTCTTGGCATTGTGCCCCAACTTGCGCTCATAAAAATACCAGGGCTTTGTCTTTCAGGATGTCAGATAAGGACTAATAATATGAGCATATAGGAGAGATCTCTGCAACTCCGGGACAGCCTAGTGTGAAATGAGAGTGATGCTCTGACCACTTCCTAATGCAGATGGGTGAGCACTTCAAGGAGGAAGGGGCGATGGTTCGTTGTAAGGAGAACTGGAGGCAGCAGCCTAGGGAGGGGCCTTGGACCTGGGTTAGCACACAGTTCTCACCCCCAGTCTTTCTGTTACTCACCTTCACGCTTTGCCCCTTCCTCGTGGTCACACTCAAACATTTCAACGTGCTCACTCCATCAGTGCCTCTTCAGTTCCATCGCACAGGGCTACCTGGGCCTTTTCTGCGACTGGTGGATACAACACGCCTGCAGGTGTGTGCTTGGCTGCTCCACAGCCCAGCTCCCGCCACAATATGGCCACATCCTTAATGTCCCAGCCGTCATCACACACAGTGCCCCAGCGACCTTCCTGTTCCTTTCCCACCTGCCCTGTGCAGAGGTGGAAACCATTCCTGGAGCAGACTGTGAGTGGGGACTCTGCAAACAGAAAGGGGTGGAGCATACTTGGGAATGTACAGTTCTGCAGGCAGCCACCCGGTGTGCAGAGAGGTGGCTTGATGGTGCTGTGCTGGTGTGTGGTGTGGGGGTAAGGAGCCTGCCAAACTAGAGACCCCCAGAGCTCTGGCTTTGCTGTACCCCACGTCTATCACCTTTGACCACCTTACTCACCAATTGCCCTCCTCTCAATGACTCTTGGGAGGAGAGTCCTTGCCTTCACCCCGGAGATAAAGGCATAGAGACTTAGGTTTGATTCTCAGGAGCTTGAAAGCAATCTTAAACACAGAGAAGGCTAAAAGCTGATCTTTCCTAGAGCTGCAGGCTACGTTCTAGAACATGGAAAGGCCTAAAGTCAATTCGGCAGTCACAGGCCCATTTTCTCTGCAGGAGGCAAAATGGACATATTCACACAAACTAGTTAATGTCTCTAATCTGTGCCTCTCCTGTTCTGATTTTGTAAAACCAGAACCATTTGGAAGAGACCCTCTCTAGGATCTCTAGCAGGAGGGGATGGATGCTAGGCCTAGAGCCTGGGTACCAGTGCAGCTGTGGTGGAATGCAGAGCAGAGTGGAGACAAGGAAGACAGAGCCTTGGATCGGCCGCACGTCAAGTTCTGGCCTCCCCGAGCCCTCACACCACTTTGGCTTTTCTAAAAAGGTCCAAGCTAGGTTGTATGGGATTTCTGACATTTACAACCAAAATGCCCCGTCTCACACTGTCCATTACTAAGATCATGGCAAAGCTCCTACAACAGAAGTTAGATTTAGTGGAATTATAGATAATAATATGAATATGATTCTCAACAATTAACAGATGAAACAGATCAAACATTTATGTCTCTATAGATTGAATAAATCAAGCGGCTAGCTAAATTTAATTGGAAAATAGAGGACTTAGTATATTACAAAAAGAAAGTTCATTTTTTTTCAAATTCCACATATACATACATTGATTGTATGTTAGATAATAAAAAAAAGTCTCACTAATTTTCCAAAAGCAAAAATCATACAGGCCCTATAAGGATAATAAAGAAATCTCTGAGAAATTAACAAAATAAGGGGCCAGCAACATGGCACAGTTGTTTAAGCCACAGCCTGCAATGCTAGCATTCCTTATGAGAACGATTTTGAGTTCCAACTGCTCTATTTCTGGTCCAGCTCCCAGCTAATGTGCCTGGGAAAGCAGTGGAAGTTAGCCTAAGTGCTCGGGCCCTCCCACCCACGTGGAGGACCTGGATGGAGTTCCAGGCTCCTGTCTTCAGCCTGGCCCACCTCTCACCATTGCTGCCATTTGAACAGTGAACCAGTGGATGGAATCGCTATCTCTCTCTCTGTGCATGTCTCTCTTTCCCTCTCTCTGTAACTCTGCATTTGGAATAAATAAATAAATCTTTAAAAAAGTAAATTAAAAAAAATAAAAAACAAAGCCTCTTTATAAGAAATTGTAAGTACCAGGCTACAAAAGATATGAACACCTGCATTACACATACTTTAGACATTAAACATTGAAAATGTCTCACACAATAAATTATAGAATGAGGTAACTCTGGTTCTTAGAGGAAAACATACAGTTTTAAATGTGTTGATTAGAAAATAAATGGGTTTGGGTTTGAGGCAGCAGGTTAAGTCATGGCTTGGGTCACCTGCATCGCATATCAGAGAGCTGGTTTGAGTCCCAGCTATTCCAGTTTTAACCTAGTTCCCAGTTAATGCTCCTGGGAAGGCAGTAGAAGATGGCCCAAGTACTTGGCTCCCTACCACCTACTTGGGAGATCCTGATGGAATTCCTGGCTCTTGCTTTCACCTGGCCTAACCCTGGCTATTGTGGGCATTTAGAGAGTGAAACAGTAGCTGGGAGATCTCTCTCTCTTTCTCTCTCCCTCTCTGTCACTCTGCCTTTCAAATAAATAAACACATCTTAAAAAAACCGCAAGTATATTTGAATCATAAAACACCACATTTGAATAATAAATATAAATCTAATTCTTTGGAAAGAACAAAAGATAAACCACTGGCAAAGCTGGTCATAGGAAAGAGATCACGGGGCCAGCGCTGTGGCACAGCGGGTTAAAGCCCCAGTCTGCAGCGCTGGCAACCCATATGGATACTGGTTGCTCCTCTTCCGATCTGGCTCTCTGCTATGGGCTGGGAAAGTAGTAGAAGATGGCCCAACTCCTTGGGCCCCTGCACCCGTATGGGAGACCCTGAAGAAGCTCTTGGCTCCTGGCTTCGGATCAGCTCAGCTTTGTCTGTTGCGGTCATTTGGGGAGTGAATCAGCAGAATGGAAGACCTCTCTCTCTAGCTCTACCTCTCTCTGTAACTCTGTCTTTCAAATAAATAAAATAACTCTTAAAAAAAGAGAGAGGGAAATCACACAAACACATTAGAATTGAGAAGAGGCTTAATTACACATATGAAGGCTATTTTAAAATCAGATGAAAATATTCTGAATAATATTATCTGATAAATTTAAAAATCTTGGCAAAACTACTCATATTTTTGAAAAAAAAAAAACTTTCAAATTGCATTTATAAAGGAGAGAAAATTTGAAAGGCTAATAAAAAAGAAGTTTTGATGATGGAGGTTAAAAATCTTCCAGGCTCAGCAAGTTGTCAGGGCTACTTCCAAAGACTTTTTTTTTTTTTTTTGGAACTTCTGAATAGATTGTTTAATAGCTTCACAGGTGTTCAAGCCATGCGTTTCCTATTAAAGGCCTCCTCCAGTCTAAGTCACTTTCCCATGCGTACCTCACCCAACATTTATCCTCGTTCTTTACCCATTTTTAGGTTTCCAGTTTCAAGATGAACAACTTAAGCTTGCCAAGTTGAATTAACGTTCACAGAGCCCTAATACTCCCCACTCCCAATCCACACAGCCATGCCAAGGCGGGAAGAGTGGGGGCCAAGACCATGCATATACAAAACTTGAGGTTTAACTTGCATGGATATTCTTTTCTACCATGGAAAGCCTATGGCACCACACATTTGAATGTTGGCATAAAATACACACAACCCTCCCCCTAATCTGGCACATATACTCAGTACGCTATATAAAGCATAAATTTCCACTTTATTTTTCCAGAGAATAATTTTCCTTCTGCCCTTAAAGATTACACTCCTTACATGGGCCTTGGTGGAGGCTGTGGGGCAGCACCAGCAGATTGAAATCGGAGTGGTGGTGTCTGGTCCTTGTGGACGTCACAAGATAGATTTCTAACCACCTTGCTGTGAATGGTGCAACTCATACAATAATATAGCTTTGCACAGAGCTTCGGAAGTACGTAGGCATTGAAAACACTCTCTTTGGAGACGTCCCTGACGGCCGCGGCCTCCACTATGTTGCAATTGATGAACTTCTTAATGGCCTTGTCCTTGGGCACACAGTGAGTGCAGTTAGTGCAGCGAATAGGCTGCATGTGGCCGCAGCAGCCCTTTTTAGCATGGCCATTGTTCCTTCTTTTATTGGTCATCTTCGAACTGAGGACCTAAAAGAGCCCAAAGACTCTTTAAGGAGCAGAAAATCCTGATACTGTTTTCAATGACTGCAGAGCACAGGAATTATGGAAACTTCTGAAATCATTCTTAAGCCTGACCTAACCCTGAATCCAAAAATTCAATGAATATAGTTAAAAAAGGATAGCTTACTTACAAATAAGATACAAAAATTTAAAATAAAATATCAGCAAGTTGTATTTCTCTTTATCTCTTTCTGTTTCTTGATCTCTCTTTCTTTCACTCTGCCTTTCAAATAAATAACCTTTAAAACAATTTCACCAACCGGGACCGCGGCTCACTAGGCTAATCCTCCGCCTGCGGCACCGACACCGGTTTCTAGTCCCAGTTGGGGCGCCGGTTCTGTCCTGGTTGCTCCTATTCCAGTCCAGCTCTCTGCTGTGGCCCAGGAAGGCAGTGGAGGATGGCCCAAGTGCTTGGGCCCTGCACCCGTATGGGAGACCAGGAGGAAGCATCTGGCTCCTGGCTTTGGATTGGCGCAGCGCTGGCCGTGGCAGCCATTTGGGGGGTGAACCAACGGAAGGAAGACCCTTCTCTCTCTCTCTCTCTCTCTCTCTCACTGTCTAACTCTGCCTGTCCAAAAAAAAAAATTAGAATTCTAATGTGAAGAAATAAACAGGAAACCTTGCTTTCACATTAGACTGGAAAGTAGCATGGCTTTGAGAGTGCAGTAATTCTATAATGGGAAGGGGAGGTGATGCTTATATACCTAAGCTTGTAATTTTAAGCAAGAATGTTCCTCAGTTATTTAAGGGAGTCTCTGGAGTTGTCTCCTGGGATCCACGAACTCCCCAGAACTGTAACAAAATATGTATAGGAACACTTCAAAAAGTTCACGGAAAGATGAAATTAAGAGATGAGCTTATTTTCAAATACCAAAAAGTATTTGAAATCAATGTACAATTTTCTCATAATATGCATTTTTATGAATTTTTTGAATCCCCTCATAAGCATGGGTTTCAAATCTAGAAACCCAGGGTGCCAGTACCACAGGCAGAGGATTAGCCTAGTAAGCTGCGGCGCCGGCCAGAATTTTAATTTTAAAAAGTGAGGAACCAGTTGGATCGTGGACAGCCTGAAACCCCAGCAAAAGATACAAGAGTGTTCTTGCCTTGCTCACAACGTCTCCTCTGTCCTCCAATTGCCACCGTATCATGTATGTGATTTCACTATGGCCTCTTTTCCTTCTGCTACGAGAGCTCCTGTGGTCCAAACCCGGAAAATACTTTCCTGGCAACACACTGCTTGGCTTGTGTTCACTTCTCGTTTCTTGTCCCAGGACTCAACAGTAAAGAGAAAACAATTTGTTGCTTTGGGAGGGTAGGCCACAGCCTTATAACCCATCAGGCAGGGATGAATGTGAAATTGGAATGGCCCTGCCATGGCTGGATGGGGGTAAGGAGCGTGAGGCACTGGATCCTGGCTCGTTTCACTCTAACCATGGCCTGGATCCCTGCAAACCTCAGCTAAGAGGCTGAGACAGGCAGTTCCTCCCATGCCTGGCATGCCTGTCACAGGGAGTTATGGCTCCCAGGAATCTGAGAGGACAGAGAGAGGGGTAACTCACTGGACTGGACGCCAACAGGAGCTGTGAGGGAACAGAGGCAGAGAGATTACCACAGGAGCTGTGCTTCACTCTTTAAGAAATCGTAACCCGTGAGAACTTCCCCCAAACTCTTTCTTCCTTTTTCCTTCTGTCCCTGACCCCTGCTCACTTTTCCCCCTTGTATACTCTCTTCCTGGCTCTTCTCTTCCTGCATTTCCCTTCCTGCACACACTTCATCTCCCCTCCCTCCCAAACCACACTCTTGTGGGCCTCAGTGCTCATTTTATAATCCAAAACAGTTTTTAAACATAGTGCTTGCCCCTTACTAGAAATTCATTATTTTGCTGGCAAGTCCTCAGAAATCTTCTTATTTATTGCCTGCTCTGCCATCTTTTCTTGTTAAAGTGTCCTGATTATTTTGTCTGTGACACGTTGTCCACCTGGTGCAACATAGAAGCCAAAGCCACATTCTCTCACATTCCGCTGACACTATTTTTCCTGTTTCCTACCTTTAGACCTAGTATTGTATCTGAATCCATAAAAGAGTGTCATATTTATCAGCGAAAGCCATGATCTCACCCATGGTTATTCAGCAAGATTTGAAACTTCTCCAAAATCTAAGTGTAAGGCGATGAGAGGTCTTTGGAGTAGAAGTGGTGGTTGGGGCAGAATAGGATTTATGTGGACTGGAGATAGAATTCACCCTAACAGAACATGACTTTGATATCATTTGAAGAAATTTTCCAAGTTCCTAGAGATCAGAGCAGAAGTAGATGTTAAACAAAGAAAGGAGGCATCAATTTTTTTTTTTATTTTTTTATTTTTTTTATTTTTTGACAGGCAGAGTGGACAGTGAGAGAGAGAGAGACAGAGAGAAAGGTCTTCCTTTGCCGTTGGTTCACCCTCCAATGGCCGCCGCGGCCGGCGCGCTGCGGCCGGCGCACCGCGCTGATCCGATGGCAGGAGCCAGGAGCCAGGTGCTTTTCCTGGTCTCCCATGGGGTGCAGGGCCCAAGCACCTGGGCCATCCTCCACTGCACTCCCTGGCCACAGCAGAGGGCTGGCCTGGAAGAGGGGCAACCGGGACAGAATCCGGCGCCCCGACCGGGACTAGAACTCGGTGTGCCGGCGCCGCTAGGCGGAGGATTAGCCTAGTGAGCCGCGGCGCCGGCCGGCATCAATGTTTGGTAAAGAGATTTACATTTCTTTGATTTTCCTAGGAATCATTCTCTGCTCAATACCCATTTGCAAAATATCTACTGGTACAGAGTTACAAGCTAAGCCTGCCCCTACTCACCTTGGCGGAGACTTGTGCTCAAGAAGAGTGTCTGTGATGCCCAGGCACAGATGTTTTTGTCCTGGATTTACCCTAGTTCTGCAGAACAAGAAACAGTGGCCAGAGCAGCTTGAGGTTGAAGTCAAGAAGTTCTCCCAGGACAGTCAGGTCTGCTGAGGTGCAGCTCAGGTCCTTAGAGCAGGATTGTACACAAATTCAGCATAGGTTTTTATAGAAATAGAGAAAAGGAAGCAGCATAGCTGTTTGCCAATCAGCATGGTCTCATCTCCACAATCATGGGTTCTCAGAAAATAAATGTCCTCTTCTCCTTAACAGAGTTGCTCAGCTGTGTGTACATTGATCAGAACTGCTTCTTAAAATGTTAGATGTCTTTATCTTATAGCTAAGCTCCACAGCATGTCTTGACTTCACAGAATATGCCGAGTTCTGGGCTTGCTGAGATTAAATAACTTAGTCTCTTTTAAAGTGAAACCTCCCTTCCCATTCATGATACATGGTTTGTGGCACGATTCCTAACACTGCAACACCATGCTAACACTGTGTGGATGCTGCTCTATAGAGGACCAGTGAGACCACATGAAGAGATAGACAGATGCTTGTTAGAAATGATGGTGGGGTTAGGAAGATTTTAGATGGTATAATGTGTAGTTCAGGGACCCAGGAGGATACAAATCCTGTCCAACCCAAGAGACCTGGAACACCATGAGATGTCCAGGCATATACAAGAAGGAAGGAAGAATATGAACACCCCATGGCTACTTGAGGCTTTAGATCCAGACTATGGTACAGTGATATGAGAGCCCTTAACACACACAGAAGAGATCAGATCTGCTTTCTTAGATGCCAGACTTCAGGAATAAATTTTGGAAGAAAGTCCAAGTATAGGCTGGAAATAGAATCCATCCTAGTGGTTAAAGGAAGGGACTTTAAGCAAAAGACTGCCTTAAAGAGATGTGGACAGGACTAAAGTAACAAAATAAGACAAGAGCCACACAGAGACCAGCCACAGTGGGAAGCTGTTACAACTCCCAGTGTTGAAGAAGCAAGGTGAGGAAGGACTATTAGAACAGCCCAGTGAGAACTGGGACCCCAGAGGAGAGGGGCTTCCAGATGAAGCTGTGATTGGGGAGGACACAGCTGCTGCCAGGTTGAAAGGCCAAAGCTAAGAGGGAGGGGGAAGAAATACCCTGCCTCCCTCTCTGCCTGCTGTCTGCTCCCTCAGTGGTGTCTCCTGGTGATGGAGTCCACCTGTAAGTGGGGTCAGGCTTCCAGGGAACAGAAAAACAGGGGAGGGCAGAGAATGGATTTGGTGTGTGGTGGGAAAGTGGGGGCTCAATGGAGACTAGCCATTATAGCCCTCACTGGGAGAGCAATCTGAACAGCCCTAGAAGCTCCTCCTCAGCAAGAGTAGGTTTTACTCCATTTTGGAGTGTGCTCATCCCCTCCCAGGCCATCAGTGTGTAGAAAGTATTTAGGATGAGAAAAACAGATACCTTGGTCATTCTCAGGGAACTACACTGGGAAGGAAGACTGATAGAAGGATAAATGAGCAAATCAATACTTTACCAGTGATTTCCATCCCAAGTTCCAAAAAGCCTACACTACACAAGGAGAATTCAACAACTCCTTTCCCCCTGGCCATTCTACCCCTGGAATATGAATTTAAGCCTAAGTGTTAAAGCAAATCACAGCTTGGATAGGCTACTAAGTGCAAACTTTGTCTGCTAGAGTGTTTACATATGGGGTCTGGGGGAAGGAGAAGCTCAGACTCCAGGCCTTGCTGCATGTATGGGGAAGGGAGGTTACTACATAAATTACATCCATATGTCTTTTTTTTAAAAATTATTTATTTATTTATTTGAAAGGCAAACTAGCAGAGAGGCAGAGGCAGAGAGAGAGAGAGAGAGAGAGAGAGAGAGAGAGAGAGAGGTCTTCCGTCCACTGGTTCACTTCCCAGATGGTTGCAATTGCCACAGCTGGGCCAGGCCAAAGTCTTCCAAGTCTCCCACATGGGTTCTGGGGCCCAAGGACATGGGCCATCTTCCACTGCTTTCCCAAGCCATAGCAGAGAGCTGGATTGGAATTGGAGCAGCTGAGACTCCAAACGACACCCATACGAGATGCTGGCATTGCAGGTGATGGCCTTACCTGCTACACCACATTGTTGGCCTTATCCATATTTCTTGTTTTGTGCTATCTTTGATGTTTCATTCCCAATACAAATGGAGAATTCAATATTCTGGGCAAGCTTTCAATCAGAAGTAGAGAGATGAAAGTGGTTGAAATCACAGCAATCTTTGAGAAAGGAAGAACAAGATTATGTGACTAAGATGGGGGTGGGTAGCAGGACTAGAGGCAGAGAAGCAATGATGCTGCAGAAACCTTCTGCATGAGAACCAAAGACTTAACGGCAAGACAAGATACTGTCCTGCAGTGGATGGACTGCAAATTCAACTCTTGCTTGGAAAAGTGGCTCTACCTTATTGTGTGCACCTTCTAAATCTTGCTGTAACATATGGGCATTTTGTCCTTCCCAATACACCAACACACACAGATGACAGATTTTGCCAGGCAATTTTGGGCCTCAAAAACTTTTAGAAGTTGGGGCATAGCAGCGAGAACTGGAGCCTGTAATGCTGGCATCCCATATGGACACCAGTTTGAGCCCTGGATGGTCTACTTCCAAATCAGCTCTCTGCTAATGGTCTGGAAAAATCAGTGGAAGGTGGCCCAAGTACTTGGGTCCCTGCACCCACATGGGAGATCTGGATGGAGCTCCTGGCTTCAGCCTGGAGGGAACCAGAAGATAGATCTTGATTTCTCTCTCTCTCTCTCTCTCTCTCTCTCTCTCTCTCTCTCCTCCCTCCCTCTCTCTCTATAACTCTTTCAAATAAATCAATAAATATTAAAAAAACTTTAAGAATCTTTCACATTAAGGATCCTTAGTCTGCTGTCCTGTGGTAGCAAAGGCTATACATGATACAGATAGTTAATTATATTTTCAAAGGGCAGAATAATGGAAAACGTAATTTTCTTAGTGGATTATAAAGGCTAACTCTTCTCTTTGTTGATAACATGACAATTTTAAGCCATGAGGGGACACATGGTGTGCTTTTCCCATCTTATTAACAACACAGGAGAATGTAGGAGCTCAGATTTCAGAGCTGCTGTGGTTCCTGTTCTCCAAGACATCTTCCAACTCTCCTGGAGAGGAGACCCAGCTGAGGAAGTCTGGAGCATCTTTCAGTCTAAAGAAAATGGATTTTTCCAACATCCTTCAGCTCCATAGGCATCCTTTCCTCTATAGATGTCTTGTCTCCTCCA
The DNA here is from genome assembly GCF_964237555.1 of Oryctolagus cuniculus. NCBI lineage: Eukaryota > Metazoa > Chordata > Mammalia > Lagomorpha > Leporidae > Oryctolagus > Oryctolagus cuniculus. The sequence continues at coordinate 41,156,989 of NC_091438.1, forward strand.
ATGTGAACGAGTTAGATTAATTCTTGCACATTTTCAAAATGGAATAGTGTGTACTTGCATGAGATGTAAGATTTTTTGTTGTTGTTGTAGACAGATATATAACCAAGTAAGCAAAGTTAGGTTTATAAAGTGGCATAACAGTATGACACTAGTGTATGTCCATAAAATTACTATTTAAGATCAAATATTGCCAGCGCCGCTGCTCACTAGGCTAATCCTCCACCTTGCAGCGCTGGCACACCGGGTTCTAGTCCCGGTCGGGGCGCCGGATTCTGTCCCGGTTGCCCCTCTTCCAGGCCAGCTCTCTGCTGTGGCCAGGGAGTGCAGTGGAGGATGGCCCAAGTGCTTGGGCCCTGCACCCCATGGGAGACCAGGAGAAGCACCTAGCTCCTGCCATCGGATCAGCGCGGTGCGCCGGCCGCGGCGGCCATTGGAGGGTGAACCAACGGTAAAGGAAGACCTTTCTCTCTGTCTCTCTCTCTCTCACTGTCCACTCTGCCTGTCAAAAAAAAAAAAAAAAAAAAAAAAAAAAAAAAAAAAAGAAAGAAAAGAAAAAGAAAAGAAAAGAAACCTTTCCTGGGACCTCCAGCACCGTTGCAGGTGGCAGATGCTTTGCCCAATGTGCCAGCCTCCAATCACACATCTTCTATACCAACCCCAGGAAATCGGTGCTGATATAGAAATATTTTCAAAGAGTGGGTTGGTTTTTCTGGGACTAGCACAGACTGCGAAAGATCAGTCTGGAATCTGTGGCCTTTGAGGCCATGATGAACATCTTCTTCTAGCTGTTTCCTAGGTCTGTCCATCAGCTTAAAGTGTTTATGTGGACAGCCAGGGTGTGGTCAGCAACTATAAAAGAGTTCCATATACATATATTATATATATTATACATGAGAATTTAGAATATTACTATGTAAATTACTAGTATTACTATATATATAGTAATATTCTATTCTCAACATTCCATGAAGTCTTGTAGACATAAGAACTATTTCCAGAGCTCAGGATGATCAGGAAAGCATAAAGATATAAGTAAATGTAAATATGTAAGTTAGACTCCCAGAGCAGGTGTCATGTGGATATTGCCCGTAAAATTGAAGTCATTTAGAATATTCAAACACTGATCCCAAGAGTGGTGGTATCCAGGTCAAAGTTGAAGATTTTAAATGGAAATTTGTGGTCATCAGGTGTGGAAAGTGGTCACATGTCATCAAGTTCCAGCTGCCTGGAAATCCATTGTCTAGTTCTAGAATATCCTAACTGCATGGAGAATGCCACATTTAATCATGTCAGTCTAGGCTCAAGTAAAATAGAAAAATGAGGTCAATCCAAGAAGGACAAAAGTCTCCCTTTCCTGGGAGTGATAGGACCATGGACAAATGAAGAGGGAAGTCAAGATTTCAGGAAGCTATGTGATGTGGTATTGGAAACAGGGTTACTACAATTTTCACTGTTTTCTGTTATTAAATCTGACCTGACTGCATAACAAGGCCCAGGTTTAGAGCCTCTGAGGATTAAATGCTGAGGCTCATCCACACCAACCCATTTTGGTGAGTTGCTGTCCCATGAAGAGGTTTTCAAAGTCAAAGACTTGGCAGGTAAAACCAAAAGGGCAGACTCTGACTCAATAGACTGAGTCGTGGCCAGTTCCCAGGTGTCTGAGAGAAGCAAGCAGGGCCTCTTCTAGGGTGGATTTAAATTTTGTTTCAGAACTGGCAAAAATGTGAGCTGACTGACAGACACCTTACTAAAAACTACAGTGCCCAGCTGAAGAATAATGAGCAGAACCGCTCCGAGCACAACATTTCTGGGTTCCGAGAGAATCCTCTAGGTAACAGGGAAGGAGAGAACCCTAAAACTGAAAAGGGCCATATCTACTAATCCAATAGTATTGTGATGACATAAAAAATCCAAACGTGAGATGGACTTCTGTTTCCAGGAAGATGCGGTAGACATACTTTGTTCTACTCTTCCCATTAAGTATAAGAAAAAACAGAAGAAGATGGAGACATGTCAAGAAGAAGGTAGAGTAGCAAAGAACCTCACTATCCCCAGAGGATGTTGCTAGAGTTCTCTGGGTTTTCTTTTGGCTTCACAGATCATTGACTTGGAGCTGAAGAAGCCAAGCAATCCATAACAGTAATGGACATCTAGATATAGCCTCGGAAAAAGCCTGTGCTGTCTAACTAAAGGACAGGAGCAACATATCAAGACAGAATACTGTATAATCACTCTACTCCAGCCAGAAACCACAGAAAAAATTGTGGCCCCATTGCTACCCATTCCAGCAAATGTGTAGTGAAAGCTGAGACTTCCACCCTCATAAGACAATGATGACCTGCAGCCCTGTCCCTCAGAGGGATGTGAGCCAGGAAGGTTGTGTGGGCAGCAGGGACTGCCTGTCACTGCCGGCTGGTAACAAGGACCTACCTCCCACAGTGTCCTTGGAGAACCTGTGAGGAGCCTGGGCTTCCAGTCCTGCCCACAGGTGACGAAGCTGCCTTTCCTGCCCTCTTTGCTTCCCCTCCCTTTATGGCACTATGATTTAACTCAGTCACCTTTGTAAAAGCTATCTTTTTTTATTGTGGTAAAAATGAACATAATGTAAGAATTTTGATTTTGACTATTTTTAGGAGCACTGCTTCTAAATGCATTCATGTTGTTGGGAGACCCTCACTCCTATCTATCTCCAGAACTTCTTCATCTGAAATCTGTCACCATTCTAATCCCCTACCCCTACTCCCAGTCTCTGCAATCTGTACTTTGCCTCTGTTAATTTGACTGTACTATGTACCTCATTTAAGTGGAATCATATGATGTTTGTGTTTTTGAAAAAAGATTCATTTATTTGAGAGGCAGAGCTGCAGACATAGTGAGGGAGAGTCAGGGAGAGAGAGAGAAGTCTTCTATCCATTGGTTCACTCTCCAAATGGCTACAATGGCTGTAGCTGAGCCCATACAAAGACAGGAGCCAGGAGGTTCTTCCAGGTCTCCGACAGGATTGCAGGGGCCCAAGGACTTGGGCCCTCCTCCACTACTTTCCCATGCCATCAGCAGGGAGCTGGATAGAAATGGAGAAACTGGGACTCGAACTGGTGCCCATATGGGATGATGGTACCACAGGCAGAGGCTTAGTACACCACAGCTCTGGCCCCAATATTTGTCTTTTTATAACTAATTTCACTTAACACAATGTCTTAAATATTCTTGCATGCTGTAGTGAGTGTCAAAATTTTCTTTTTTAAACCTGAATATTTCATTGTGTGTGTACACATGTCTGTATATACAATATACATCATATTTTGCTTATCCATTCATGTGCTAACAGACACTTGGGTTTGTTCTAGCTTTTGTTATTGTGAATATGGCTGCTATGAACATTGATGTGTATATATTTTTTTGGGATCCTACTTTCAATTCTTTGAATATATATCCAGAAGCGGAATAGCTGGATTATATGATAATTCCTTTTAGTTTTTGTGAGAACTTATAACATTTTTTCTAACACCAGCTGTACTTTTGTTCCTTACCACCAAAAGTCCATGAGGGTTCCAATGTCATCATATCTTCACCAACACTTTTTGTATTCTGATTTTTTGAAAAAATGATAGTCATCCCAGTGGGTACATATAGTGTTTTTTGTGGATTTGATTTGCATTTACTCGGTGATTAATGATGCTGAGCATCTTTTCATATACTATTGGTTACATGTATATATTGTGTGGAGAAATATCTGTTCATGCCCTTTTCCCATTTTTAAACTATTCGTCATTATTAAGAATTAGTTCTTTACACATTCTGAATATCAACTCATTAGCAAGTATATGATTTGCAAATATTTTCATGCATTCTATGAGTTGTCTTTTCACTTTGTTGTATCCTTTGGTGCACAGAAGTTTTAAACAATGATACCTATTTTATCTTTTGCCTTTGACTGCCTATGTTTTTTATGTCAAACCCAAGAAATCACTGCCAAATCCAATGTTATTAAGTTTTTACCATGTGTTTTCTAAGATTTTTATGATTTTAGCTCCTGTGTTTAAATCTTTAATTCACTGTGAGTTAATTTTTGTATATAGCCTGAGGTAAGAGTCCAACTTTATCTTTTTATGTGGTTCTCCAATTTTTCCAATTCCATTTATTGAAAAGACTGTCTTTTCATCATGAATGTTTGATACTCTAGTGAAAAGTCACTTAATCATATATGCAAGGGGATAATTCTAGACTATTTTGTTCTATTAACTGTATGTCTATCTTTACGCCACTACTACTCAAAACCTGTAACCTTTTCAAAGAGAATTTTATTAAATTGGAAGACAGAATGACAGAAAGAGACACAGGCAGGCAAGCAGGCAGGCACAGAGACATACATAGAAATGTAGAGAGAGATCTTCCATCTCCTGGTTCATTCTCTAAATGCCCACAAAAGCCAGGGCTGGGCCAGACCAAAGTTAGGAGCCAGGAATTTGGTCCAGGTTTCCCACATAGATGGCAGGGAACCAAGGACTTGAACCATCACCTGCTGCTTCCCAGTGTGTATATCAGCAGGAAGCTGCAATTAGCAGCTGAGTTGGGACTTGAACTCAGGTACAGACATATAGGACACAGGTATCCCAAACTGTGCCTAATCTGCTACACCATAACAGCAGCATCCTAACTTCTATGCCACGAATTTCTCCCAGTAATATTCAAGTTTTTATATGAAAGTTTTAATTGCCAAAATGTTTTGTTTTGTTTATTTTTTATTTATAAACATAGATTCTTGGTATATTTTAAAGAAGTGCACAAGGAAGTCTCTTGTACCCTTTGTCCAAATTTCATCGTGAATTTCTTCCCTAACTGTACTATGTATTAAAACCAGGATATTGGGATGGTATAATCCACAGAATTTAAGATTTTACTAGTTATGCATATATTTATTTGGCTTATTTGTGTATGTATATGGGTCTACAAAATCTTATCAGACAGGTAGCTTTGTGCAAGTACCACAATAATCAAGATAATTAACTATTTTGCCACCACACAAGTCCCTTCTGTTATTATTTTATTTACTTATTTTTAATTTGTATGCATCTCATAAATACAACACTATGTACATAGTAATTCTTCCCACCATCCCTGCCCTCCCACCCATTATACCTCCTTCCTGCTCCCTCTCCTGTTTTATCTTAGAAAGAAAAATAGAAAGAAAGAAAAAAAGAAAAATCAAAGAATGAATAGAGTAAAGAAAACTAAGAGAAGTGTTCCTCAAAAGTCTATACAAGAGTTGATCTATGTTATTGGTTCTTGAAGGTGACTTTGCGTTTGTTCCCCCTTCCTTCCTCCCCCTTCTTTCCTTTTAGCAACTTAATTGTCTTTGAAGAAGAATTCAAGGATGATAGATCTTTTGTGAGCTCTGAGACATAACTATTACTTATGAGACATAATAATATCCTCCTTTTTTAATACATCAAAACGAAGTGATTCTTGAAAACAGGTTTTACTATTAAGTTTCATGGTACAACTCTTTGGGGACAGAGGTCCTGTGTGGGAAGTTATTGCACAGTGACTCTTGTTTATTTAAGAAATAACACTCTGTTGTATGACATCAGTAATTACCCAAGGCTCTTGATATGATCTGCTTTGGCTAAAGAAGCCTTTTGGACCCACTAGCTCAACAAGGCCATAAGCAAAGTAGGAGTTCTCTCCTCCATTCAGAGAAAAGTATATCCTTTGGTGGCCCCTTCTTTCCACTGGGCTCTCACACACAGGGGTCCTTTATGTAGGACATTTTCTGCCAGAGTGTCTTGGCTTTCCATGCCTGATATGATCCCTCTGGGCTTTCCAGTCAGGTCAGAGAGCCTTAAGGGCTGATTCTGAGGTCAGAGTGCTACTTAAAGCAATTGTCCTTCTATGAGTCTGCTGTATGGATGGCTTCCGATGTTGGAGCCTTCATTCCTTTTTAATTCTGCCTATTATTGTTTCCATATACTTAGTCCTATTTATATGATCCCTTGATCTCTTGATCCTATCTGTATGGTCATTTTACCACTTAATCCTATCTGTTTTGTCTTTATAACACTTAAGCTGCTATTTTTAAGGGATTTTAGGATCTTATGGCAATTTGTTTAGCTGTACCCTTAGAAGTGAATCTGTAGGAAAATATGTAGGACTAAACTGTTTTGCAGTTATGCACTTCACACTTTTCACGATTATAGCTTTATGATCTAGGTAATTCTTTTGTTATTATTTTCTAATCATGCCCAGCTCTTACCCAGTCCCTGGAAACTGCCAACCTGTTCTCTGTCTATAAAGTTATGTTATTTCACAAATATTATAAAAATATAGTCATGTGGTCTCTATCTTTTTTTAAAGATTTATTTTTATTTACTTGAAAGACAGAGTCATGGGGTGGGGGAGAGACAGAGAGACAGAGAGAGGGGGCGGGGAGAGGTCTCCCATTTGCTGGTTCACTCCCCAGATGGCTGCAATGGCCGGAGCTGTGCCTATCTGAAGCCAGGAGCCAGGAGCTTCTTCCAGGTCTCCCACATAGGTGCAGGGGGCCAAGAACTTGGGCCATCCTCCACTGCCTTCCAGGCCATACCAGAGAGCTGGATTGGAAGAGGAGCAGCCAGGACTAGAACCAGCACCCATATGTGATGCCGGTGCTTCAGGCCAGGGCTTTAACTGGCTGTGCCATAGCGCTGGCCCAATATATCTTTTGAGATTGGCTTTTTTTCAGTTAGTATTATTTCCTAGAGGTTTATCTGAGATTTGGATGGTATCAGTGGTTTATTCCTTTTTATCACGGAATGCAACATTGTTAATCATTCACCCATTAAAGGACAATTGGGTAGTTTTCAGATTTGGGTTATTATGAATAAAAACGTTATAAACATTTTAAATACAAGTTTCTTAAAAAATAAGTTTCATTTCTCTGCCTGAGTGCAAGTGCTGAGTTGTAGGTAAGTCCATTTTTAATAGATAGCTGATTTTAAAGATGGTGAAACTAATTTCCAGAGTGGCTGTATCATCAGTAATATTTATGCTATCACCAGCAGTGTACAAATGATCTTGTTTCTCCACATTTTCACCACAATTTAGTTTTATAACCTATTATAACTATTTTTAAAATGTGGCCATTTTGATAGGTGTGCATTGATGCCTCACTGCAGCTTTTGCTTTTTTTTTTTTTTTTTTTTTTTTTTTTTTTTTTTAACAGGTAGAGTTGTAGATAGTGAGAGAGAGAGAGACAGAAACATTTTCCTTCCATTGGTTCGCTCCCCAAATGGCCACTACGGCCAGCGCTGCACCAATCCGAAGCCAGGAGCCAGGTGCTTCCTCCTGGTCTCCCATGCAGGTGCAGGGGCCCAAGCACTTGGGCCATCCTCCATTGCCTTCCCACGCCACAGCAGAGAGCTGGACTGGAAGAGGAGCAACTGGGACCTTCTGAACCAGTGCCCATATGGGATGCGGGCACTGCAGGCGGAGGATTAACCTAGTGTGCCACGGCGTTGGCCCCTTTCTTTTTGCTTTTTAAGTATTTATTTATTTGAAAGGTAGAAATACAGAGAAAGAAGGAAAAAGAGAGCGAGAGAGAGAGAGAGAGAGTTTCATTTGCTGGTTCACTCCCCAAATGGCTGCAACAGTGAGGGCTGGGCCAGTCTGAAGCCAGGAGCCAGGAGCTTCTTCTAGGTTTCTCACATGCATTCAGGGGCCCAAGTACTTGGACCATCTTCCACTGCTTTTCCCAAGCCATTAGCAGGGAGCTGGATTGGAAGCAGAGCAGCCTGGACTTGGGTCCGTGCCCATATGGGATGCCAGTGGAAGCTTAATCTTTTATGGTGGGCCCCAGTACTATTTTTCGGAATGATGATTTTTTACCTTTGGATTACTTTTGCTTTTTTATCAAATATTAATTGGATAGATTTGTTTGATTCTATTTCTGGGTTTTCTTTGATCCACTAATCTACATGTCTATGCCCTCTGTCAGTAGTACACAATCTTGCTTACTATAGTTATATAGTAACCCTCAACACTGGGAAGATTGATGTCTTCTATTTCCTTCTCATTCAAAACTGTTTTTGACAATTATAGAACCTTTCATTTCTCTTATGGATTTCAGGATAAATTTTTTGTTATGTTTACAGAAAAGTTTGCTCTGATTTTAGAGCAATTTTGTAAAGAATATAGTTCAATGTAGAAAGAATTGGTATGTTTACTATATTGAGTCTTCCAATTCATATATGTGGTATATCTCTCCAAGTGTTTAGGTCTTCTTGATTTTCTCATCAACATTTTTGTAATTTTCAGCATACAGATCATGTTCATATTTTGTTAGACTCATACCTAAGTATTTCATTTTCTTTGAAGCAAGTATAAGCAGTATTGTGCTCTTGATTTTCCAGCTTTGGTGTTAGTACAAAGGAATGAAATTGATTTTTGTGTGTTGATATTATATGCCTTGACATTAGACTTGTTTTTTTTTTAGTTACAGAGGGTTTTGTTTTGTAATTTTTTGCAGATTTTCTGTATATACAATAATGTCATCTTCAGATAAAATCTGTTTTCTTTCTTCCTTTCCAGACTGCTATTTTTTTCTGTTCTTGTCTCATTGTGGTAGCTTGAGATGTTTGTATTGTTGAACAAGAATGATAAGATGAGATACATTTGCTTTGTTCCCAATTTTAGGGGAGAAAGATTCAGTCTTTCAACATGAAGTATGATGTTAACTGTAGGGTTTTAGTAGATAGTCTTCATAAGATTTAGTTTCATATTTTATTTAATTTCCTCTTGTTTTAAGATTTTATTGTCTTTTCCTGCCTTTTTAAAAAAAGATTTATTTATTTATTTATTTATTGGAAAGGCAGAGTTACAGAGAGAGAGAAGGAGAGACAGAGAAAGAAAGATCTTCCATTTGCTGATTCACTCCCCAAATGGCCACAACAACCAGGGATAGGACAGACTGAAGCCAAGAGACAGGAGCTTTTTCTTGGTTTCCCATATGAGTACAAGGGTCCAGGCACTTGAGTCATCCTCTGCTGCTTTCCTGTTCACATCAGCAGAGGCTGGAGAGGAAGTGGAGCAGTTGAGACTGGAACCAGTGGCCACATGGGATGCTGGTGCTACAGGCTTTGGGTTTAACTTACTCTGCCACAGACTAGCAGGTTCTAGTCCCGGTCGGGGCGCTGGATTCTTTCCCGGTTGCCCCTCTTCCAGGCCAGCTCTCTGCTATGGCCCGGGAGAGCAGTGGAGGATGGCCCACGTCCTTGGGCCCTGCACCCGCATGGGAGACCAGGAGAAGTACCTGGCTCCCAGCTTCAGATCAGCACGATGTGCCAGCTGCAGCGTGCAGGCCGCGGCGGCCATTGGAGGGTGAACCAACAGCAAAAAAAAGGAAGACCTTTCTCTCTTTCTCTCTCTCTCACTATCCACTCTGCCTGTAAAAAAAAAAAAAAAAAAAAAAAAAAGATCAAATATCAATTTGTGTCAATTAATCTAGAGATCAAAAAATAATTTACTATAGGAAGAAAACTGCTCTCTTGATAAGGAAAATTTTTTTAAAGATTTATTTTATTTATTTGAAAGGCAAAGTTACAGAGAGAAAGAGAGAGATAGAGAGAGAATGAGAGAGCTTTTCCATCTGTTGGTTCACCCTGCTAGATGTCTGCAACTTCCAGGGCTGTGCCAGGCAGAAACCAGGAGCCAGAAACTCTATCCAGGTCTCCCACATGGGTGGCAGGGACCCAAGCCCTTGGGCCAGGTTCTGCTGCTTTCCTAGGCTCATTAGCAGGGAGCTGGATCAGAAGTGGAGCAGCTACTCGGACTTAACCCTAATAGTAAAGCTAGAAATGTGCCATGGGACTCCAAATCCCATTAAGTTGGCAGGTACCAATGCCATCTTACTAGTTAAAGTGATCAGTTTAAGTTCAGAACTGCTCATAAAGATATGACTAAGTGTCAAAAGGATCACATAAATAAGACCAGTGTCTGCTAATAGAATTGAAAAGGAGAGAACGATCCAACATGGGAAGCTGGTTACACAGTAGACTCATAGAATGGCACATACTCCAAACAGCACTCTGGCCTCAGAATCAGCCCTTAAGGCATTCAGTTCTGGCTAAAAAGCCCATGGGAGTTTCTCAGGCATGGAAAGCAAAGACACTGTGGCAAAAAATGACCTAAATGAAAGATCTCTGTGAGTGAGATCCCAGTGGAAAGAACAGGCCATCAAAGAAGGAGGTACCTTTCTCTGAAGGGAGGAGAGAACTTTCACTTTGATTATGGCCTTGTCTAAATAAGGCCAGAATTTGTGAACTCAAGAGGCTTCCATAGCCTTGGCAGCTCATGACAAGAACCTCAGGTGATTACTGAAGTCATAGATAAGAGTGTCAATTGTTAAATCAACAACAGGAGTCACTGTACACTTGCTCCCATTGTAGGATCTCTGTCTTTAATGTGTTGTACTTTGAGAATTAATGGTAAAACTAGTCTTCAAACAGTACTTTTTACTTTGTGTGTCTGTGTGGGTGAAAACTGTTGAAATCTTTACTTAGTATATACAAAGTTGATCTTCTGTATATAAAGATAATTAAAAATGAATCTTGATGAAGAATGGAATGGAAAAGGGAGTAGATGGGATGGTTTGCCGGTGGGAGGGTGGTTATGGGGGAAGAACTGCTATAATCCAAAGTTGTACTTTTGAAATTTATATTTATTAAATAAATGTTTTCTAAAAAAAAAGAAGTGGAGCAGCCAGGACTCAAACTGATGTTCATGGGATACCAGTGTCACAGTCAGTGGCTTAACCCTCTGTGCCACAGGCAGGCCCAAAGGGAAAAGACTTTACCGTGCCCCTTAGTTATGCAAAGAATTGCATTGCCCAAACACCATGTCTAACCTATAGATGGTAAGAAGAAGAATGGCTAAGGTTCTTCTGAATCATAGAACGAGATTTACAATTAGCACAATATATATGATTGTTAAGTCACTTGGCTGGTGCACAATCTCAATCTCCTCTCTTCCAAACAAACCTTCCCACCTGTTCTTACGGCCCAGCACACTGATGTGGAGACACATACACCCATAGTTAGCTTTTGATCCAAGTGTAGGGCAGTGATACTCCAAGACTGATGTGGGGTGGTGTTGAAGTGACCTGGGGTGCATATCAACAACTCACTATCAGAATACAGGGAGAAAGTTGATTTTTCAGTTTTCTTGGAAAATCAGGAAGATTCATTTTCTCCTCTCCTCTTTTTTCATCTTCTACTTACTTCTTACCTTTGCCTACTCCTGCCACATACAAGTTCTTGAGAAAAATTTCTATAGCAGCATACATAATCTATTGAGTCTAAGGGAGAAAAAAAATGGTAGGAAATTATTGACAGTCAAACTCAGTTTTAAAAGATCATTTTGTATTTTGATTTTCAAGATGATAGCTTGCTAATTGCCACTTCATTGCCTTTAGACACCTTGCTGGGAATTGGAAGCTACCAAGACTTACCAAGTCTGTCAATGATTCTTTTGGATGTGACAGGAGCATGAGCATATCTTAACCTCTATTCCATGTTCTTGACTCTCACAGAGGTAAGAATTCTAAGCGAAGCCATCATAAGTTCTCAAGCAGGAACAGGATTTTTTAACAATGAAAGAGAAAACACGCATTTACCCATGAATATGGGACTCTTGACATAGGCAAATATCTAATGTGAGTGGACTCAAATCAGGGGGCAGAGTGAGAGAGAGAGAAAACCTGAATAGTACCTGCACCCATGGTCTGTGAAGAAAAGAGAGCCCTCTCCCACTTCCAGTCTGTTTCTGAGGCGGGGGAGGTATGTTAGCATCTAGGAAGTTTATGACACCTCCATAAACTCCATGTAGAGCTTAACATCCATGTACCCTCATGGTTCTCCCTCTTCTGGGTCCTGGATGAGACACAAGGGCATCTTTGAATGTAGGCATACTTGATTGACAGCTAGGGAGAGAACCTGCAGGGCTGTGAAGATTTCAGCTCACCCAGCCCTATCCAGCTGCCTGCTATCCAAACCCCATCCAGTTAGGAACAAGCAGGCTGAGGCACTCTCCTTTCCTTATATGTTGCCTCTTGCTTGTCCCCATTTCACAGGGTGAGAATATTTTATTTTTCTTTAAATTCTGAGGCTGCATTGTGTATGTGCAGTTTCTGTAATGATCTTGGCTGTGACTCAGCTATAGTATTTGTAATATTCTCTGTTACATCATGTGATGCTGCATTGCTTCAAATATTCTTGTATATTTTGACATTTGTTTTTCTCTCGGGGGTATATTTCTAAAATGGAATTACTGACTCAGAAAGCATTTGAACAGATCTTTTCATATATTGTGAAATTGTTTTTCTGAGAAACTAATTTTTCAGTGCCACTAGCAATATACTTATTTCCAAATGATCTATTGTATTTTATCCTGTATGTTCATTTTTGTTAATTTAACTGCATTATGCCTAGGAAGATATTGAAATATAAATAGGCATGCCTGTCCTTTTATGCCTCTTTCTTAGTAGAATTCTTTGCTTGTCCTGCCCTGGGCTTGATTGAGATAATGTGAAGAGAACTGGAAGAATCTGGGAGTGAACTGCTTAATTTCCATAAAAGGCACAAGGGTAGCTGCAAAGAAAAATGTTCTAAAGAGAGGCAAGGAGGTTAGCGATGGGAGAAAAGGTGGCAGAAGAAGTGAGGTAGGGAACTATTACAAGAGATTTAAAAAGTGTTGGAAGTAATAGCTGCAGTGATGAGTGCAATCTTGATGGAGAAATATAATGAAAAAAATTCTGGGGGCTGGAGTTGTGGTGTAGCAGGTAAAGCCGTCACCTGCAGTGCTGGCATCCCTATACGGGCACCAGTTCGAGTCCCAGCTGCTCTACTTCCAATCCAGCTCTCTGCTATGGCCTGGGAAAGAAGTATTAGATGGCCCAAGTGCTTGAGCCCCTGCACCCATGTTGGAGACCCAGAAGAAGCTCCGGGGTCCTGGCTTCAGATCAGCACAGCTCTGGCTGTTGTGGCCAATTGGGGAGTGAACCAGTGGATTGAGGACCTCTCTCTCTGTCTCTGCCTCTCCTTCTTTCTCTGTGTAACTCTGACTTTCAAATAAATAAATAAATCTTAAAAAATACAGTTAGGAAAAGGATTGCCTGCTGTATAGCTCCCACAGTCTTGTTTCATGGTGTAACTAAGGAGGAAGACGTGTACATCTTCATCACATTATGCTGGCACTCACAGTACCCTCTTACAGTTCAAGGGATATCGTGAAGCAACTGTGATCTTTGCAATGTACACTGAAGAAATAAAGCAGTTTAAAGCAGAGTATATAGGAGAGAGAGCCAGAATTACAGTGCTAAGTGAGTTCATTGATATGAAGAAAGCTACCTCCCCCTACAGGCTGGCCTGTGTGTGTATGCATGTGTTTTTAAAGATTGATTTATTTATTTGTTAATTGAAAGGTAGAGTTACAGAGAGAGGAAACACACCACACACACACACACACACACACACACACACATCTTCCACCCACTGGTTCACTACCCAAATAGCCATAATGGCCAGGGCTGGGCCAGGCCAAAGTCATTACCTAAGAGCTTCAACTGGTTCTTCCATGTGCGTACAGGAATCCAAGTTCCTGGGCCATCTTCTGCTGTTTTTCCAGGCACATTAGCTGGAGTTGGATAGGAAGTAGAACAATAAGAACTTGAACCAGAGCCCAGATGGGTTGGTACCATCACAGGAGGTGGCTTAACCGGCTGTGCCACAACACTGGCCCTCATCTTTGTTTTTTAAAGTCAGCTTCTATGGGTATCTGATTTCCTAATAAATGGAGAGTCCTAGAAGAGAAAAGTTCTGGGCAGCAACTTGTCTAATCTCACCACCAGAGAGGGCCTTCCAGGGTAGGAAGTTTTGTGAAGTACGTGTTAAGCAGCCTGGAGCCACAGTTAGAAGTCCCTGTGCCCCTAGACACTCACGGTGGGGTGGTGGTCTAGAAGAGATGGTAGAGGAAGCAGACCCCTGACATTTGTAGGCTGGTGGAACTGGAAGGTAGAGAAACAGCGGAGATTAAGTGAAATTCTGCAAAATCCAATTGATGCCTGCAGTGTTCACCACGGGAGTGGAGGTAGCGGTGAGAACAGACTTGGGAACAAATCCAGGACTTCACAGGACTCGGGAAGGCAGCATAAGCTAGCACTGATTTTAGAAGAGGAGAAGAGCGACACCTGGTGGCGCTCAGTAAGCGAAAGCTCTGCAAACACCATTTTAGTTCCCACGGAGCCCAATCCCGTCAGATAATCATTTTTCATGTAGCAACAGCATCCGGATAATGCTGTTAACGCGCTTTCCATCAGGACCGTTACAAATGTCTCACATATGAAGTTTTAAAAAAGCGAATTTGGCAGATATCTCTAGCCATAGCCAGCCTAAATACAGCAGAGAGGAGCCATCTGAACCCAGTAAGAGCAAGAGGTTATCAAAGATGAGGAAGAACGTTGAAGTGGGAGGGAACCTAGGTGAGCCAATAAGATTTTGAAAACTTCTTTGAAAATATTGTTATAATGGGGCCAGCGCTGTGGCATAGTGGGTAAACCTGCCGCCTGCAATGCCGGTATCCCTTGTGGGCGCTGGTTTGAGACCCGGCCTTTCCACTTCCAATCCAGCTCTCTGCTATGGCCAATAGAAGATGGCCCAAGTCCTTGGGCCCCTGCATCTGCATGGGAGACCTGGAAGAAGCTCCTGGCTCCCGGTTTTAGATCGGCGAAGTTCTGGCCATTGTGGCCAACTGGGGAGTGAACCAGCGATGGAAGACCTCTCTCTCTGCCTCTCCTCTCTCTGTGTAACTCTTTAAAATAAAAATAATAAATCTTTAAAAATATTATAATAATTTCATTGGGTAACAGTTGTCAGGGACAAAAACTAAAGTGTTAAATATTCAGCATTTCCTGGATCCTTTTTACTGGGAAAATATCAATTTGCTCAATAATTTGAGAGTATTTGAGGATATTCCTTTCTTGAATGAAACAAGTATGAAAGCTTCATTCACTAAGAATGAAAATTCCTTCTTGATTAGAGAACTTGTAGAGAATAATATAAAATATATATTAGAGTGCAAATAAATATCATTTTTTTCTTTCAAGAAATTGCCACAATTCTAAATCATTTGTTTATTACACATTTAAAAAATTGGACTCATGCCCAATTTATTAAGTATTCCAATATGCCACATTATCTTAAGTATTATAAATTCAAGATACTAATTATACAAATTACATCTGAAGAAGTGACTAAATATAAATAATATGTTTTCAGTTACTTCATTACCCCAATTCTTCTACCTTCTTTGCACTAAAACTTCTTAATCACTAAAGACAGCATTTTAGAATTTTGAGTTTCTGAATGTTAGAAATTTGCTTAATTGCTAGTTACAGAGACCTGAAATAATTATGGCTTAAAGTATTAGAAATTTGCTTGTCTTTCACCTAAAAGATGTTTATTCCTACAGAGAGCAAAGTTTTTCAAAGAGGTTCACACAATCTAAATGGGTGCACGAGATTCCTTCTATTCAAGATCCACACTTCACCAGTGTCATTATCTTCCTCTTACTGTGCTTCATTCATACGTCTCTCTTTTCCAATGGTTCAAGTTTGTTCTTCATTTACTGTTGGGTTATCCTCAGCATGGGGTTCCATCTTAAAGGTTGCCTGGAGATTGTAGCCACAACATTGTCATTCTTTAAGTGAGAAGAAGAACAGAAAGCCGCCTTAGTTGAGTCAGCTTCATCCTTTTCCTTTGAGGGGCTTTCCCTGAAGTACCATCCGACAACTTCTACCCACATATCATTGTCCGGAAGGCAGTCACAGAGGTACCCCTATCTGCAAAGCAGTGGGTGGGAAAGATGGACGCTCACCTGGTCATACTGCTACCTTCTGCTGTTATTAAATGTGAAGGGGAGATGGACTGTGTTGGTGTGCAATCAGCAGTCTCTGCCACACGTGTCAAGTATCTTGGCCCTAAGGTGACAAAGGAATAATGTTGCACATAAATCAGTTTTAGGCAAAGTTATGAGGGCTAGTGCGACAGAGCTCCACAGTCTCTCCCCCAAAACTGTGAAAATGCTGCATTCTGTTCCGTTTCCATGCCAAAAGTGACTTCAAATCCATGCTGGGGCCAGTGCTGTGGCTTAGTGGGTTAAGCCTCTGCCTGCAGTGCCAGCATCCCATTTGGTACTGGTTAGAGTCCTGGCTGCTCCACTTTGGATCTAGCTCCCTACTAATGTTCTTTGGAAAGCAGTGGAAGATGGCCCAAGTGTTTGGGCTCCTGTACCCATGTGGGAGGCCCGGAAGAAGCTTATGGCTCCTGGCTTTGGCCTGGCCTAGCCCTGGCCATTGTGACCATTTGGGGAGTGAACCAGTGGATGAAAGATTTCTCTCTCCATATTTCTGACTTTCAAATAAATAAATAAAGTCTTTTTTTTTAAAGAGTGGGTGCTAAAAAGTGACTTCAGCTTCCTTGGCTTGTTGTTTAAAAAAAAAAAGTCCACGTCCTATGAATGGGATCATCTCAAACTACATTTTTACAAAATTTCAAGAATGATTTGAAGTTATAACCACTATTGCAAATCTTAGAGCAAACTCCTTGCCACTAAATTGGATTCAACTATTTGCACTCTAAATTCTTTTCCCAGTTAGCTGATAGGTGTACAACTCATAAATCTTTACAAGGTATATGGCTGTATTCAGTTAATCTTACATATCGGCCTGTGAATCTGAAGTCACAGCTTTGAGGGTCTTTCTAGTGAAGAGAGGAGAATGGATAGAACTCAGAGATAAGATACGGAAGAAATCTCTAGAAGGTAGGAAGAGGGACAAGAGAAGTTAGGAGATTGGGGAACGAAGTGTAAAGTAAGATTACAAAATTGAGCACTTGGGAATAAATAAAGCAGATTTGGGGTAAGTGGGTGCTGCAATGAGAGAAATGTTTAAGGAGATTCTTGGAATGTTTTCCTGTGTGCTGTGTGTTGCAATATGCATCACATCTTGCCATTCCTTGTCTTATCCACCTCCTCAAGAGATAGTCTGTAAATGCTTGTGTCATTGTTCAGTATTTATCAGGGTTGAATTTATATGTTTTTCCAAGTACCACCTTGTCAAGATGATTTTTATGGAAAAGCAGAGACCCAGTTTATTGAGATTTATAATAGGTCATGACCTGTGTTAAGCAACACCTACTTGATGGATCTCAGTGAAAGCATAGTTGTGGATGGTTGACTCTAATCAACCTCCAGATAAGCTGTGGAAAATTCAGGCTTCATATCTGCTTCATGTCCACATCTCTGAGCAACAACAGACTAACATCAATTCTCCATTCTACCAAGGCATAGTAGGCAGAGATGACTGTGTGGGAGCACCAGAGAATAGAGTTCATCAGGAGACACACACTTATTGCACCTATCATATTCCAGGTATTATTCTACACCATGGAAAGAAAATGGTAAACAAACTAGACAGCATGCATGAGGCAGTCCCAGGTCTCCTGCAGGGGCCACATTTGGGAGAAAGAAGCAATTGCCTAGAATGGTGATGTAAGCACCTGCAGATTTCAGATGCCAACATGGAGGGATGATTTTACCTGAAGGTCAAATGGTGTGATCCATATGTTTACATAGATAGAAAGTGGCCCCTGAAGACAAAAGTCCCAACAGGCATAGGTGCGCTTGATCCTAGAGTTATCCTCACCAATAAGCAGGAAAGGGAATACCAGATTAAATAAGGAAATTCTGATAGAGCTGAAATTAACCTAATTTGGCAAGATTAATATCTATTTACTTATTTTAAAGTACGCAGATGGGAGATCAGAGAGAAAAATTGCAAAAATACTTAGAAAATTATCTTTATTGTGCACTTTAGTTTATGACACTTTTTTCAGTCGAAGACATCTGGTTACAAATCTAATTGAACAAGATCATCTAGACTTAACTTTAGGGTCAGTATCTTGCATGCTAATTGGCATTAGCATTTGAATTGACATTAAAACATATTCTTGGAGCTATCAATTACCAGGATCCATAGAAGGTTTTTTCAAATTCAGCATTAATTAAACTCAATTTTTTATGCTTTTCACAATTTAAGGATCACTGCACATGTAAGAGCGGAATTTTAATTGTTCAATGAAATTCAGGTGAAGTCTGGTCGCAGAATGAAGATTATATTTATGGTGAGTCATACAGGCAAAATTATAACAAGATGTCAGCAGAAGAAATGCCAATAATACTCTTGGTTTAGGACTGGTGTCTCAAGATTTGAATACATACAAAATATCTGGCTTCAGTTAAGGTCAAGAAATGATGAGTAAGTACCAGATTTTAGTCACTAGATTTACATCAATGGTAAAAGAGTTCAGATGAAAATGTTCACTTAGTTTCCTCCTTCATGATATGCTTGGGCAAGAAGGCTAACAGACAGGATGTCACCTAACCAAATACCCAACAAGTGGGGATCAAGTGGAGAGAGTAATTGAAATTCCCCATTTCTTTTTTTAATATTTTATTTATTTATTTGAGAGGTAGAGTTTCAGTGAGAGGGAGAGACAGAGAGAAAGGTCTTCCTTCCGTTGGTTCACTCCCTAGATGGCTGCAAGGGCCGGAGCTACGCCAATCTGAAGCCAGGAGCCAGGTACTTCCTCCCGGTCTCCCATGCGGGTGCAGGGTCCCAAGGACTTGGACCATCTTCTACTGCTTTTCCAGGCCATGGCAGAGAGCTGGATTGGAAGAGGGGCAGCTGGGACTAGCACCGGCACTCGTAGAGGATGCCGGCACTACAGGCGGAAAATTAACCTACTGCGCCATAGCGCCAGCCCTTGAAATTCCCTATTTTAGTTTAGGCTTAGAGAAAATCAGAACATGGGCTGATAAAAAGGAGGAAAAGCAGCAAATTGTGGGGGAGGTGACCCCAATAAGAAAGAGCTGGAACAACGGAAAGTGTTAGAGATTTTAATGAATGAAATGCTGGGTTGAGAGGTCTGGTGAGTGGCATGTAAGGTTTCAGAGGAGAAGCAGTTCTGGGCAATAAGACCCAAACTGTGGGACCAGAAGAGAGGGAAGGTGGAAGTTGCAGAAGCAAAGAGTTAAGAAAGTGAGAACAACAAGCAGTAGGAAGTGCAGCCAGCTGGGACAAGTGGTTTGGGATTTAGCTGTAGGAAACAGACAGCTGTCTGGAGAACACTGACAAACGTCACACACTTAAGAGCCCAGAAGTCACCAGGCAGGGCACTCTCATGATGATGAGCTCCATGTCCTGCTGCTTATCTGGCATCCGGGTCCAGGTGAAGGACTCGCCCTCAGCTCTGAGTAGTTCCAAAATTCCCAGTCCACAGGAGCTCCTCTGGCTCATATCTGTTAGGAGATAATGTTATATCCAATTAACCTTTTTTTCCCTTTCTAAAATTGCCCCACCTAGAAGCATACTACAGCACTTCTAGTAACTTAAAGAAAGTGGAGGACTAGGCACTTTTCCTTTAACCTACATCTCTATGGATTGCAAATGACAATTGTTAGGTTGTAGAAATCACCCAAATTGTTTTTATATTCCCAGTATTCAACATGAAATAAATGCTTGCTGAATCCATGAGTGCATACCTGTATGGGTGTATTGGCCATCAGAGCCACCGAGCCTTTAGGTCCCTCAGAAATGCCACTCGTGGCTCTTAGCAAAACTAAACGTTTGCTGATTTTGTCTTTCAAGAAAACCAACTCAAAATTTCATTGACTTTTTGTGTTATTTCAAGTCTGCATTTCCTTTATTTCTTTCTCTTTAGTATTTCCTTATTGTACTAATTTTGAGTTTAGTTTCTTCTGACTTTTCTAGTTTATTTCCTTTTACAAACTGTATGTGAGGTGGAGGGAGCGAGAGAGGGAGAGAGAGAGAGGGAGACAGAGAGAGAGAAAAAGCACCCCTCTCCTGGTTCATTCCCCAGATGACTGAAAGGTTGGGTCTGGGCTGGGGCCAAGCTGGGAGCTGGGAACTCACTCATGTGGGTGACAGGGACCCAGCATGCATGCTAGCAGGGAGCTGGAATCAGAAGGGGAGCCAGCACTGAAATCCTGGCACTTTGATATGGAATGCGGGTGTTCCAAGGGCTGTTTGAAGTGCTATACCAAATACCCACTATAAGGATGAGGTTCTTTGTGTGTGCTTGTTTGATAGTTCTTTTATAAAAATAAATAGGACCAAAGCATCTTGTGCAAACAGAGAAATTACATTATTTCCATGGGAGAAGAATAAATACAAAGGCAAACTCTAAAATAGAAAAGTGGTTGGGGTCATGTGTGTAAAAGTGACAAAGATGAGGTGACCTGAAACGCAGGCTACAACGTCACACATTCAGTGTGGTCTGCACTGTGTAAAACACAATGCATAGGAATAGGGGGATGCCCCACAACTTCTCGTTGGAGTTACTCCTGGGGGATGCTGTGAGGGCCTATGTCATCTTCTCTACATTTTCAAAGTAGTGGCCAGTAAAGCAAAAAGAAAAAAGAAATACTTAAAGGAAAAGGAAAACCTAAGTGCTCAAGAAGGAAGCAAGAAGTGCTTCTGAGTCTACCTCTTGGTCATGGAAGCATTCATTAGGGAACCACCTGTCAGGAAATTACCCGTGGATTTTGCCTACAAAATGGATTGTTAAATGATTTATTGATTAGCCAGAAGAGAAACTGGGGAAGAGAACTGTAAAAGCCAAGAATGAGATTCTTCCTAAATTTTTGAAAAATCTTTGTTTTCATTTTACTTGAAAGAGAGAGAGATGGAGAAAGACAGGGGGTGGGAGGGAGAGAGAGACAGACAGAAAACTTCCAGCCTTTAATTCATTCACCAGATGCCTGCAACAGCTGGGGTAGGGCCAGGCTGGAGCCAGTAGCCCAGAACTTAATCTGAGTCTCCATGTGCATGGCAGGGACTCAAGTACTTGAGCCATTATCTACTGCCTCCCAGGGTGTGCACCAACAGAACCTGGATGGGACTGGAATCAGGCACTTGGATATGGATTGCTGGAGTCCCGATGGTGACTTAACTGCTGTACCAAACACCTGTCCTGAGAATGAGGTTCTTGATGTACCCCTCTCTTGCACAGAATCAGCACCAAGACTAAGCAGCACTGAGGCCAGGGGTGAGAGTCACGGCGGGTGTTTTCCCAGGCTGAAGAAGGCCTGATGTTCTGAAATGGTTGTCAGAATGACTGGTCTTCTCTTGGGCTGATTTTCTGTGAACAATTGCTCTACAGACCAGGATTCAGGTGGATTTGTCCACTCTTTCCTTTTTTTTTTTTAACTTTTATTTAATGAATATAAATTTCCAAAGTACAGCTTATGGATTACAATGGCTTCACCCCCAAAACGTCCCTCCCACCCGCAACCCTCCCCTTTCCCACTCCCTCTCCCCTTCCATTCACATCAAGATTCATTTTTGTTTCTCTTTATCTACAGAAGATCAGTTTAGCATACATTAAGTAAAGATTTCAACAGTTTGCTCCCACACAGAAACATAAAGTGAAAAATACTGTTTGAGTACTAGTTATAGCATTAAATCTCAATGTACAGCACACTAAGGACAAAGATCCTACATGACCACTCCCACTCTTTCCTTTGTACACTGGGATTTCAAAATGTTCATAGAAAAATGGAATAGAAAGATTTTAAAAAGTGTAAAAACTTTATTTCTCAGCATACATCTAATCAAGATCAAGATACTCTAAAAAGTTTTTTTTTAATTTTTTTTTATTTACTTGAAAATCAGAGTTACAGAGAAAGGGAGAGTCAGAGAGACAGAAATCCATTTCCATCCACTAGTTTACTCCCCAAATGGTTGTAACAGCCAGGGCTGGGCCAAGCCGAAGCCAGGAGCCAGGAGCTTCACCAGGGTCTCCTTATGGGTGCAGGGGCCCAAGGACTTATTCCATCTTCTGCTGCTTTCCCAGGCACATTAGCAGGGAGCTGGATTGGAAGTGAAGCAGCCCAGACTCAAACCAGAGCCTATATGGGATGCAGGCATTGCAGGGGGCAGCTTAACCCAATTATACCCCAATAGTCAGCACCCAAGATACTTTTGTAAGTGTTGATATCAGCTGTGGGCTGGGAACTAAGGAGAGTCTGCCCTTCCAACCTGGCATGTGAGTCACCAGGTGGGAACTGGGCCTGAGCCAGGCTTGTTCCCCTCCAAGCAGAGAAAAACCTTGACTTACTTTTTACCAGGGAGTGAGGCTCCCCCCTGGCCACTGGCAACTGGGGATGGCTGGCCAGATAAGGGCAGTGAACTCTGTTAATAAAGAAGAGGTCTGGCAATGGGTCATTTGGGAGAAGAGGTAGAAGACTTGATTTGGGTGGGAGCTCAGAGAGCAATGTCTGATCGCTGGTTCCCAGGACTGACTGCCTAGCTCAGTCTCCTGGTCAGAACCCCAGAGAGGGCCTGCCCTGTGAGGGGACAGTGTGCCTGCACCCACACCTCCAGCCAGGACCAGTCCTTAGTTGATCTTCATGGCCCTGGGTGCCCTGGCCACTTCCTGCAGGGGGACATGGCAAGGAAGGAGGTTGCTTGCTAATAAAGGAATTCAGGTCTTGACTTGGCGTCCACTCACTTGCAAACATCTTTCTTGCCCATCCCGTTTCCATAAACAACATAAAGAAACTTGGAAGGACAAAGCACAGACAAAACCAAGCACTCAGGACAGCAGTGAGCCCCTTGGTCTCCCGGGAGGGCGGTGCACGGGGAGCGGCGCCTGGACTGTCCCCGGGAACGCGGCTCCTCCCTCCTGCCCATCGTCTCCTCCTCGCTCTCACCTGGTCCTTCCGTCTGCGCTAGGCTGCCTTCCTCCAAGCGAGCCCTAGGAGAAACACAAGTGTTCCACGGCGTTAGAAGCCCCAGGAAGGGCCAAAAGCGAGAGAGACTGGGCAGGGGCGGTCCCGCTGGGCAGAAGGGAACCATGGCATTTCCACCTAGCCCGGTCCCCGACTCCGCTCTGGGAGGGGAGACGGCACCGCGAGGTTCCGGACCGCCTCGGGACTGCTCAGCTGCTGTCGCCCGGGCAGGGAGGAGCAGCTCCGGGTCCAGGTCCCTGGGAGCCACGGATGCCGGCTTCCCTGGCCGGGCTCTAATGAGGACCGATTTGGGGCAAGCCGAGACCGCCCCCCAGGCGATCTGAGAGAGAGGGGCGGAGGCGACGTTTATCGCGGTCCTGGGAGGCACCGAGGTCTGAAATCCGAAGGTCGAGGACCACAGACGCCGATGCCTGGAAACGACTCGCGCTTGGCCGCGCGGGATCTGTGGTGCGGGGAGGAACGCCACGCGTCCCGGGCTGGGAGGAACGGATGAACAGAGCAGCGTCATTACTGCCACGGCAATCCCCGCAAGGCCGGGGTAAAAGATGCGGGGGTGGGGGAGGGCCGGTGGGGTTATGTTGGGGTCTGAGTCGATGGCGGCGGCCTTTTTGCCGG
The DNA here is from genome assembly GCF_964237555.1 of Oryctolagus cuniculus. NCBI lineage: Eukaryota > Metazoa > Chordata > Mammalia > Lagomorpha > Leporidae > Oryctolagus > Oryctolagus cuniculus. The sequence continues at coordinate 41,180,464 of NC_091438.1, forward strand.
GGGCGGGGGCTTTCTCCCCGGTGGTCATTCATAGGACTAGGAGGGACTTACCTGGAAACGGGGTCCTTAGCCGCGGGGCTAGGACTTCGGACCCCAGCGGTGGACGCAGCTGAACTGGCCCTGGCCGGGTGGGCTCGCCGCGCATGGGGTCGCTCCAGCTCGGCCACTCGATTTCTCTGCGCACTGGATTCCTGCGGCGGATGGAGGGGAAGAGGGAGTCGGGGTCGCAGCTGCAGGGTCCCAGGTGCGGCGGGGGCAGAAAGGACGCGGGGGAGCAGCCCGTGGCCCGTGGAGCTGCCTTCCCGAGACCAGAGCCTTCCTAGCCCTAACTCGGGACGTGAGGGGTCTGGAGCGGACACCAAGCCCCCTGCACCGTGGGCTCCAGGAGAGGGATGCTTTGAGGGTCGCTGCGGCTCCGAGGTGGGCTAGCTGGAAACGACGGGGCTCTGAAGCCAGAGGAGTCGCAGTGCTGCTGTGGAGACTGTGCCATCGTGGTTCATGGAGTTTTCTTTCTGATGTTTTATCTCTGCCATCACCTGATACCACTGGCCTTCCTACACTGAATGGAGAATGAAGATGACTTAGACCATGACCTTGACCTTTGTGCTCTGCTGTCTGGATTCCAAAGTGATTCTCATTATCACAGGCTGAAGCCACAGGCTAGAAATCACCAACTGCTGTGGTTCCCCATTGGTTACCTCACTATGCATTATGAACCACCTATCACAGAGTGCTGCCAATTATTTGACTTTTAAGAAATTAATATTTGTCATAGAACAGCTATGTATTTGCAGATAAATTGAGCAGACAGTACAGAGAATTCACATGTCCCCTCTGTCTCCAGTACATTTCCACTATTATTCACATAAGAATGTGTTTCCTTTGTTACAGTTGATTAACAAATAGAGAATGTTATTAGGATGTAAACTGAATAGTTTGCGTTCAGGTTTATTAACTCTGTTAAATGTCAAGTTTTATTGCCTGCACCTTTTTCCTTCTATAAAACACTGGACTACAAGTCAGTCAAGTTGCCTGCCTCTTAAACAGAAGATTCAACTTTTCTCAGTCTTCAATCACATGTTAAGTTAGTTCCATTACAGACCTCTCCAGAATCCCCATTCACATCCATAACTTTCAATGTATGTCAGAATTCTTCCAGCTTATACCTGTAACCCAGGTAGAAAGTGTCTTCCATATTTGTAGGAATTCATTAGACCTACACCTCATGTTTAAGTGCCATATCTATATCAATCAAGACCCTGCAAGGAGGTACAGGATATGGACAGCTATCCATCAACATCTGTGGTGGATGGGTTCCAGGACGCCTTGCAGACACCAGAAACAGTGATGCTCAAGTCTGAACATAAAGGGGTGTAATATTTGCATTTGGCCTATATATTCTTTTTAAAAAATTTATTATTTTATTTATTTGAATGACAGAGTTACAGAGTTACACAGAGAATTAGAGACAGAGAAAGAGTTCTTCCATCCGATGGTTCACCCTGGTTGTGGTGTTCCCCCACCACTTGTACCAGAATCATATTCTGTTTAAGTAAGGCAAGTGTGGTTCCATTTTGCAACATTAATAGCTATCATCTCAGGTTCTAATAAAGATCACTTGCTTACTAGCATTGAGCAAGGAAACTGGCCTCCAATTCTAATCAGAACTATCAGTATCAGTTAAAAATAACATAAAACAAAACAAAACCTAGCAAAAGAGGTTAAAATTGCACAAAGAAATATGAATGAAACTATATACAGACTGGTGAGCACATCACTGGAATGGTGCTCAGAGGAGGCAACACCCATGTTGGAACAACATTCCCTTCCTAGTGGATCAACCTTCATCAAAGAAAAACTGATGGGTAATTCTCTTCATTACACATTTGAAAAAAGAAGCAAGAAAGCTAAGTTGAGAGAAACAGGTGCTACCCACAGGGCAGCGGTGGTTATATGTGTGGATTTTGTCCTTGATCTTCTTAGGTGATTATCACAGTTGGAGTTTAAAAGACTGGTGGCTCTCATCCAACCAGCCAAGTGGAGCAGAAACAGCCAAGAGCAATTCACGATGGTGAATTCCATTCTTGATGTTCTGTTTGGTATGTAAATTGAGCTGCTGTTGTAGATGTGTCATAAGGTGGGAAGTACTTTTTCTTGCAGTTTCTTTCAAATTAGCAATATCTTTCTGTACTGGTATCTGAGAGAGGGAGAGAAGAAAAATCCAATGAGAGTCTTGGTCAGGTCCTGGGGAGCTCTGAGCCTGAAGGGGTTTCCCATGGAGGCCAGGGGAAGACTGAGATCCTGTAGACAGGATGGCTGTGGGGGGGGCCTGAGGCTGCTGAGAGGGAAGTGAGGGCCTCAAGTTAGAGGACGCCTGCCCTAAACTTCCCATCCAGACTGGTGCAGAATTAGGGACCTTGACTTTTCCCAACCCGGAGAAGTTGATGTCACCCAAGTCCCTCCTTTCCACCTCACCTGGAGAAAAGTGATGCATTTCTCACCTGTTTGTCATGGTTCTTGGTGTCAGTCTTGCACACTCAGAAGCAGACTTCTACAGACAATCACACACACACACACACACACACACACACACACACCCTGTATCAGAATTCTATGCCCCAGTCTCTTAGGGAGGCTTGGCAGGCTCAGGAAAGAGCTCTAGATGGGAGATTAAGCAAGGAATTCAGACAGCCTCCTAGTCCAGGTCCATCTTTTACTGTGTCCAGCTTTCTCTGAGGGTGATTCCTCATCCAGTTACAACTTAGGACATTTCTAGAATGTGCAAAATGGCTAGTCACTAAACTCTGGAGGGAAAGTGGAAGAAGCGCTGCTTTATTCATCCTAGAGTCTCCCCTTTTTTGTTTTAGCTTCTCTCTAAGGAAGATTCCTTTTTAGGACATTGTGCTAGAATATAGGCCTAGAGAAGGAGACCTGAGACTCTCTACTGGAAATTGACATAATTGAATTAGATAAAATATGATTTTTTTTCAATATGTATTTCTCAATCAATTAATGGACTATAAAATTGTATCTGTCTTGGTCTGGGAAGGTAGTGGAAGATGTTCTACGTGCTTGGGTCCCTGCAACTATGTAGGAGACATAGAGGTGGCTGCTAGCTCCTGGATTCAGATCATCCCAGACTGGCTGTTGTGGCCATTTGGGGCATGAACCAGCAGATGGAAGAACTTTCTCTCTGTCTCTCCCTCCCTCTGTGATTCTACCTCTCAAATAAATAAATACATTAATACATTAAAAAAAATCAAGTTAGTAAATGATGAACTGCAGGTTTTAAGGGAGCAAAATTTTTTATTTATTTATTTATTTTTATTTAATGAGCATAAATTTCCAAAGTACAGCTTATGGATTACAATAGCTTCCTCCCCCCCCTCCCCCGTAACTTCCCTCCACCCACAACACTCCCCTCTCCCACTCCCTCTCCCCTTCCCCTTCACATCACGATTAATTTTCAATTCTCTTTATATACAGAAGATCAATTTAGCGTATGTTAAGTAAAGATTTCCACATTTTGAGGGAGCAAAATTAAAGGTTAAAATTTTTGACTTATGATGAGGGAGGAATTATAATTTTCATATTGGTTTCTTATGTAATACTTATCTCTTTCTATATCTTGTATTTTAAATTATTTATCCAAACAGGGAGGCTACAGTTTTATGCCATCTCTCTGTCTCTCTTTCTAGTGGCTTTCTCCAGGCTGTAAAACAGTTCTATGGAATTTTGATCCTACCAATGGCTCACCGTGCATTCTTGCATGAAGTAGCCACACACTTCTCTGCTGTCTATTGAATACGGAAGTTGCCACTAGATCCATGGTCCCTCTAACTTCCAAATGCACATCAGAAGACTTTTTTTTTTTTTTTTTTTTTTACAGGCAGAGTGGACAGTGAGAGAGAGAGAGAGAGAAAGGTCTTCCTTTTGCCATTGGTTCACCCTCCAATAGCTGCCGCGGCCAGTGCACCACGCTGATCCAATGGCAGGAGCCAGGTGCTTCTCCTGGTCTCCCATGGGGTGCAGGGCCCAAGCACTTGGGCCATCCTCCACTGCACTCCCTGGCCACAGCAGAGAGCTGGCCTGGAAGAGGGGCAACCGGGACAGAATCCGGCGCCCCGACCGGGACTAGAACCCGGTGTGCCGGCGCCGCAAGGCAGAGGATTAGCCTAGTGAGCCGCAGCGCCGGCCAACCTTCTCTGTTAATACCAATTCCCAAACCCACGCCATTTTATTTAAAACAGAATTTTTAAAATGCTGGATCCAGTCGTCCCTGCAGGTTGAGGCTCACTTGTGGGTTTATTTCATGAAGGCATGATCAGAAGACCTGACTCATGCCACACTTTCCTTGTAGCTTCTCTGTCTTTCCTATCATAAACTTCATTCCCGTTGGCCTTAAAGATTAAACCTCATTCCTAGTAGTCTCAGAGTAGTCACTCATCTTCTTAATGCTCTACTACATTCTCTGGTTTCAGATTCAAATGAGCTCATTTTTTCCAGATTTTCATTAAACATATACCAGTGTTCACAGGAGTAAAAAGTAGAGAGGGTAGTAGTTTGAAGCACAAAATACTCTATGTATTTTTCTTTGGAAATCTTGGCCAGTCTACTTACAACTGACTGTTCTTTAGAATGCCACCTAATGTCCTCCAGCTAATGCCAGCTTGAATGTGTCCATGAGGATGTGGAGCTGCTCTCAGAACTCCCCAAAGTCTCAGCCACACCCTGCACCCTCCCATGCAGCCATAGTGTTTTCACAGTCCCAGCACACAAACCTCCCATAGTCACAAGCTCCCAGCCCCCTGTCAATGCTCCCAGCCAGGCTCCTCTTGGCTGGCTGCTGGTTGCATGGACATGAGCTGATACAGCTGTTTTGTGTGTCCAACATGGAGCCCACCCTCTGTTGGCTAGTTCAGGATGCCGGTGCCTGGTGGTTGGGGAGAGAGAAATGTGTCCCCTGTTTTTCCCTCTTGATTGACAGGTACACTGTTCCCCACAGGGCTCCAAGCCAGACTTCCACCAAGTTCTTCCCACAGCTTTATCACCAGTGGCTTAGGCTGCTGCAGTCTGGTCTCACCTCACTCCAAAGCTGGTGCTGAGGCTCTTGGCCGCTGGAGTCCTGAGTTGTGCTATCTACACATTCCACGTAGGTCCACAGTGTCCCTCTAACTTACGTGGAGTTTCATCTGCCATTTTTTCCCTAACTCTTCTCTGAGACTCTAGAGTTTTTCATAATATTAGATCAAATAGACAATTTAACATCTTCCTTTCCAGTTTGAATATACTTTACTTTTTCTTCAGTCAATAGTTCTCATGTTGACTTTCTTCACAACTTTTATGCTCACTTCTGTGACAGTTTTAGTTCAAACTCAGTGTTTGCAGAGCAACCCAGAACCAAAACATACAATTAATCTAACTTCAATGGTGACATTCCAGCTGAAATATATAGCCATAAT